>NW_027442463.1:0-352249 GCF_048569485.1 Anomaloglossus baeobatrachus | reverse complement strand
TTCCTGTGCACCGTGTGTGGAAAGAGATTCAGCCAGAAGTCCTTGCTCATTCAGCATCACCGAAACCACACGGGGGAAAGACCGTTCCACTGTATGCAGTGTGATAAAGGCTTCACGTCCTGCTCGCTGTTAATTCGACACCATAAAATACACACAGGAGAAAAGCCGTTTGCCTGTCCAGACTGTGGCAAATGCTTCAGTGAAAGTTCCCAGCTAGTCCGCCACCAGAGGACCCACACAGGTGAACGGCCATACACATGTATCGAGTGTGGAAAAAGCTTCAGTGAAAGCTCTAAGCTGGTCATTCACCAGAGGACGCACACCGGAGAGCGTCCATATTCATGTAGTGACTGTGGGAAGAGCTTCAGTGTACGCTCCCATCTTATCACACACAAGAGAACTCACACCGGGGAGCGGCCATATACCTGCAATGAGTGTGGTAAGAGCTTCAGCGAGAGCTCGAAGCTGGTCATGCATCAGAGGATACACACTGGAGAGAAGCCATACACGTGTACTGCTTGTGGGAAGAGCTTCAGCCAGAGATCTGTACTAGTTACGCACCAGAGGATACATACAGGGGAGAAACCATACACCTGCCCAGAATGTGGGAAGTGTTTCATTGATAAGGTGGGCTGTGACCGACACCGTGTAACCCATAGTAACGAGAAGCCTTTCCAGTGCCTGATCTGTGGAAAGAACTTTAGTCGCAACTCTGATTATAATAAACACCAGAGAACCCACACTGGGGAAAAGCCATACACTTGCAAACAATGTGAAAAGAACTTCAGCTGGAGTTATCAGCTTGTCCGACATCAGCGTGTCCACACAGGAGAGAAACCATACACCTGCATTGAATGTGGACGGAGCTTCTGCTGGAGCTATCAACTTGTGACCCATCAAAAGACCCATTCTATGGAAAACTCTTACATGTAGAGGACCAACAAGGAGTGTAAAGATGTGTATTATCTATTGCATGCAGCTGGAGCTTGGAATGCTGTCCAAGTCTCTATAGTGACCCATCTGCGCAGGCAGATCAGCCACCAACCAGCTTCCTCATTGTGATAGTCACGGACAGACTAGATGCACTTTTGTAGAGGACACTACACCTGAGTGTGTGTGACTACTATCCAGACCTATGTACCATTTAGTTTCAAGGTGACAAATAAGATGCCATAGCTGTATTATTATATCCTCAGCATAGGATGGTGACTTCTGTGCAGCCACTTATTGACATTCTTAGGGTATGACAAACTAAAGACTACAGGAAGAATGGAAGAGAACAAAAAAGAATTAAAACTATGAAAAACCTTCACAAAATGAATGACAGCTTGAGAAATAGTCATAGTATCCATAACCATAGGGAGTCATGATCACATTGCCCATATCTAAAGGGGGAACAAGGTCACATTGTCTATACCTGACAGGTGGACAGACATGGTCACATGGCCCATACCTAGTACCCAGGGGGAAGACATGGTCACTTTGCCCATACCCGAGAGAAGACATGTTCACATTTCCCATTACTTGTACCCAGGGGAGACATGGACACAATTCCCATGGTTGGTGGTTGGACAGACATGATCAAAATGCCCATACTGAGTTCCCGTGGGGGGGACTGGTCACATTGCCCATACCCAGCAGGAGACCTAGTCACATGGCCCATTCCTAGTACCCAGGGGGAGACATGGTCACATGGCCCATACCTAGTACCCAGGGGGTGACATGGCCCATACCTAGTACCCAGCAGGAGACCTAGTCACATGGCCCATTCCTAGTACCCAGGGGGAGACATGGTCACATGGCCCATTCCTAGTACCCAGGGGGAGACATGGTCACATGGCCCATACCTAGTACCCAGGGGGGGACATGGTCACATGGCCCATACCTAGTACCCAGGGGGTGACATGGTCACATGGCCCATACCTAGTACCTAGGGGGTGACATGGTCACATGGCCCATTCCTAGTACCCAGGGGGAGACATGGTCACATGGCCCATACCTAGTACCCAGGGGGAGACATGGTCACAAGGCCCATACCTAGTACCCAGGGGGGGACATGGTCACATGGCCCATACCTAGTACCCAGGGGGTGACATGGTCACATGGCCCATACCTAGTACCTAGGGGGTGACATGGTCACATGGCCCATACCTAATACCCAGGAGGTGACATGGTCACATGGCCCATACCTAGTACCCAGGAGGTGACATGGTCGCATGGCCCATACCTAGTACCCAGGGGGTGACATGGTCACATGGCCCATACCTAGTACCCAGGGGGTGACATGGTCACATGGCCCATACCTAGTACCCAGGGAGCTGAGAAACTGTGGAAAAGATGCGCACATAGGGTTTTACCCGATATAGGGGAATAGGACAGGTACTCACCTGCTGCAGTTGTGACAGGCACAACTCCTTAAAGGCACAATGTGAACAGAATGGTGGTAAGCAGCAGCCCCGATGCAAACGGTAAATTATAAAAAATGGATTAGAGAAAACTGGTTAAATGCTGCGCTAAAAACCACAAATCCAGGACATATGATGAATTCCTTTTTCTTTATTTTCACAGGTCAACGCGTTTCAAAGACATCTCAATCTTCTTCATCAGGACAAACATAAAAGGGTCGGCATAGCACATGTTACATGCAAGAGGTGCATATATACACCTGAAAAAGGTGCCACATTTACAAAGATTACGTCAGTTCTCCCATGACTAAGAGTCACGTGGGATGGGCAGGAACATGTGGAAAGAAAAAAAAGAAAGAAAAAAAGGGGGGAGAAAGAAGAGGAAAAAAAGAGAGAGCGGAGAAAAGGGGGATGGTGAAAATAAAAAACATAACTCGTAACAAAAATTGAAAAAAAATTATTTTGTTTTTTTGTTTGAGTCAATTTTTTGAAATGGAAAATAGTGTAACATGTAAATGTAAAATGTAAAATTTTGATGCAAAAGTGAAAAAATAATAGGAATGAAAGATCAAAAATGAACCATGGAAGTGATTTGCCCCAAAAGTGATGCTTGAAAGACTACGTTGTTATAGTTTGGTGGTTTTAGCGCTAGTCTTTCAAGCATCACTTTTGGAGCAAATCACTTTCATGGTTCATTTTTGATCTTTCATTCCTATTTTTTCACTTTTGCATTAAAATTTTACATTTACATGTTACACTATTTTCTATTTCCAGGGCTGTGGAGTCGGCCAAACCTTCGACTCTGACTCCTCAATTTCCCTTGCACTGACTCCGACTCTGACTCCTCTTCACCTGCGTCCTCTTCAATGGGACATCCTACGCAAATGGGACAGGAAGCCGACGTCCCTCGACAGGAACGTCTCCCTCTCTCAGGCAACCAAAGCTTCCCTTCGGTGGTGGCTCCTTCCCACTTCATTATCGAAGGGGAAATCCTTCCTACCCCCATCCTGGGCGGTGGTCACGACGGACGCGAGTCTGTCAGGGTGGGGAGCGGTGTTTCTCCACCACAGGGCTCAGGGTACGTGGACCCAGCAAGAGTCATCGCTTCAGATCAATGTTCTGGAAATACGGGCAGTGTACCTTGCCCTGAAAGCGTTCCAGCAGTGGCTGGAAGGCAAGCAGATCCGAATTCAGTCGGACAACTCCACAGCGGTGGCTTACATCAACCACCAAGGAGGAACACGCAGTCGGCAAGCCTTCCAGGAAGTCCGGCGGATTTTGATGTGGGTGGAAGCCACGGCATCCACCATCTCCGCAGTTCACATCCCAGGCGTGGAAAACTGGGAAGCAGATTTTCTCAGTCGCCAGGGCATGGACGCAGGGGAATGGTCTCTTCACCCGGACGTGTTTCAGGAGATCTGTTGCCGCTGGGGGATGCCGGACGTCGACCTAATGGCGTCCCGGCACAACAACAAGGTCACGGCATTCATGGCACGTTCTCACGATCACAGAGCTCTGGCGGCAGACGCCTTAGTTCAAGATTGGTCGCAGTTTCAACTCCCTTATGTGTTTCCTCCGCTGGCACTGTTGCCCAGAGTGTTACGCAAGATCAGGGCCGACTGCCGCCGCGCCATCCTCGTCGCCCCAGACTGGCCGAGGAGGTCGTGGTACCCGGATCTGTGGCATCTCACGGTCGGCCAACCGTGGCCACTACCAGACCGACCAGACTTGCTGTCTCAAGGGCCGTTTTTCCATCTGAATTCTGCGGCCCTCAACCTGACTGTGTGGCCATTGAATCCTGGATCTTAGCGTCTTCAGGATTATCCCAGGAAGTCATTGCCACTATGAGACAGGCTAGGAAACCAACGTCCGCCAGGATCTACCACAGGACGTGGAAAATATTCCTGTCATGGTGCTCTGCTAGGGGTTTTTCTCCCTGGCCATTTGCCTTGCCCACTTTCCTGTCCTTTCTTCAGTCCGGTTTGGAAAAGGGTTTGTCACTCGGCTCCCTTAAGGGACAAGTCTCTGCGCTCTCTGTGGCTTTTTTTTCAGAAGCGCCTGGCCAGATTTCCACAGGTACGCACGTTCCTGCAGGGGGTTTGTCACATCGTTCCTCCTTACAAACGTCCGTTGGAACCCTGGGATCTGAACAGAGTGCTGATGGTTCTTCAGAAACCACCGTTCGAGCCAATGAGGGATATTTCTCTCGCACGCCTTTCGCAGAAAGTGGTTTTCCTAGTAGCAGTCACTTCACTTCGGAGAGTGTCTGAGCTCGCAGCTCTGTCATGCAAAGCCCCCTTCCTGGTGTTTCACCAGGACAAGGTGGTTCTGCGTCCGGTTCCGGAATTTCTCCCTAAGGTGGTATCCCCCTTTCATCTCAATCAGGATATCTCCTTACCCTCTTTTTGTCCTCATCCAGTTCACCAATGTGAAAAGGATTTGCACTTGTTAGATCTGGTGAGAGCACTCAGACTCTACATTTCTCGTACGGCGCCCCTGCGCCGCTCGGATGCACTCTTTGTCCTTGTCGCTGGCCAGCGTAAAGGGTCACAGGCTTCCAAATCAACCCTGGCTCGGTGGATCAAGGAACCAATTCTCGAAGCTTACCGTTCTGCTGGGCTTCCGGTTCCCTCAGGGCTGAAGGCCCATTCTACCAGAGCCGTGGGTGCGTCCTGGGCTTTGAGGCACCAGGCTACGGCTCAGCAGGTGTGTCAGGCGGCTACCTGGTCGAGCCTGCACACTTTCACGAAACACTATCAGGTGCATACCTATGCTTCGGCAGATGCCAGCCTAGGTAGGCGAGTCCTTCAGGCGGCGGTTGCCCACCTGTAGGACGGAGCCGTTACGGCTCTATTATGAGGTATTATTTACCCACCCAGGGACTGCTTTTGGACGTCCTAATTGTCTGGGTCTCCCAATGGAGCGACAAAGAAGAAGGGAATTTTGTTTACTTACCGTAAATTCCTTTTCTTCTAGCTCCAATTGGGAGACCCAGCACCCGCCCCTGTTTTTTTGTGTACACATGTTGTTCATGTTGAATGGTTTCAGTTCTCCGATATTCCTTCGGATTGAATTTACTTTAAACCAGTTTATAATTTTTTTCCTCCTTCTTGCTTTTGCACCAAAACTGAGGAGCCCGTGGGAGCACGGGGGGTGTATAGGCAGAAGGGGAGGGGCTTTACACTTTTAGTGTAATACTTTGTGCGGCCTCCGGAGGCATAGCCTATACACCCAATTGTCTGGGTCTCCCAATTGGAGCTAGAAGAAAAGGAATTTACGGTAAGTAAACAAAATTCCCTTCATTGTTAGGTGAAAAATATATTGTATTACATGAACATGTGCATGTGACCCGACATTTAATAATGTTTATGATACGATAATCAAGATATTTGGATAGAACATAAAATATATTTATTGGATACAACTTTAGAACACAAAAAACTGTAATAAATTGTAAATATGTAATACACTATGTAATATACAGTAGATTACATATATATCTTGTGTGTGTATATATATTTATTACATAGTGTATTACATAGTTACAATTTATTAGTTTTTTGTGTTCTAAAGTTGTATCCAATAAATATATTTTATTTTCTATCCAAATATCTTGATTATTGTATCATACCAATGATTAAATGTCTGATGTTCATTGCACTACAATAAATTTTTCACTTAAATATAAGCAATATACTAAATGTTATTATATAGTATGTTTTTGTTGAAAACTGTTTTTTGCCACTTACATAGTGCATTACATAGTGTTTTATATATATATTATGTAGTGTTATATATAACACTATGTAATACACTATGTAAGTGGCAAAAAACAGTTTTCAACAAAAATATAGTAAATAACATTTGTGCAGTGTATGAATTTGTTGTGCGGAACCTCAGACAGAATGAGCAGTTTGTGGTGTTTTCTAATCTGCTTTTGCTATTGATAACATTATTTATGAGCTCAGAAACCTTTCAGATGATGCGGGGTTTTTTTTTGACTCAAACAAACATTTTTTTTTCACAATTTTTATTTAAGATATGAGTTATGTTTTTTATTTTTAATTTCACCACCCCTCTTCTCCCCCCTTTTCTCCCCTCACTCTTTTCTTTCTCTTTTTTTCTCCCCCCTTTTTTTCTTTCTCGCTTCCTTCCCTTTTTTTTCTTCTTTCTTTCTTTTTTCTCTTTTTTTTTTTTTCTTTCCACATGTTCCTGCCCATCCCACGTGACTCTTAGTCATGGGAGAACTGACGTAATCTTTGTAAATGTGGCACCTTTTTCAGGTGTATATATGTACCCCTTGCATGTAACATGTGCTATTCCAACCCTCTTCTGTTTGTCCTGATGAAGAAGATTGAGATGTCTTTGAAACGCGTTGACCTGTGAAAATAAAGAAAAAGGAATTCATCATATGTCCTGGATTTGTGGTTTTTAGCGCAGCATTTAATCCCTTTTCTCTAAAGCATTTTTTATAATTTACTAGTACCCAGGCGGGAGACCTTGTCACATGGCCCATACCTAGTACCCAGGGGAGACATGGCCCATACCTAGTACCCAGGGGAGATATGGTCACATGGCCCATACCTAGTACCCAGGGGAGACATGGCCCATACCTAGTACCCAGGGGAGATATGGTCACATGGCCCATACCTAGTACCCAGGGGAGACATGGCCCATACCTAGTACCCAGGGGAGATATGGTCACATGGCCCATACCTAGTACCAAGGGGGAGCCATGGTCACATGGCCAGTATCTGGCTACTTCCGTTTACTGGTTGTGTGATGCATTAAAACTGATGATGTGCCGTAATGCTGTGCTGCAATATTTCTGGTTCATAGCCTTCATCTGATTTATAGGAGACTGCTATCTCAACACTACCCTTGCAGTCATGTAGAAGCATTCCTGCTGTAGATGTGTGGAGATCAGCAGGGTCTCTTCTGCAATGTCACAGCTCTGAAACCCAGGATGCTACTCTGTATTTTTTAGTATGTTTTTCTTTATTAGAAAACATTGTGACTGTAAATCTAGAAAATATCTAGAATGTGTACGGAGTGCAGCGGCTTCACCATGGAGGTCAATGGTCTGTCTGTGTGATCGAGGATGTGTGCGGAGTGCAGCGGCTTCACCATGGAGGTCAATGGTCTGTCTGTGTGATTGAGGATGTGTGCGGAGTGCAGCGGCTTCACCATGGAGGTCAATGGTCTGTCTGTGTGATCGAGGATGTGTGCGGAGTGCAGTGGCTTCACCACAGAGGCCTATAGTCCGTCTGTATGATTGGGGATGTGATGCTATTGTCATGCTGTCTGCCTCTAAGGTTTTACAATCTCAAGACTCCAGTATGGGTCTCCAAATTTGTCTTTTTGTCTGTAGTGCCAGAGATCTGGGAGCAAGAGGCCTATGCCAGTCTGTCTGGTGAAATTAGAAATATTGGTTCAGTCCATGTTACAGGGCCGGTCCCAAACATCCACGTTGCTTTATTGGACTATTTGTAATCTGTGCCAATTGTTGCCTCTTTTCCTTTTGCCTGACCTTTTAATGTTTTGAAATGTGGAGGCTCCAAGTAGGGTCTCTAAATTGTCTTTTGTCTGCAGTACCAGGGTTCTGGAAGCAAGAGGCTTACACCTGTCATTCATGCATCTCTTGATTTTTTTTTTTTATATTGAAAATGTCAGGCCACATCCTGTGTGATGCATGGACCATATTTCCCTGTTGTGCAAACACTATGGGGAAATGGGGGGGTGGGATTGATGCCGCTGTCCTACTCTCTGAAAGTTTATTTAAATATCAAGACTCCAATGTGGGTCTCCAAATTGTCTTTTGTCTGTAGTGCCAGGGTTCTGGGAGAAAGAGGCCCATGCCTGTCTGTCATCTTGCTGTCTCTGGTGAAGGTAGAAATGTTAGTTCAGGGCTGATTACAGGGCCGGTCATCCATTTTGCTTTGTTGGACTATTTGTAGTCTGTGCCAGTTGTTGCCACTTTTTCCTCTTACCTGAGATTATGTTTTGAAATGTGGAGGCTCCAAGTAGGGTCTGCAAATTTGTTTTTTGTCTGTAGTGCCAGGGTTCTGGGAGCAAGAGGCCTACGCCTGTCACTCATGCATGTCTTTATTTTTGAAAATTAAAATGCCAGCCCAAATCCTGTGTGTTGTATGGACAATACTTCTCTGGTGTGCGAACACAGTATGGGGAATGGGGGAATTTATGCCGCTGTCCTGCTGTCTGCTTGAAAGGTTTTTAAATATGAAGACTCCAATCTGGGTCTCCAAGTTGTGTCTTGTCTGTAGTGCCAGGGTTCTGTGAGCAAGAGACCTAACCTGTCACTCATGCATCGCTTGATTTTTTTTTTTTTTTTTAAATTAAAATGCCAGACCACCTCATTAAATTGTCCAACGCATGAGCCCCTTCTTGCTGCAATATCTGAAACATGATGTGCGTATTGTTAGGATTAGAAATAGCGCTGACTACTGTTTTGCCACTGTGTTAGATCCACGGTACAAGACTAAATTTAGCGAGATGCTTCCCCCTGAAAAGGGACACGTGGATGCTGGAGTATTGAAACAAGCTTATAGACCATCTTAACAGTAGTTTTCCACAAGCCAGCAGGGAGGCACACAGCGTGCACTCTGACATTCCAAGCACGGGAACGTTGCATCATGAACGCAGAAACATTAGCAGCAGTTGGTGGCAAAAGCAATTTCTTTGTCGCTCCATTGGGAGACCCAGACAATTGGGTGTATAGCTTCTGCCTCCGGAGGCCACACAAAGTATTACACTTTAAAAAGTGTAACCCCTCCCCTTCTGCCTATACACCCCCCCGTGCATCACGGGCTCCTCAGTTTTTTGCTTTGTGTTGAAGGAGGCACACACTCACTCATGCTCCCATTTTAGTCAGCAGCAGCTGCTGATTGTATCGGATGGAAGAAAAGAGGGCCTCTAACAAGGCTCCCGGCATGCTCCCTTCTCACCCCACTAAGTCGGCGGTGTTGTTAAGGTTGAGGTACCCATTGCGGGTACACAGGCTGGAGCCACATGCCGTTTTCCTTCCCCATCCCTTAGGGGCTCTGGGAGAAGTGGGATCCTATCCGGTCATCCAGGCACTGGGACCGGGCTCCCTCCGCAGCCCCTGTGGGATTCTGACGGACAGGAGATTGAGTATCATCAGGGACAGGGCCCTGCATCTACAGGTACTCTGTGTCCCCTTGGGGACGGTGCATGGTGCACCTTGGCCTCAGACGCTGCAGCGACTGCGGTGTTGGTATGAGACCGGGACTACCGCGCCGACCGCGCCTGCTAGCCGGCCGCGGTTTTAACTTTAGTCCCCGGCTTTTGCGGCCTAGTGCATTAAACTCCCGCCCCCGGGCCTGTCAGTCAGGGGTAAGGGCGGGACGGTCGGTCTGACGCCGACAGTGAGGGCTGGAGCACACTTAGCTGTCCTCCGCCCCCCTCACTAATCACTCTTGGGCACCAGATTCCCGCACTTTTGTAGTTACGCCCACGGCTCCCTCCTCCCCTGTGAACGCCGTCAGCCATGTTTTAAGCACATTCTGCCGGTGGAGGACTTCTGGCTGCAGATCTGGGGAACCCGAGGCAGGGAATCTGGTGGCCACACACCGCTTGAGCGGTCGGTAAGCCACACCGGTCACCCGGTGCTGGGTCCCCTAGAGTGCCGAACTGTATATATATATATATATATTATATTTGTATATTTTTTTCTCGGTTCGGATGTACTGTTAGCTGGTGGCTATATATCCCTCAGTGATCACTCTCCTGGGGGACAACAGCTTCTCGTTCACAAGGAGCAAGGGTGCCAAGACACAGGGTTATTTTGCAACCTGTACCTCTTGTGCGGCTATGCTACCTGCAGGTTCCACCTACCGTCACTGTGAGCAATGCTCAGGCCCTGTGGCACTCGCTCAGCCGGAGCCTGGGGCACTGGTGGGACCCTCGGCCCAAGTAGAACCACCGGCTTCCCCTGTCCAGGTGGCAGGGACAGAGTTTGCAGTTTTAGCTGAGAAACTCTCTGAGTCACTTTCACAATCCATGGCTCAGTCTATGGACAAATGGTCTGCTAAAATACTAGAAGCCTTGCAGTTAGACCGGCCCTTACACAGGCCCCGAGCACTGCAGGATCACCCCCAGGCCCCTCTCGGTCTGCGACGAAGCGTGCTCCTGGGGGGGACTCTAGTTATTACGTGGAGGACTCCGGCACGGACCGCAGTCTCAGACCGGCTAAGCGAGCTCGCTTAGAATCTTCCCCGACTTCACCACGCTGTTCGGGGTCTCAGCTTGAGGACTCTCTAGAGGATGAGGCGGAGGTCGCAACCCAGGACTCTGACCCTGACGTTGCTCTCAATCTTGATACACCTGAAGGGGACGCCATAGTAAATGACCTTATAGCGGCCATCAACCAGGTGCTAGATTTTTCTCCCCCAATTCCACCTATAGAGGAGTAGGCCTCACAGCAGGAGAAGCATCAGTTTAGGTTTCCCAAACGTACTCGGAGTGTTTTCTTCGATCACTCGAACTTCAGAGATGCTGTCCAGAAGCACAGGGCTTTCCCGGACAAGCGCTTTACTAATCACCTTAATGACACACGTTACCCCTGTGTTAAAAAATATACTCTTAAATATATTTTTCTTCAAATACGTAAAGCCGCATGAAAGAAAGAACTTCCAAAGATGTAAAAAATAAATGTATTTTATCTATTTAAAAATGGTTGCCAAGATTCAGTTACAGAAAGGAAAAATAATATACTTTGATAGCTTACGCAAAAATAAGAGTTCATTTAGTCCATACTGATCAATGGGAAGTCTTTACCCATCTTTCTTTGGTTCCTGAACGGCAATGCTGGGGATGTCATCTCTTAGTGTGTCTTCATCTTTGCAGCCTCGAGTCTTCTCACAGCAGGCAATGTGGGGAGCGACCAGTAGCCCCCTCCATCGTGCATTATATACCAGCTGTTCAGACCATATAGGGCATTCTAGTGTAACACAGTTGAATATAGTTCCATATTACGTAACCTTCTGGAAACTTCGGAAAGCTTCGGGAAGGATTCAAATATATCCCTCCATGCTCATCACTCAAGTATATTCCATATGGGCATATTTATCCCTTATAAACTTTATTAATAACCTATGCCCTCCAACATGAACAGAACTATGAACGTATATGTCTTACTATGAAATATTTGATAACTTGATGTATTAATTTCAATCATTTTACAATCTGTGACGGGGTGTACATCAGAGCAAAGAGAGACAACAGGCCGAGGATGATCCAACAGGTTTACTAACAGGAATACAGGAACAGCACACGACAAGTCCAAATAAAACAGATTCGGGGGCACCTCCCGATAATCCAAAGTGCCAGATCACAACGTAATAGTCCTTTTCAGAGTCCCAGAAATCCCACACAATCCACTGGACGGCGAGGTCTGTCCGCAGATTCAGATCTCGCTCCCTTCCTCTTCAAAAACTCAACTCCCAACTGCATTTAGAAACAGGAGTGAATTGTTTGAGCTCGTGGGCCCGCCCCTCAAGGGTAGGGGTCTATGCAATGGTTGGGCCCACTAGAAGATTCTAGAAGGTTGGCTCCGAGATGTCTACAGGTTTGTGTAGTTGGCGTTATCCACTGCTTACGAAACAATGAGAAGTTCCCCTAGCTGTGTGGACAAGAGATAATTGCATTATGGGCCCAGAGACACAGGAGATGGGGGGAAGGTATGGTTACTTACATCCCAAGACATTTCAAAGTGTTCAGTAAGTACAACCAAAGGAAAGTGACATCACATCCTGACATAGTATTACAGCAAATACAGTGAGAAGGTAAAATACATCATGACAATTCCTTCCCCTCCCAACTTGTGTACGTACTAGGGACCTCTACAGGTCGCTGGTTAAGTACACGCAGGCATGGCTGACAGGACTCAAGGCTCCTCTTGCCTGGACAGTCCATCTGCATTTTGGTGTTGGCTGCCCCTTCTATATTGTATGGTAAAGTTATAGGGCTGCAGAGCCAGGCTCCATCGCAGTAAGCGTCCATTGTCCCCAGAGACTCTGTTCAGCCAGGTGAGGGGATTGTGATCAGTAACCACAGTGAATTCCCGTCCATACAGATACGGCCGTAGTTTCTTAAGGGCCCACACTACAGCCAGACATTCCTTCTCAACAGTTGCATAGGCCACTTCTCGGTCCAGCAGTTTCCGGCTGAGATAGGCGATGGGGTGCTCGTCCCCAGCTGCATTCACCTGGCTGAGGACAGCTCCCAGTCCATAAGCAGAGGCGTCCGTCTGCACAATGAATCTCCTCTTGTAGTCTGGAGCAGCCAGGACAGGATCGCAGATCAAAGCATCCTTCAGCCGGTTAAAAGCCTCATCACAGGCTGGAGTCCAGATCACCAGCCGGGGCATTGTTTTCTTGGTCAGGTCGGTAAGAGGCTTGGCCACAGTACTGAAATGAGAAATTTTCGGTAATAACTGGCAGTGCCCAGAAAAGCCATAACTTGTTTCTTAGTTTGGGGTACAGGCCAGTCTCTAATAGCCTGGATTTTGGCAGGCTCAGGTCGGAGCTTCCCTCCTCCCACTCTATGTCCTAGGTACTGGACTTCCCCCATCCCCAATTGGCATTTATCGGGTCGAATAGTTAGGCCGGCTGCAAGAATCAGGTCCAAAATAATGGCTACTTGATTCAGATGTTCCTCCCATGTGTGGCTGAAGACGGCGATATCATCCAAGTAGGCACAAGCAAAGTCATCACATCCCCGGAGGATCTGATCCACCATTCTCTGGAAGGTGGCCGGGGCATTTTTCATTCCAAAAGGCATGCTTAGAAATTCATACAGACCAAAGGGGGTTATAAAAGCGGACCGTTCTCTCCCTTCATCCGTTAGAGGGATCTGCCAGTATCCCTTACTGAGATCCAAGGTAGTGACATATCGGGACCCAGCCAGTCGGTCTAGAAGTTCGTCAATACGAGGCATTGGGTAAGGATCGCTGACGGTATGGTCGTTTAGTCGCCGATAGTCCACACAAAATCGAGTACTCCCATCCTTCTTGGGTACTAACACCACAGGGGAGGCCCAAGGGCTATGGGAGGCCTGGATTACCCCAAGCTGTAACATCTCCTCCAGTTCGTGCTGCATGGTGTTTCGAACTGATTAAGGTACCCGGTAAGGAGCCAGTTGTATGGGACGGATGCCCTGAGTGTCCACATGATGTTGGGTGACGGTGGTTCGACCTGGTTGGGATGAGAAAGCAGCCCGTCTCTGTTGAAGCACTTCCAGCATCTGGATTTTCTGTAAGGAGTCCAGGTAATCTCCCAGGGGAACCTGTTCCACAGTGGATGGGGCTCTCGCTGCTTCCACGAGATCAGGTAGAGAGTCCTCATCCTCTTGACCATCTTCTGAAGCCAACCGACAGCTTGCTATCATTGGAATGTTCCGGTCATGGTACTCCTTAATCATATTCACATGGACAGTCTTTTGCCTTAGCCCCTGATCATCTAAAGCAAGAAGGTAATTGGTATCATTCAGTTTTCTGAGAACCCGGAAGGGACCCTCCCATGTGGTCTGCAGTTTATTCTGCCGATGGGGAACAATCATTAAGACTTGTTGTCCTTCTACAAACTCCCGATAGCGTGCGTTACGGTCATACCATGTCTTCTGTCTGGTTTGAGCCATACGCAAATGACTCTGTGCAAAACTAGCAAGTTGGGCCAAGGTTTCTCGCAGCTTTAGGACATAAGGGACAACAGGGGTTCCTGTATCTTCAACTTGCCCCTCCCAGTATTCCTTGAGCAGGGTTAAGGGTCCTCGGACCTTTCTTCCATAGAGTAGTTCAAAGGGGGAGAACCCAGTGGACTCCTGGGGAACTTCCCGATAGGCAAACAAGAGATGGGGTAGGTACTTCTCCCAGTCTGAATCTCGGTCCGTGAAGGCCCTCAGCATATTCTTCAGAGTGCCGTTGAATCGTTCACAAAGTCCATTTGTTTGGGGATGATACGGGGTCGTTCGGATCGCTCGTACTCCACAGGTGCGCCACAGACACTGGACCAACTCTGACATAAACTGGGAGCCTTGGTCCGACAAGATCTCACTGGGGAATCCTACTCTGGTAAAAATAATAACCAAGGCCTCGGCCACCTTGGCTGCAGAGATACTTAACAAGGCCACGGCTTCTGGATATCGGGTGGCGTAGTCCACAACAGTGAGAATGTACTGCTTTCCAGATTTACTTGGTTTAGCCAGAGGTCCAATGATATCAACAGCTACTCTTTGAAAGGGTTCTTCTATTATAGGGAGCGGTTGCAGGGGTGCCTTTGGGTGATCTCCGGGTCGCCCTCTACGCTGACATATGTCACAAGTTCGGCAGAAATGCGCCACTGCTTGGGAAATCCCCGGCCAATAAAAAGTTTGAGTCAATCGTCTCTCGGTGCGGGTTTTGCCTTGATGGCCAGCCGTAGGAATGTCATGAGCCAGGTGTAATAGGGGAATTCTGTACTTCTGAGGAACAATCAGCTGTTTGCTATAAGTCCAGGGCTTATCTAGGGAGTCGGCATTGGCAACCCGATACAGAAGTCCATTTTCTCTGATAATTCTTTCTCCGTTTTCCCCTAGCTGCCCTATTTCAGCCCGAGTTCTAAAACTAGCAAGGGTGGGGTCAGTCTCTACTTCTTGTCTAAACTGAACTTTATCCCAAGTAACATTCATATTATCCCCACAAGAAGAATCACTCACCGGCTGTAATGGTAGTTCTGGTGGCCTCAGTTCCATGGATGGGTTGTACACGTCCACATGGGCTGCTCTCTTGGCTTGACTTCTGGTTACCGCACCGACAAAGTGGCAATGAAGATTCCCCACATCATTTCCTAGAAGAACGTCTGCAGGGAGGCCGCTCATCACACCGACCACACATTGTTTTGCCCCAAAGCCATAATCCAGGGTCACACTCGCTCTTGGAATATATCTCTGGGTACCTCCTGCCAGTTCAATGGCAATTCCTGGTCCCTTTTGAATTGCTTGTGGTTGAATTACTCGGGGATCGGCTATGGTGAGGAAAGCCCCAGTGTCACGGAAGCCAACAACTTTTTGGCCATCCAGCACGACCTCCTGTAGATGTTTGTCCTGAAGATCAGAAGAACAGGTGGCTGGAGCTCGCACCCCATAGACTCCGGGTAGGGGAGCCAGGATATCTGAGTCACTTGGCAAGTCATCAGGCACAGAATCCAGCTCTTCTCCTGGTGAAGGTGTCTGTAGGTAATGAACAGGCAAAGGCGGTCTGTAGCTGTTCTGTCTACGAACACCTGGACATTGGAATTGCATGTGCCCAGGCTGCCCACATCCATAGCATCTGCGCTCTGGGATTCTTCCTCCGCGTCGTATTCCCAAAGGTGGAGCATGAGTAATGCGAGGCACAGTCACACGAAGGTCCCCATGAGTTGACGGTCTAGGGTGATGGTGAACATTGGGGCCAGAAGGACCAGGGGCCACCAGCGTTGGGGGGTTGGTGTTTTTTTTCTCACTGGGTAGTAGTTTTTTCCACTGAGGCTTGATGGTGAGAGCCTCATCAGCTAGAGCTGCAGCTTCCTCCACAGTGGCTGGTCTCCTTTCACGCACCCATTCCCGGATCTCAGCGGGGCACTTGAAGTAAAACTGCTCTTTTAGGAGGACCTGGAGGACGGTCTCCAAGGTTAAGGCCTCCTCTGCCTCCAACCAACGATGCCACAGATGTTTGAGTTTGTGGGCATACATCTTGAAGGACACTTCCTCATCACATGCTAGAGTACGGAACTGAGTCCTGTAAGTGTCTGGCGTTACAGCATAATGTTCTAGAATAGTCTGTTTAATATCCGCATACTCACAGTTCCACCGAGGGTCCATAGCTCTATAGGCTGCAGCAGCTCCACCCTCTAAGAGCCCAACCAGATGCCGGACGCGCTCCCTTTCTGGGACTTCCATTAATCGACACTGATGCTCAAAGTCCTGGAAGAAGCCCTCAATGTCACCAGCAGCCTCATTAAACTGCTTGAAGTCTTTGCGGGACACTCTGGGAAGTTCCCTCATGATGGGTGCTGGGGTTACAGTCTGTCTGGAACCTCTCGCGGCTTCCACAGCGAGCTGCTTATCCAGCAATGCCATCTCCTCCATCCTGCGCTCCTTCTCTTCAGCTCCACGCATGGCCTCCCTCTTATCTTCTATGGTGGCCTCATCTCCAAGCAGTGCCATCTTTTCCTTGTACCACACAACCCATTGACTTTTTTGGGTATTCACCTCCGGCTCCCGTCTTTGCTCCCCTTGCTGTGGAAATTGTTCCTCGGTGCCATCTTGCAGGCAAGCGTGTTCCAATGCCTCAATTAGTTGCTCCTTAGAGAGTCCTTTGTAGCCGACACCTAATTCACGGGCCTTTGTTTGTAGACTCGCCACAGTCCAGTTCCTGTATCCTGAGGTTCTGGTTTCAGACGTCGATTGGCTGTTGTCCTCCATTTCTTCTGCTCTGATCCCGCCGCTGCCACCAGTTTGTGACGGGGTGTACATCAGAGCAAAGAGAGACAACAGGCCGAGGATGATCCAACAGGTTTACTAACAGGAATACAGGAACAGCACACGACAAGTCCAAATAAAACAGATTCGGGGGCACCTCCCGATAATCCAAAGTGCCAGATCACAACGTAATAGTCCTTTTCAGAGTCCCAGAAATCCCACACAATCCACTGGACGGCGAGGTCTGTCCGCAGATTCAGATCTCGCTCCCTTCCTCTTCAAAAACTCAACTCCCAACTGCATTTAGAAACAGGAGTGAATTGTTTGAGCTCGTGGGCCCGCCCCTCAAGGGTAGGGGTCTATGCAATGGTTGGGCCCACTAGAAGATTCTAGAAGGTTGGCTCCGAGATGTCTACAGGTTTGTGTAGTTGGCGTTATCCACTGCTTACGAAACAATGAGAAGTTCCCCTGGCTGTGTGGACAAGAGATAATTGCATTATGGGCCCAGAGACACAGGAGATGGGGGGAAGGTATGGTTACTTACATCCCAAGACATTTCAAAGTGTTCAGTAAGTACAACCAAAGGAAAGTGACATCACATCCTGACATAGTATTACAGCAAATACAGTGAGAAGGTAAAATACATCATGACAACCCCTTCCCCTCTGACGTAGTTAAGGGTTGGGCTCAATGTCCCAAGGTGGATCCTCCAGTCTCTAGACTGGCGGCTACATCCGTAGGAGCAGTGGCTGACGGTTCAACGCTCAAGGATGCCACTGACAGCCAGATAGAGCTCCTAATGAAATCCATCTATGAAGCCATAGGCGCGTCCTTTGCCCCAGCTTTTGCAGCAGTGTGGGCACTCCAGGCTATCTCAGCTTGTCTGTCTGAGATTAATGCGGTCACCCGTACCTCTGCTCCGCAAGTAGCGTCTTTGACTTCTCAGGTGTCGGTATTTTCATCCTACGCCATGAAGGCTGTCCTGGACTCGGCTAGCCGTACAGCGGTAGCATCCGCCAATTCGGTGGCAGTCCGCAGGGCCATGTGGCTACGCGAATGGAAGGCAGACTCTGCTTCCAAGAAGTTCTTGACCGGTTTGCCTTTTTCTGGCGACCGATTGTTTGGCGAACAATTGGAGGAAATTATTAAGCAATCCAAGGGAAAGGACTCGTCCTTACCCCAGCCCAAACCAAAGAGACCTCAGCAACAAAAAATTCAAGCGAGGTTTCGGTCCTTTCGGCCCTCAGCCAGATCCCAAGGAGACTTCCTAGCATCAATCGACATCAGGGATGCCTATCTCCATGTGCCGATCGCTCCAGAGCATCAACGCTCCTGCGTTTCGCCATTGGGGACGAACACCTTCAGTTTGTGGCACTGCCTTTCGGCCTGGCGACAGCCCCACGGGTCTTCACCAAGGTCATGGCATCCGTTGTGGCAGTCCTACACTCCCAGGGCCACTCGGTGATCCCGTACTTAGACGATCTCCTAGTCAAAGCACCCTCCCGGGTGGCATGTCAACACAGTCTGACCGTGGCTCTGGAGACTCTCCAGAGGTTCGGGTGGATCATCAATTTCCCAAAGTCAAAGTTGACTCCGAACCAATCACTGACTTACCTCGGGATGGAATTTCATACTCTCTCAGCGATAGTCAAGCTATCGCTGGACAAACAGCGTTCGCTGCAAACAGGGGTGCAATCTCTCCTTCGGGCCCAGTCACACCCCTTGAGGCGCCTCATGCACTTCCTAGGGAAGATGGTGCAGCAATGGAGGCAGTTCCCTTTGCGCAGTTTCATCTGCGTCCACTCCAATGGGACATTCTCCGCAAATGGGACAAGAGGTCGACGTCCTTAGACAGGAACGTCTCTCTTTCTCTGGCAGCCAAGACCTCTCTTCAGTGTTGGCTTCTTCCCACTTCTCTGTCGAAGGGAAAATCTTCCTGCCCCCATCCTGGGCTGTGGTCACGACGGACGCGAGTCTGTCAGGGTGGGGAGCGGTTTTTCTCCACCACAAGGCTCAGGGAACCTGAACTCCGACAGAGTCCTCCCTTCAGATCAATGTTCTGGAGATAAGGGCAGTGTATCTAGCCCTAAAAGCGTTCCATCGGTGGCTGGAGGGCAGGCAGATCCGCATACAGTCGGACAACGCCACGGCGGTCGCGTACATCAACCACCAGGGCGGCACTCGCAGTCGTCAAGCCTTCCAAGAGGTTCGGCGGATTCTGCTGTGGGCGGAGGCCACAGCCTCCACCATCTCCGCGGTTCACATCCCGGGCGTAGAAAACTGGGAACCAGACTTTCTCAGTCGCCAGGGCATGGACGCAGGGGAATGGTCTCTTCACCCGGACGGGTTTTAAGAGATCTGTTACCGCTAGGGAACGCCGGACGTCGATCTCATGGCGTCTCGGCACAACAACAAGGTCCCGACATTCATGGCACGGTCTCAGGATCACAGAACTCTGGCGGCGGACGCCTTAGTTCAGGATTGGTCGCAGTTTCGACTGCCTTATGTATTCCCTCCTCTGGCAATGCTGCCCAGAGTGTTGCGCAAGATCAGGTCCGACTGCCGTCGCGCCATCCTCGTCGCTCCAGACTGGCCGAGGAGGTCGTGGTACACGGAACTGTGGCACCTCACGGTGGGTCAACCGTGGGCGCTCCCAGACCGACCGGACTTGCTGTCTCAAGGGCCATTTTTCCATCTGAATTCTGCGGCCCTCAACTTGACTGTGTGGCCATTGAGTCCTGGCTCCTAGCGTCCTCAGGGTTATCTCAAGAGGTCATTGCCACTATGAGACAGGCCAGGAAACCAACGTCAGCCAAGATCTATCACAGGGCTTGGAAGATCTTCTTAGCCTGGTGCTCTGATAAGGGGTTTACCCCCTGGCCGTTTGCCTTACCCACGTTTCTTTCCTTCCTTCAATCCGGAATGGACAATGGTTTGTCTCTCGGCTCTCTCAAGGGACAAGTATCGGCGCTTTCCGTGTTTTTTCAAACGCGTCTAGCCAGGCTTCCGCAGGTCCGCACGTTCCTGCAGGGAGTTTGCCACATAGTCCCACCTTACAAGCGGCCGCTGGAACCCTGGGATCTCAACAGGGTTCTACGGGCTCTTCTGAAACCACCCTTGGAGCCGCTGCGAGATGTCTCTCTATCACGTCTTTCGCAGAAGGCGGCATTTCTGGTGGCAGTTACATCACTCCGAAGAGTGTCAGAGCTTGCAGCGCTGTCATGCAAAGCCCCCTTCCTGGTATTTCACCAGGATAAGGTGGTTCTGCGTCCGGTCCCGGACTTTCTCCCCAAGGTGGTGTCCCCTTTTCATCTCAATCAGGATATCTCCTTACCTTCATTTTGCCCTCATCCAATTCACCAATGTGAAAAGGATTTGCATTTGTTAGATCTAGTGAGAGCACTCCGGATCTACGTGTCTCGCACGGCGTCACTGCGCCGTTCTGATGCACTCTTTGTCCTTGTCGCTGGCCAGCGTAAGGAGTCGCAGGCTTCCAAGTCAACCTTGGCTCGATGGATCAAGGAACCGATCTTTGAAGCCTACAGTTCTTCTGGGCTTCCGATTCCTTCAGGGCTGAAAGCCCATTCTACCAGAGCCGTGGGTGCGTCCTGGGCATTGCGGCACCGGGCGACGGCTCCGCAGGTGTGTCAGGCAGCTACCTAGTCTAGTCTGCACACTTTCACGAAACACTATCAGGTGCATACCTATGCTTCGGCGGATGCCAGTCTAGGTAGGCGAGTCCTTCAGGCGGCGGTTGCCCACCTGTAAGAGGAGGGCCGTGGTCGGCTCTTTTTATCGGGGTATTCTTTTACCCACCCAGGGACTGCTTTTGGACGTCCCAATTGTCTGGGTCTCCCAATGGAGCGACAAAGAAGAAGGGAATTTTGTTTACTTACCGTAAATTCCTTTTCTTCTTGCTCCAATTGGGAGACCCAGCACCCGCCCCTGTTCCCTTCGGGCTGGTTGTTCTTTTGTGTACACATGTTGTTCATGTTGAATTGTTCTTTTGGTTCATGGTTTTCAGTTCTCCGAACATCCTTCGGATTGAATTTACCTTAGACCAATTTATAAGTTTCCTCCTTCCTGCTTTTGCACCAAAACTGAGGAGCCCGTGATGCACGGGGGGGTGTATAGGCATAAGGGGAGGGGTTACACTTTTTAAAGTGTAATACTTTGTGTGGCCTCCGGAGGCAGAAGCTATACACCCAATTGTCTGGGTCTCCCAATTGGAGCTAGAAGAAAAGGAATTTACGGTAAGTAAACAAAATTCCCTTCTTCTGTGTTGTTTGGCACATATATTTTAGACCATCGCATGCACCAACAGAGCAGAGTTGAAGTCTGACACATAGTGAACGACTAGCGAGAACGGTGCAGGAGTATGTAGAGTCCAATATCGATGCCATAAGGTGGGTAATTGGACCGGAAGAGTGGCCTGAGCTCGTTAGTCACGCCTTGGAAGTTGTAGCCTGTCTGGCAGCCAGCGTTCTCTCAGAACCTGTCTTCAGCACTGTTGGTGGTGTATTGATGGATAAGCGCAGTAAGCTGTCTCCTAAAAGCGTAGACCGCCTAACGTTCATAAAGATGGACAAATTGTGGATGTCCAGTGACTTTGCCACCTCAGTTCCAGACAGTGCAGACTAGGTTGTGGTGTAACCTTATAAAGATTGATCTGGCTCACCAATATGGTGCTCAGGAGAAAAAATAGTCCATATATTGAAAAAACTCCGGCACACAAGTGTTGTCAATTATTATTTATTATATTTAATATTGTTCGGATATTCAGAAATGATAATAATGACGTTTCGGCTATTTGCCTTCTTCACAACTGAATTATATGCAACAGAAATAGAAAATAACAGAAAAGGAAAAATGAGTACCAATATTCATTCATATTTGTATCATATAAAGACAATAACAATTTATATCATTTATTACCTATGCGGTATTTTGAATGTTATCTGAGAAGAACGTCAGACGTGTACAAACATTGATATCTGAAAGAATAATAATAACAATGCCCATATTTAAGGAATTATAGAAATCACTTAAAAATAAATGTCATGACCAGTATTAGGTTTATAAACATATCATTTCAGTGCATAAGCACTTTCACCAACATATAATCATAATTCCATAAGTTGGGAAACAATATTACCTTTCTGTTGAAAAGGGCAGTATATAATTGTAGTGTCCACAATGGGAAAATGGTCACAATTTTGAATCGCTATTAGGCTGGAGAATAGAGTAAGAAAATCACGATCAGTGTGTCAGAAGAAAGGAATACAAGTGCATTTAAACATTGGTGATCTATAGTGGGAAAGTGCCGGTCAGCAAAGGGTTAACAGAGGAGAAAGACATGACATACCTGTTTAGCCAAGGATCAGCGGTGGAGTGAGAGAGAGTGACCGCGCTGGGGTTTAAATGTGCTAAAGGGGCGGGCATAACAGAACAATTTCCTGTGTTTATGGAACGCATGGAGACGAGTGACACGCAAGCCGCGCGTGCGCAGTGTACCCGGAAGTGCACGCATGCGCAGAAGTGAAAATCGGGTATAAGTAAGTTACGGCGCCCAGAATGTCATTACGAACGGAGAAGTGCTAAGTACGCATCTGAAAAAGAAAAAAGGGGGAGATAAATAGGGCTTTTAGGACCAAGATGAATTATATAGATAATATAATGAGATAATCAGTATAATACCAAGGGTAAACACTAATGACTCCATTTAAATAAATGTCAATACATCCCACAAAGTACACGTATATATGTTATATCCGTATTTTACACATACATATGTATGAACATATGGACATACATCTATATCCATATATGCACACGCCCATGTCTTTTTAATATAACATCTAACAATGCATATCGTACATAATTATAGGACGTTTATGACAAACTATTGCTATGTGTGTATACATATGTGTGCAGGACTATCATGTCAGTACACACATATGTATACCCATAATTCTAAACATCACATAATGAATATGACTAAAATTAAACTGTATAAAATTCTCCAATAATATTGAAAATCACGAGCAATAGGATAGACGGACCCCATATCAATAATTCTCATACTCTCTGTTGAGTCCAAAAGGGGAAAGGGTATTCAGGGTATGAATCCAATAGGATTCTCTTTCTTTTAATTTCTTAATCCTATCACCCCCACGTCTCAAAGGTGGAATATGCTCTAAAACTTGGAATCTCATCTGAGAGATCATATGCCCGCACTGGATGAAATGGTATGGAATAGGCAACATGACTAACTTACATCGTATAGTGGACTTATGTTTTCCTATGCGGTCTCGGACATGCTGGGTAGTCTCCCCAACATATCCAAGACCGCACGGACATTTGATCAGATATACCACATATGATGTATCACAAGTGAAAAAGTCCTTAAGGTAAAAAACTCTTCCAGTGCGAGGATGGGTACATTGATTTTCTTTAATGATATTAGAGCAATGAGGACAGTGTAGACAGGGATAATTACCCTGTTTGGGTGTGGATAGGAAAGTCTGTCTTGATTTTACAATATTTGACCCTATGTCCGCCCTTACCAATATATCTCTAAGATTAGGAGAACGTTTATAACTAAAGAGAGGTGAAGAGGAAAATTCGGTTATTTGTGGATAGGAACTATGTAATATCTGCCAATGTCGAAGAATAATACCTTTTATAATCGGATGAAAAGGATGGAATGTGTTAACAAAAGTAATAAATGGTCCTGCCCTTTTAGGTCGAGTACTAGAACTATAACTAGAATGATAAGCAGAATCTACTATAGATGGAGGGTAACCACGTTGAAGGAATTTAGTGGACATTTCCTTATGTCTTATTAACCGTTGATCCTGAGAGGAAACGATCCTTGTCACTCTTTTGTGTTGGGATATTGGTAATGCGTTTTTCAAATGTCGTGGATGGTTGCTAGTATAATGTAGGAGACTATTACGATCTGTTGGTTTCACATAAATATCCGATATGATGTTACCACTTGGATTTATGCTTACACATGTGTCAAGAAAATTAATACTGGAAGAGTCCACATGTTGGGTAAAAGATAAACCATCAACTCTAGTATTGAGATGACAAAAAAATTCATCAAAAAGTGAACGGGGACCTGAAAAAACGATAAAAATATCGTCAATATATCTTTTGTACATTAAAATATGGTTGGAAAAAATTGAGTGATTGTATACAAATTGAGACTCAAAATGCGTCATATAGATATTCGCATAAGGGGGTGCGACATTAGAACCCATAGCTGTTCCTTTAGTCTGAAAATAAAATTGATCTTGAAATAAGAAAAAATTTTTGTGTAAGACAATCTCCAATAGATCGAGACAAAATTGTTTCTGCAATGAAGAATAGTCACTATAGCATTCCAAAAACCACGACACAGCCTGTGTACCCAGATCATGTTGTATACTAGTATACAAGGAATTAACATCAAGAGTGACAAGGAGTGTATCAGCAGGAAGTGGACCCAAAGATTGTAATTGGTGTAAAAAATCATCTGTATCTCTTAGATATGATGGAGTTTTAGATACTAACGGAGTCAAGATGCGATCAAGTGTGATAGCCAAAGGTGATAATAATGAATCAATTGAAGCAACTATTGGACGTCCAGGAGGTTGCCATAAATTTTTATGTACCTTGGGCAAGGTATAAAACACTGGTATAACTGGATTTACCTTGTTTAGATAACTTGCTAATTTCGTGTCAATGACTCCATGAGTAGAATAATAATGAATTTTATCCAAAATTATTCTTTGAATGTCACCAGAGGGATCACGTTGTATGGGTAAATAAGTGGACGTATCTGATAGCTGGGTCAATATCTCTGAAGTATAGTAATTCTTATTCATCACGACTAAGGCACCGCCTTTGTCGGCTGGTTTAATGACTATGGAGGAATTGTTTTTAAGAGATCGGAGGGCCTGTGTTTCACCTGGAGTTAGATTGTTTTTAATATGAAAATCGCCATTCCTGACCCTATCGGTAAATTTGTCAATATCAGATTTAACCAGCGAGATAAAAGTCTCAGCCGGATGGTAAGTCCGTGGTGGCATAAAGCTACTGGGAATGGTAATGTTCAGATCCTGAAAGGAGAACTGTGTCTCTTGTGTACTTGAAGTAATTGGACTACGGTCCTGAGATGGTTGATTAAAGTGGACTTTTAACCTAACGGATCTATAGAATTTATTTAATTCTTGTTCTAGCCGAAAAGTGTCAAAATTCGGCGTAGGACAAAAACTCAATCCTTTTTGTAATACAGTGGATTCGAGGGGGGAAAGGGTATAGGAGGAAATATTGAGAATGAGGTCCGTCCTACCTGGGATCTCGTGGACATCCTCTCCCCGTGTTGTACATCTCCTCTTCCCCCTCCTCGTCTTTTTTGGAAAGTACGTCGTGGTCCTAAAAAAGACGTACTCTGTGAATCCATCTCACTGCCTGAGCTGGCTGAAGATGAATAATCAGGCCTCATTGGAAAACGTCTTCGTGAAACCATTTCACCACATCGCCATCTGTAAACTTGGCCACGCTTATAATCCTCTTCATCTCTGGTGAACTTATTACGTTTACGTTCTTGTAAAGTTTTCTTATACTCCAAGATAGTCGAATCCATCTTGGATTTCATGTTGTTTAAATCAGCAGGAGAAAAAGTATTGGCAAGTTGCCCTTCAATGGTAGAGATTTGTTTAGAAATAGTATCCAGTTCCTTATGCAAATAATCAATAGTTAAGGTCATAAGATCATAAGAGCATTTGTTCAATATTTGTTCAAAAATAGTGCAAAAATCAACATTATCCGAAAAAAGGGTTGGACGTAACGAGACACGTAAGCCTCGTGGAATACGCTTCACCTTGTAGTATTCCGCCAAGGTAATGAGATGTAATTCCAGGGCCGTTTGCCGTTTTAATTCGCGTTCATAATCTTTTGTCCTAGTTTCTTCACTTGGTGTAAAAAGAAATTGTCCTGTAGTTGTCACTCGTGAATGTATAGAAGAAGTTTGTTCATCATTATATGAGAAAGTGATAGAAGACATTCTTTGCTTGAATAATTGGTACTGTAGGAGCTCAGATCCAAAAATATCAATGTAACCTTATAAAGATTGATCTGGCTCACCAATATGGTGCTCAGGAGAAAAAATAGTCCATATATTGAAAAAACTCCGGCACACAAGTGTTGTCAATTATTATTTATTATATTTAATATTGTTCGGATATTCAGAAATGATAATAATGACGTTTCGGCTATTTGCCTTCTTCACAACTGAATTATATGCAACAGAAATAGAAAATAACAGAAAAGGAAAAATGAGTACCAATATTCATTCATATTTGTATCATATAAAGACAATAACAATTTATATCATTTATTACCTATGCGGTATTTTGAATGTTATCTGAGAAGAACGTCAGACGTGTACAAACATTGATATCTGAAAGAATAATAATAACAATGCCCATATTTAAGGAATTATAGAAATCACTTAAAAATAAATGTCATGACCAGTATTAGGTTTATAAACATATCATTTCAGTGCATAAGCACTTTCACCAACATATAATCATAATTCCATAAGTTGGGAAACAATATTACCTTTCTGTTGAAAAGGGCAGTATATAATTGTAGTGTCCACAATGGGAAAATGGTCACAATTTTGAATCGCTATTAGGCTGGAGAATAGAGTAAGAAAATCACGATCAGTGTGTCAGAAGAAAGGAATACAAGTGCATTTAAACATTGGTGATCTATAGTGGGAAAGTGCCGGTCAGCAAAGGGTTAACAGAGGAGAAAGACATGACATACCTGTTTAGCCAAGGATCAGCGGTGGAGTGAGAGAGAGTGACCGCGCTGGGGTTTAAATGTGCTAAAGGGGCGGGCATAACAGAACAATTTCCTGTGTTTATGGAACGCATGGAGACGAGTGACACGCAAGCCGCGCGTGCGCAGTGTACCCGGAAGTGCGCGCATGCGCAGAAGTGAAAATCGGGTATAAGTAAGTTACGGCGCCCAGAATGTCATTACGAACGGAGAAGTGCTAAGTACGCATCTGAAAAAGAAAAAAGGGGGAGATAAATAGGGCTTTTAGGACCAAGATGAATTATATAGATAATATAATGAGATAATCAGTATAATACCAAGGGTAAACACTAATGACTCCATTTAAATAAATGTCAATACATCCCACAAAGTACACGTATATATGTTATATCCGTATTTTACACATACATATGTATGAACATATGGACATACATCTATATCCATATATGCACACGCCCATGTCTTTTTAATATAACATCTAACAATGCATATCGTACATAATTATAGGACGTTTATGACAAACTATTGCTATGTGTGTATACATATGTGTGCAGGACTATCATGTCAGTACACACATATGTATACCCATAATTCTAAACATCACATAATGAATATGACTAAAATTAAACTGTATAAAATTCTCCAATAATATTGAAAATCACGAGCAATAGGATAGACGGACCCCATATCAATAATTCTCATACTCTCTGTTGAGTCCAAAAGGGGAAAGGGTATTCAGGGTATGAATCCAATAGGATTCTCTTTCTTTTAATTTCTTAATCCTATCACCCCCACGTCTCAAAGGTGGAATATGCTCTAAAACTTGGAATCTCATCTGAGAGATCATATGCCCGCACTGGATGAAATGGTATGGAATAGGCAACATGACTAACTTACATCGTATAGTGGACTTATGTTTTCCTATGCGGTCTCGGACATGCTGGGTAGTCTCCCCAACATATCCAAGACCGCACGGACATTTGATCAGATATACCACATATGATGTATCACAAGTGAAAAAGTCCTTAAGGTAAAAAACTCTTCCAGTGCGAGGATGGGTACATTGATTTCCTTTAATGATATTAGAGCAATGAGGACAGTGTAGACAGGGATAATTACCCTGTTTGGGTGTGGATAGGAAAGTCTGTCTTGATTTTACAATATTTGACCCTATGTCCGCCCTTACCAATATATCTCTAAGATTAGGAGAACGTTTATAACTAAAGAGAGGTGAAGAGGAAAATTCGGTTATTTGTGGATAGGAACTATGTAATATCTGCCAATGTCGAAGAATAATACCTTTTATAATCGGATGAAAAGGATGGAATGTGTTAACAAAAGTAATAAATGGTCCTGCCCTTTTAGGTCGAGTACTAGAACTATAACTAGAATGATAAGCAGAATCTACTATAGATGGAGGGTAACCACGTTGAAGGAATTTAGTGGACATTTCCTTATGTCTTATTAACCGTTGATCCTGAGAGGAAACGATCCTTGTCACTCTTTTGTGTTGGGATATTGGTAATGCGTTTTTCAAATGTCGTGGATGGTTGCTAGTATAATGTAGGAGACTATTACGATCTGTTGGTTTCACATAAATATCCGATATGATGTTACCACTTGGATTTATGCTTACACATGTGTCAAGAAAATTAATACTGGAAGAGTCCACATGTTGGGTAAAAGATAAACCATCAACTCTAGTATTGAGATGACAAAAAAATTCATCAAAAAGTGAACGGGGACCTGAAAAAACGATAAAAATATCGTCAATATATCTTTTGTACATTAAAATATGGTTGGAAAAAATTGAGTGATTGTATACAAATTGAGACTCAAAATGCGTCATATAGATATTCGCATAAGGGGGTGCGACATTAGAACCCATAGCTGTTCCTTTAGTCTGAAAATAAAATTGATCTTGAAATAAGAAAAAATTTTTGTGTAAGACAATCTCCAATAGATCGAGACAAAATTGTTTCTGCAATGAAGAATAGTCACTATAGCATTCCAAAAACCACGACACAGCCTGTGTACCCAGATCATGTTGTATACTAGTATACAAGGAATTAACATCAAGAGTGACAAGGAGTGTATCAGCAGGAAGTGGACCCAAAGATTGTAATTGGTGTAAAAAATCATCTGTATCTCTTAGATATGATGGAGTTTTAGATACTAACGGAGTCAAGATGCGATCAAGTGTGATAGCCAAAGGTGATAATAATGAATCAATTGAAGCAACTATTGGACGTCCAGGAGGTTGCCATAAATTTTTATGTACCTTGGGCAAGGTATAAAACACTGGTATAACTGGATTTACCTTGTTTAGATAACTTGCTAATTTCGTGTCAATGACTCCATGAGTAGAATAATAATGAATTTTATCCAAAATTATTCTTTGAATGTCACCAGAGGGATCACGTTGTATGGGTAAATAAGTGGACGTATCTGATAGCTGGGTCAATATCTCTGAAGTATAGTAATTCTTATTCATCACGACTAAGGCACCGCCTTTGTCGGCTGGTTTAATGACTATGGAGGAATTGTTTTTAAGAGATCGGAGGGCCTGTGTTTCACCTGGAGTTAGATTGTTTTTAATATGAAAATCGCCATTCCTGACCCTATCGGTAAATTTGTCAATATCAGATTTAACCAGCGAGATAAAAGTCTCAGCCGGATGGTAAGTCCGTGGTGGCATAAAGCTACTGGGAATGGTAATGTTCAGATCCTGAAAGGAGAACTGTGTCTCTTGTGTACTTGAAGTAATTGGACTACGGTCCTGAGATGGTTGATTAAAGTGGACTTTTAACCTAACGGATCTATAGAATTTATTTAATTCTTGTTCTAGCCGAAAAGTGTCAAAATTCGGCGTAGGACAAAAACTCAATCCTTTTTGTAATACAGTGGATTCGAGGGGGGAAAGGGTATAGGAGGAAATATTGAGAATGAGGTCCGTCCTACCTGGGATCTCGTGGACATCCTCTCCCCGTGTTGTACATCTCCTCTTCCCCCTCCTCGTCTTTTTTGGAAAGTACGTCGTGGTCCTAAAAAAGACGTACTCTGTGAATCCATCTCACTGCCTGAGCTGGCTGAAGATGAATAATCAGGCCTCATTGGAAAACGTCTTCGTGAAACCATTTCACCACATCGCCATCTGTAAACTTGGCCACGCTTATAATCCTCTTCATCTCTGGTGAACTTATTACGTTTACGTTCTTGTAAAGTTTTCTTATACTCCAAGATAGTCGAATCCATCTTGGATTTCATGTTGTTTAAATCAGCAGGAGAAAAAGTATTGGCAAGTTGCCCTTCAATGGTAGAGATTTGTTTAGAAATAGTATCCAGTTCCTTATGCAAATAATCAATAGTTAAGGTCATAAGATCATAAGAGCATTTGTTCAATATTTGTTCAAAAATAGTGCAAAAATCAACATTATCCGAAAAAAGGGTTGGACGTAACGAGACACGTAAGCCTCGTGGAATACGCTTCACCTTGTAGTATTCCGCCAAGGTAATGAGATGTAATTCCAGGGCCGTTTGCCGTTTTAATTCGCGTTCATAATCTTTTGTCCTAGTTTCTTCACTTGGTGTAAAAAGAAATTGTCCTGTAGTTGTCACTCGTGAATGTATAGAAGAAGTTTGTTCATCATTATATGAGAAAGTGATAGAAGACATTCTTTGCTTGAATAATTGGTACTGTAGGAGCTCAGATCCAAAAATATCAATGTAACCTTATAAAGATTGATCTGGCTCACCAATATGGTGCTCAGGAGAAAAAATAGTCCATATATTGAAAAAACTCCGGCACACAAGTGTTGTCAATTATTATTTATTATATTTAATATTGTTCGGATATTCAGAAATGATAATAATGACGTTTCGGCTATTTGCCTTCTTCACAACTGAATTATATGCAACAGAAATAGAAAATAACAGAAAAGGAAAAATGAGTACCAATATTCATTCATATTTGTATCATATAAAGACAATAACAATTTATATCATTTATTACCTATGCGGTATTTTGAATGTTATCTGAGAAGAACGTCAGACGTGTACAAACATTGATATCTGAAAGAATAATAATAACAATGCCCATATTTAAGGAATTATAGAAATCACTTAAAAATAAATGTCATGACCAGTATTAGGTTTATAAACATATCATTTCAGTGCATAAGCACTTTCACCAACATATAATCATAATTCCATAAGTTGGGAAACAATATTACCTTTCTGTTGAAAAGGGCAGTATATAATTGTAGTGTCCACAATGGGAAAATGGTCACAATTTTGAATCGCTATTAGGCTGGAGAATAGAGTAAGAAAATCACGATCAGTGTGTCAGAAGAAAGGAATACAAGTGCATTTAAACATTGGTGATCTATAGTGGGAAAGTGCCGGTCAGCAAAGGGTTAACAGAGGAGAAAGACATGACATACCTGTTTAGCCAAGGATCAGCGGTGGAGTGAGAGAGAGTGACCGCGCTGGGGTTTAAATGTGCTAAAGGGGCGGGCATAACAGAACAATTTCCTGTGTTTATGGAACGCATGGAGACGAGTGACACGCAAGCCGCGCGTGCGCAGTGTACCCGGAAGTGCGCGCATGCGCAGAAGTGAAAATCGGGTATAAGTAAGTTACGGCGCCCAGAATGTCATTACGAACGGAGAAGTGCTAAGTACGCATCTGAAAAAGAAAAAAGGGGGAGATAAATAGGGCTTTTAGGACCAAGATGAATTATATAGATAATATAATGAGATAATCAGTATAATACCAAGGGTAAATGGAGTCATTAGTGTTTACCCTTGGTATTATACTGATTATCTCATTATATTATCTATATAATTCATCTTGGTCCTAAAAGCCCTATTTATCTCCCCCTTTTTTCTTTTTCAGATGCGTACTTAGCACTTCTCCGTTCGTAATGACATTCTGGGCGCCGTAACTTACTTATACCCGATTTTCACTTCTGCGCATGCGCGCACTTCCGGGTACACTGCGCACGCGCGGCTTGCGTGTCACTCGTCTCCATGCGTTCCATAAACACAGGAAATTGTTCTGTTATGCCCGCCCCTTTAGCACATTTAAACCCCAGCGCGGTCACTCTCTCTCACTCCACCGCTGATCCTTGGCTAAACAGGTATGTCATGTCTTTCTCCTCTGTTAACCCTTTGCTGACCGGCACTTTCCCACTATAGATCACCAATGTTTAAATGCACTTGTATTCCTTTCTTCTGACACACTGATCGTGATTTTCTTACTCTATTCTCCAGCCTAATAGCGATTCAAAATTGTGACCATTTTCCCATTGTGGACACTACAATTATATACTGCCCTTTTCAACAGAAAGGTAATATTGTTTCCCAACTTATGGAATTATGATTATATGTTGGTGAAAGTGCTTATGCACTGAAATGATATGTTTATAAACCTAATACTGGTCATGACATTTATTTTTAAGTGATTTCTATAATTCCTTAAATATGGGCATTGTTATTATTATTCTTTCAGATATCAATGTTTGTACACGTCTGACGTTCTTCTCAGATAACATTCAAAATACCGCATAGGTAATAAATGATATAAATTGTTATTGTCTTTATATGATACAAATATGAATGAATATTGGTACTCATTTTTCCTTTTCTGTTATTTTCTATTTCTGTTGCATATAATTCAGTTGTGAAGAAGGCAAATAGCCGAAACGTCATTATTATCATTTCTGAATATCCGAACAATATTAAATATAATAAATAATAATTGACAACACTTGTGTGCCGGAGTTTTTTCAATATATGGACTATTTTTTCTCCTGAGCACCATATTGGTGAGCCAGATCAATCTTTATAAGGTTACATTGATATTTTTGGATCTGAGCTCCTACAGTACCAATTATTCAAGCAAAGAATGTCTTCTATCACTTTCTCATATAATGATGAACAAACTTCTTCTATACATTCACGAGTGACAACTACAGGACAATTTCTTTTTACACCAAGTGAAGAAACTAGGACAAAAGATTATGAACGCGAATTAAAACGGCAAACGGCCCTGGAATTACATCTCATTACCTTGGCGGAATACTACAAGGTGAAGCGTATTCCACGAGGCTTACGTGTCTCGTTACGTCCAACCCTTTTTTCGGATAATGTTGATTTTTGCACTATTTTTGAACAAATATTGAACAAATGCTCTTATGATCTTATGACCTTAACTATTGATTATTTGCATAAGGAACTGGATACTATTTCTAAACAAATCTCTACCATTGAAGGGCAACTTGCCAATACTTTTTCTCCTGCTGATTTAAACAACATGAAATCCAAGATGGATTCGACTATCTTGGAGTATAAGAAAACTTTACAAGAACGTAAACGTAATAAGTTCACCAGAGATGAAGAGGATTATAAGCGTGGCCAAGTTTACAGATGGCGATGTGGTGAAATGGTTTCACGAAGACGTTTTCCAATGAGGCCTGATTATTCATCTTCAGCCAGCTCAGGCAGTGAGATGGATTCACAGAGTACGTCTTTTTTAGGACCACGACGTACTTTCCAAAAAAGACGAGGAGGGGGAAGAGGAGATGTACAACACGGGGAGAGGATGTCCACGAGATCCCAGGTAGGACGGACCTCATTCTCAATATTTCCTCCTATACCCTTTCCCCCCTCGAATCCACTGTATTACAAAAAGGATTGAGTTTTTGTCCTACGCCGAATTTTGACACTTTTCGGCTAGAACAAGAATTAAATAAATTCTATAGATCCGTTAGGTTAAAAGTCCACTTTAATCAACCATCTCAGGACCGTAGTCCAATTACTTCAAGTACACAAGAGACACAGTTCTCCTTTCAGGATCTGAACATTACCATTCCCAGTAGCTTTATGCCACCACGGACTTACCATCCGGCTGAGACTTTTATCTCGCTGGTTAAATCTGATATTGACAAATTTACCGATAGGGTCAGGAATGGCGATTTTCATATTAAAAACAATCTAACTCCAGGTGAAACACAGGCCCTCCGATCTCTTAAAAACAATTCCTCCATAGTCATTAAACCAGCCGACAAAGGCGGTGCCTTAGTCGTGATGAATAAGAATTACTATACTTCAGAGATATTGACCCAGCTATCAGATACGTCCACTTATTTACCCATACAACGTGATCCCTCTGGTGACATTCAAAGAATAATTTTGGATAAAATTCATTATTATTCTACTCATGGAGTCATTGACACGAAATTAGCAAGTTATCTAAACAAGGTAAATCCAGTTATACCAGTGTTTTATACCTTGCCCAAGGTACATAAAAATTTATGGCAACCTCCTGGACGTCCAATAGTTGCTTCAATTGATTCATTATTATCACCTTTGGCTATCACACTTGATCGCATCTTGACTCCGTTAGTATCTAAAACTCCATCATATCTAAGAGATACAGATGATTTTTTACACCAATTACAATCTTTGGGTCCACTTCCTGCTGATACACTCCTTGTCACTCTTGATGTTAATTCCTTGTATACTAGTATACAACATGATCTGGGTACACAGGCTGTGTCGTGGTTTTTGGAATGCTATAGTGACTATTCTTCATTGCAGAAACAATTTTGTCTCGATCTATTGGAGATTGTCTTACACAAAAATTTTTTCTTATTTCAAGATCAATTTTATTTTCAGACTAAAGGAACAGCTATGGGTTCTAATGTCGCACCCCCTTATGCGAATATCTATATGACGCATTTTGAGTCTCAATTTGTATACAATCACTCAATTTTTTCCAACCATATTTTAATGTACAAAAGATATATTGACGATATTTTTATCGTTTTTTCAGGTCCCCGTTCACTTTTTGATGAATTTTTTTGTCATCTCAATACTAGAGTTGATGGTTTATCTTTTACCCAACATGTGGACTCTTCCAGTATTAATTTTCTTGACACATGTGTAAGCATAAATCCAAGTGGTAACATCATATCGGATATTTATGTGAAACCAACAGATCGTAATAGTCTCCTACATTATACTAGCAACCATCCACGACATTTGAAAAACGCATTACCAATATCCCAACACAAAAGAGTGACAAGGATCGTTTCCTCTCAGGATCAACGGTTAATAAGACATAAGGAAATGTCCACTAAATTCCTTCAACGTGGTTACCCTCCATCTATAGTAGATTCTGCTTATCATTCTAGTTATAGTTCTAGTACTCGACCTAAAAGGGCAGGACCATTTATTACTTTTGTTAACACATTCCATCCTTTTCATCCGATTATAAAAGGTATTATTCTTCGACATTGGCAGATATTACATAGTTCCTATCCACAAATAACCGAATTTTCCTCTTCACCTCTCTTTAGTTATAAACGTTCTCCTAATCTTAGAGATATATTGGTAAGGGCGGACATAGGGTCAAATATTGTAAAATCAAGACAGACTTTCCTATCCACACCCAAACAGGGTAATTATCCCTGTCTACACTGTCCTCATTGCTCTAATATCATTAAAGGAAATCAATGTACCCATCCTCGCACTGGAAGAGTTTTTTACCTTAAGGACTTTTTCACTTGTGATACATCATATGTGGTATATCTGATCAAATGTCCGTGCGGTCTTGGATATGTTGGGGAGACTACCCAGCATGTCCGAGACCGCATAGGAAAACATAAGTCCACTATACGATGTAAGTTAGTCATGTTGCCTATTCCATACCATTTCATCCAGTGCGGGCATATGATCTCTCAGATGAGATTCCAAGTTTTAGAGCATATTCCACCTTTGAGACGTGGGGGTGATAGGATTAAGAAATTAAAAGAAAGAGAATCCTATTGGATTCATACCCTGAATACCCTTTCCCCTTTTGGACTCAACAGAGAGTATGAGAATTATTGATATGGGGTCCGTCTATCCTATTGCTCGTGATTTTCAATATTATTGGAGAATTTTATACAGTTTAATTTTAGTCATATTCATTATGTGATGTTTAGAATTATGGGTATACATATGTGTGTACTGACATGATAGTCCTGCACACATATGTATACACACATAGCAATAGTTTGTCATAAACGTCCTATAATTATGTACGATATGCATTGTTAGATGTTATATTAAAAAGACATGGGCGTGTGCATATATGGATATAGATGTATGTCCATATGTTCATACATATGTATGTGTAAAATACGGATATAACATATATACGTGTACTTTGTGGGATGTATTGACATTTATTTAAATGGAGTCATTAGTGTTTACCCTTGGTATTATACTGATTATCTCATTATATTATCTATATAATTCATCTTGGTCCTAAAAGCCCTATTTATCTCCCCCTTTTTTCTTTTTCAGATGCGTACTTAGCACTTCTCCGTTCGTAATGACATTCTGGGCGCCGTAACTTACTTATACCCGATTTTCACTTCTGCGCATGCGCGCACTTCCGGGTACACTGCGCACGCGCGGCTTGCGTGTCACTCGTCTCCATGCGTTCCATAAACACAGGAAATTGTTCTGTTATGCCCGCCCCTTTAGCACATTTAAACCCCAGCGCGGTCACTCTCTCTCACTCCACCGCTGATCCTTGGCTAAACAGGTATGTCATGTCTTTCTCCTCTGTTAACCCTTTGCTGACCGGCACTTTCCCACTATAGATCACCAATGTTTAAATGCACTTGTATTCCTTTCTTCTGACACACTGATCGTGATTTTCTTACTCTATTCTCCAGCCTAATAGCGATTCAAAATTGTGACCATTTTCCCATTGTGGACACTACAATTATATACTGCCCTTTTCAACAGAAAGGTAATATTGTTTCCCAACTTATGGAATTATGATTATATGTTGGTGAAAGTGCTTATGCACTGAAATGATATGTTTATAAACCTAATACTGGTCATGACATTTATTTTTAAGTGATTTCTATAATTCCTTAAATATGGGCATTGTTATTATTATTCTTTCAGATATCAATGTTTGTACACGTCTGACGTTCTTCTCAGATAACATTCAAAATACCGCATAGGTAATAAATGATATAAATTGTTATTGTCTTTATATGATACAAATATGAATGAATATTGGTACTCATTTTTCCTTTTCTGTTATTTTCTATTTCTGTTGCATATAATTCAGTTGTGAAGAAGGCAAATAGCCGAAACGTCATTATTATCATTTCTGAATATCCGAACAATATTAAATATAATAAATAATAATTGACAACACTTGTGTGCCAGAGTTTTTTCAATATATAGGTTGTGGTGTAGTGCCAAGCTTCTGTGAGCAAGAGGCCTACGCCTGTCTGTCATCTTGCTGTCTCTGGTGAAGGTAGAAATATTGGTTCAGGCCTTGTTACAGGGCCTGTCCGAACCATCCAGGTTGCTTTCTTGGACTATTTGTAGCCTGTGCCAATTGTTGCTACATTTTCCTGTTGCCTGACCTTAATTAAGGTGGATGAGATGAGCAAATAATACAAGAGGGAGGAGGCAGGGTAATATTACAAGGGAGAGGAGACGAGGTAATAAAAGAGGGAGGAGATGAGGAAATAATAAAAGGGAGAGGAGAAGAGGGTATAATAGAAAAAGGAGGAGAAAAGAGGAAATAATACAAAAGGGAGGAGACAAGGTAATAATACAAAAAGAAAGAAACAAAATAATACAAGGGGGGGGGAGATAAGGAAAGAGACCTAAGTTATTCAGAGGAGTGTTCAATTGAATGTACTACCTGTAGAAGAAAATGAATATATATACAAGAGGAAGGAAACAAGTCAATAATACAAGGGGAGGAGAGAAGGTAATAATACAAGAGGGAGAAGACGAGGAAATAATGCAATGGGGAGGAGACAAAGTAATAATACAAGGAGGAAGGAAACAAGGTGTTAGGGTGAACTCTTAATCAGAGAACACTAGTTGCCTACTGCCTGGCCGAATTGGTATGGGCCAAGTGCATGCATAAAAGAATTCACACCAGACACAGTCTGATATGAAGTCTCTTCTTGGTCACTAGAAATGGCACCGAACAGACTGAGGAGACTCATGCATCCTCTTGATATAGGCTAGGGGCGTACACAAGTTCAGATATGCCCATTTAGTGGGACAGTTCATGGGCTAGCGAATGGGGAGATCCGTGTTGCTGTTGATGGGCAGGTCTGACTCCAGTGGATGAAACCATGACGATGGGAGGGACGTCATTTAGTGGATCCATGCTGATGGTTTGGTCTGTGGTGTCATCTGATCTGTGGGTTGGTCTTCTAGCTTGACCAGGGGTCTTCCCTTATATGGTGGTCTTCTTTCATCTGGACATTCCTTGCATTCCAAGCAAGGTGTGGATAACAGGAAATGGCGGCCATCTTTATATCTGTGTCATGTGTATGATCTGAAACCTGAATTATGTAAGGCAAATCGACATATTTCCCACAATCCCTTGTCAAGAGGTTAATTAAGTATTTGATGTAAAGGTCCTCCTCAACAATCCCCCCTAAATACTTTATTAACCTTCTGACCCTACTCCTAACCCATCAGTCTCCAATACCTGGCTGCAACTCTTTTCTTTTTGCTGCCCGCTATACGAGCAATGCTAAGCCTTTGCCCCCATTGGTACAGACTTCGATTGGAGCCTGATGTACTCGCCCTACTCTGACTGCCTAGCTGGGGACTGTGAAAGACTGAAGGGGGCCTAGCTGCTCTATATCTACAGAATAGCTGACCTCCTGAGCTAGGAAAGTGGGGACTGACGTTTCTACTCCTTTCTCGATCATCTTCCTTATGCAGGGAAAAACACAACAAAGAACAATAGGTACAACAATTAAGACAACAAGGACCACTATGCCTATCTGAGCCAGCCATCTTTGCCATCCCTTCATCCATGAGAAGTATTGGTCCCAGGGATCCTCTACACCTGAATTCCTTTTTAATTCTTTTTGTAGAGAAGCTAGCTTTTTTATGGCTTCTGTAACCTTCCCGGTAGGACCTGTATTATCTGGAATGTAGGTACAACACGCGGACTTCACCATTTTACAAACACCTCCTTTCTCTGCCAGTATCATGAGAGTGCGAGGTACTGAAGTAAAGGGAGGCGACTGAAGATAAGTGTGGCATAGTTTTAACACAATCTCATAGTGGTGATAACTGTAACTGTTTAATTTCATTAGGGATTTGTTGTCTGTGTTTGTCTGGGGTACTGTGAAAAAGCAAAAAAAAAAAAAAAAAAAAGTGTGTCTAGTGATTTAGTCAGTAGTATTAGCCACACCTGTTTCTAGAAGCTTCTAGCAGCTTCTAGTAGTCCTTGTAGAACTATATAAACCAGCCAGAGCAAGCGAGGTGCTGAGAGTGCGAGGTACTGAAGTAAAGGGAGGCGACTGAAGATAAGTGTGGCATAGTTTTAACACAATCTCATAGTGGTGATAACTGTAGCTGTTTAAGAAGAGAAGAGTCGCCGTAAGCTGATCGATTGCTGGGACTTGCCGGGTCTCGCTGTTTGAGGACATCGCAAAACCGCGCGCCTGACGGCTCGCGACTTTCGCCTGTCATACGCTACATCAGCATTATGGAAGAGAAGAAAATCCACATGGTCACCTGCAACACATGCTACATGTTTACGGATCTGCCGCACAAAAAATCCAACTTCACCTGTCAAAAGTGCAAACTTGTTGCCCTCTTAGAGGAAAAGGTGCAGGGACTGGAAGAAAGAATAGCAACTTTGAAGCTAATTAAAGAACATGAGGACTTCTTGGACGAGGCAGAAGCAACAATTCAGGATATGGAAAGTGAGAAAAGCTTCAGAACACATACAGAGGCTGAAAAGTGGACACATGTGACCAAAAGAAGCCAGCGGATCAAGTGGTCGGCACCACCCACACAGCTAAGCAACCAATATGAAGCCCTCATGCTGGAGAACGAAAATGGCACAGCTCAGGATGATACCGTCTCTACAGGAGAAGACACAGTATCATCAAAAGAAGTTACTTTGTCAACAAAAGCAGAAACAAAAGACACTCAAAAGCACTCAGGAGCAACAAGCAGTGCGTCCAGAAAGAAAAGAAGAGTGGTAGTTATGGGCGACTCACTACTAAGAGGCACGGAGGCAACTATCTGCAGGCCGGACATAACCGCACGAGAAGTATGCTGCCTACCGGGAGCAAAAATCAAGGATGTGGCCAACAGGATACCAACTATCCTCGGATCCAAGGACGAATACCCGTTCCTATTGATACATGTAGGAACAAACGACACGGCAAGAAATGATCTACCAACTATTTGTGAAGACTTTGAAATTCTGGGGAAGAAAATTAAGGAACGGAACGTACAGGTTGTTTTCTCATCAATCCTCCCAGTCGATGGCCATGGTGTCAGAAGATGGAATAGGATACTAGATTTGAACAACTGGCTACGACGGTGGTGCAGGCAGCAAGGATTTGGATTCTTGAACCATGGAGTGAATTACCTCTACGATGGACTTCTCGCAAGAGACGGGATACACCTCACAAAACCTGGGAAACACACGTTCGCCAGAAGGCTTGCCACACTCATCAGGAGGGCTTTAAACTAGAAGAAGAGGGGATGGGAGAAAAAACAGCAGACAAGAACATGCAACAGAAGGACAAACTAATCAAGGATACTAGATGCCGTAAAGAGGACCCAAGGCAGGGTAATCAGAAGGAAGCTAAGAAAAGGGGAGCAAAACTTCTTTCCTGCATGCTGACCAATGCAAGAAGCCTGACCAATAAGATGGAGGAACTGGAGCTGGTAATGTATGAGGAGAAATACGACATAGTAGGAATAACTGAGACATGGTTAGATGATAGTTATGACTGGGCGGCTAACCTGCAAGGATATGAATTGTTTAGGAGGGATCGTAAAAAAAGGAGAGGGGGTGGAGTCTGTCTATATATAAAGTCCAGGGGGTGGAGTCTGTCTATATATAAAGTCCAGGGGGTGGAGTCTGTCTATATATAAAGTCCAGTTTAAAGCCCAGACTAAGAGAAGATATTCAAGAGGGAAATGAAGAGGTGGAGTCTCTATGGGTGGAGATACAAGGAGGGAAAACTAATAAAATCCTCATAGGGGTTTGGTATAAGCCACCAAATATAACAGAAACCACTGAAAATGTATTATTGAAACAAATAGACAAAGCAGCAAATCACAATGAGGTGATTTATTATGGGGGACTTCAATTACCCCGATATAGACTGGGAAACTGAAACCTGCGTATCTCAGAAAGGAAACCGGCTTCTGTCAGTAACTAAGGATAATTATCTGTCCCAATTTGTGCCGGGCCCAACTAGAGGGACAGCCCTTCTGGAGGCCGGACAGAGGGGCAGCCCTTCTGGAGGCCGGATAGAGGGACAGCCCTTCTGGAGGCCGGATAGAGAGACAGCCCTTCTGGAGGCCGGATAGAGGGACAGCCCTTCTGGACTTAATTTTAAGCAACAGGCCAGATAGAATAACAGACGTACGAGTGGATGGGCACCTCGGGAATAGTGACCACAATATAATACAATTCCACTTGTCCTTATTAAACAGCCACTGCGGGCTAGCCATACCATACAGAAATAAGAGGGCTAGGAACAGGAGAAAACCAATGTGGCTAAATAAGGATGTAAAAGGGGCAATGAATAATAAGAAAAAGGCATTTAAAAAGCTAAAACAAGAAGGCAGCGAGGAAGCATTAAAAATATATAGAGAAAAAAATAAAATGTGTAAAAAACAAATATATTTAGCAAAAGTAGAAACTGAGAGACTCATTGCTAAGGAAAGCAAAGCAAATCCCAAACTATTCTTTAATTATATAAACAGAAAAAAGATTAAAATTGATGGTGTTGGCCCTTTAAAGAATAATGAGGGTAAAATCATAGAAAGCGATGTGGGAAAAGCAAATGTTTTAAATACTTTTTTCTCAACTGTGTTCACACAGGAAAAGCATATGCCAGGGGAAATGCAGAGTGATCATGTAGATGCCCCATTAAGTATGACCTGCCTAACCCAGGAAGAAGTGCAGAACCGACTTAGTAACATTAAAATTGACAAATCACCAGGCCCTGATGGCATTCACCCTCGGGTATTAAGGGAGTTAAGTAATGTGATAGACAGGCCTCTATTCCTTTTATTTAAAGACTCTATAGAAACTGGGTCTGTTCCACTGGATTGGCGGCTAGCAAATGTGGTACCAATATTCAAAAAAGGGTGCAAAAGGGAACCTGGAAACTATAGGCCGGTAAGCTTAACATCTGTTGTGGGTAAAATGTTTGAAGGGTTTTTAAGGGATACTATTATGGAATGTCTCAATGTTAATAACTGTTTAACTCCATATCAACATGGATTTATGAAGGATCGCTCCTGTCAAACTAACCTGATCAGCTTCTATGAGGATGTAAGCTCTCACATGGACCGAGGAGAATCATTGGATGTCATTTATCTCGACTTCGGTAAAGCATTTGACACTGTCCCACATAAAAGACTGCTAAGTAAAATGAGAAAGCTTGGGCTCGGGGAAAATGTGTGTAGATGGGTAGGTAGCTGGCTTAGTGGTAGAAAACAAAGAGTGGTTATTAATGGTGCATACTCAGATTGGGCCAGGGTTACTAGTGGGGTGCCACAGGGGTCTGTATTGGGCCCCCTACTATTTAATATATTTATTAATGATCTGGTGGATGGTTTACAGAGTAAAATATCAGTATTTGCAGATGATACAAAACTATGTAAGGTAGTTAACACAAAGGAGGACAGTTTGCAACTACAGATGGATTTGAGTAAATTGGAGAATTGGGCTGAAAAATGGCAAATGAGGTTTAACACAGATAAGTGTAAGGTTATGCACATGGGAAGGAGAAACAGATGCTACGATTACTTACTAAATGGGAAACCGCTGGGGAAATCAGACATGGAAAAAGACTTAGGCATCTTAGTGAATAAGAATCTACATTGGAGTGCCCAGTGTCAGGCAGCAGCCACCAAAGCAAATAGGGTGATGGGATGCATTAGAAGAGGTCTGGGGGCACGAGATGAAAACATCATTCTCCCTCTGTACAAATCACTCGTCAGACCACACTTGGAGTATTGTGTGCAATTTTGGGCGCCGGTGCTGAAGAAAGACATTACTGAACTTGAAAGGGTTCAGAGGCGGGCTACTAAAATAATAAATGGAATGGGTGCATTACAATACACGGAAAGGTTATCAAAATTAGGTCTATTTACTCTAGAAAAGAGAAGACTTAGGGGAGACCTAATAAATATGTACAAATATATCAGAGGGCCATATAGAGATCTCTCCCATGATCTGTTTGTACCAAGGACTATGACAAGAACAAGGGGGCATTCTTTTCGATTGGAGGAAAGAAAATTCCTACATCAGCATAGAAGAGGGTTCTTCACGGTAAGAGCAGTGAGGCTCTGGAACTCTCTTCCTGAGGAAGTGGTGATGGCCAACTCACTGAATGAATTTAAGAGAGGAATGGATGCATTTCTTGTTAGCAAAAGTATAGAAAGTTATAAATAGCATAATCTTACAGGTAGATAGAAGAGCGACCAAGATTATTAGAGGAATGGGTGGGGCTGCAATACCAAGACAGGTTATTAAACTTGGGGTTAGTTAGTTAGGAAAAACAAAGGCTTAGGGGGATCTAATCACAATGTATAAATATATGAGGGGACAGTACAGAGACCTTTCCAAAGATCTCTTTACACCTAGGCCTGCGACTGGAACACGGGGGCATCCGCTACGTCTTGAGGAAAGAATGTTTAATCATAATCACAGATGAGGATTCTTTACTGTACGAGCAGTGAGACTATGGAGCTCTCTGTCGTATGATGTTGTAATGAGGGATTCACTAGTAAAATTTAAGCAGAGCCTGAACGCATTTCTTGAAAAATATAATATTACCAGTTATGTATATTAGATTTTATGACAGGGTGTTGATCCAGGGAACTAGTCTGATTGCCGGATGTGGACGAAGGAAGGAATTTTTTTCCCCATTGGAGCTTATTTGACACATTGGGGTTTTTTTGCCTTCCTCTGGATCAACATGTTAGGCTACGGGTTGAACTAGATGGACTTAGAGTCTCCCTTCAACCTTAAAAACTATGAAACTATGTCAAGGGCCATCCTGTTTTGAAACGCCATTATTGATGCGGGGCCTAGCTGATCTGCCAAACCTTGAAGAGCTTCTCTAGTGTAATTGACAAATCTTTGTTGGTTATAATAGATGTAATTGATCCAGTCTACGTTTTTATTTATGGTCACTAGAGGTAGTATGAATTACTCAAAACCTGCTTTGACTTGATCCCTGGCTTTAAATTCTTCTGGTACCCCCCTTGGGACTCCTATGGCATCAATATAAACATGGGGGTCAAAACTGCCTTTGGGTTCGGGATTTGTCTCTCTTTTTGTTCTGTGTAGCTCTTCTGACGTTAGGGCTTCCTCTCCTTCTGCTGCTATGTAGAAGGGCATTATGGCTTTGGCTAATGTGCATTCCCCCATCCATTCACCTTCTAAATGAGTTCTGATCTTCATGTCCCCACATATCCAGAACACATCAGAAATGGACTGGGTCTGGTTGACCAGGTCCTCTCGGGTGGCATTACTATATCTGCTGCAATATCCCTCTGTGAAATTACCCACAAATGTGTTCCCCTCAGTGCTAGTATAACAGATGTATTTTCCTGGATATATGGTGATGCCTTGACCTGGGTTAGGTGTGTCTGTGACTATGGGGTACTTCTTTTTCCAGTTTTCACAATTTAATTCACTAAGGGATTTGTTAGTGAACAGACTCGGGAAACATTTTTCCACATCTGGGGGAAGATCTAGAGGGACAGATCCTAGGTGGGGCACAGACAAAGCAATTAGACTTATTATATTGATTGGCCGTATATTTCCAACCATAAGTTGGTCTCAGTGTACCCTGTTTCAACGGCAAGGATATCTTCAAATGTGGGGTTTGCAATGGTCATCATTTTATTAAGTTTTTGAATACGGAACATTAGGGAGTTTGAGTGTGTGTTTCTATCTTTTGTCGACATTTCTCTTATGTCCACTAATCTGAACACCCCTAGATGGGCACAACTAGCACACCCACCATATACATATGTGCCCAGTAGATAGGTGCCATTATCGCCAGGTTGAGGGTTCTCCAGGTTAAGGACTAGTGGATTACATTGGCCAATGGTATCACAGGGCTTGATGACTTTTGTACGGGAGAGTGTCATCCTGTTGAGTAGAGGTTTGCCATGGGAGTCTAGTTTATTTAGGGCTGTTTTCGGTCTATACCCCCAATCTTCACCAGTGTTCCACCCGACTGCCCTCCATGAACTACATGTTTGTCCCCACCCATCACCTGTAACACATATATATTGTTGTCCTGATCTTAATTGTGCTGGTTGACTCATTGAGGAAGGTGAGGAAGCCCATTGAGTGTCACACTGTACTACATCACAATAATCGAATTTAAAAGAAGCAACATGTGTAGTGGTGTTATACCAGAACGTAATCACCCCCCCTGCTTGGGTGATTGCGGCCTGTTGTGCTCCTACAAAGGCGTGTAGAACTGTGTAACACATAAGGTAAAAGATATGTGGCATTATGCAGAAGGCTCTGATGGAGGCGTGAACTTCTTGCAGTGGGAGGCGTGTATCCACGTTGGTCTTCCTTCAAGTTTGACAGAAGTGGGAGTAGTCAAGAGCACTTGGTAGGGACCTTCAAATCTCGGTTCCAGGGATGTCTTTCTGGTGAACTTCTTTACCAGCACGTAGTCACCAGGTTGGAAATTATGGACACCTTCACTGGAATCTGGATCTGGAATGGATGATAAAACTCGTGCATGTGTTATTGACAATTCTTTAGCAATGGCAACAACATAATTCACAAGAGTATCACTTCCTAAAGCTAGCTGTTGTGGAAAGTATTGACCCAGCCTTGGAGGCCCCCCAAAAAGAATCTCGTATGGTGTGAGTTTAGTGGGACCCCTTGGAGTGTTTCTGACTGAATATAAGGCAATAGGCAAAATGTCTGTCCAGGGAAGTTTGACCTCCGGCTAGCTTTCAGGATTTTGTTTTTCAAGGTACCATTAAGTCTTTCTACTTTTCCACTGCTCTGAGGGTGATATGGGGTATGTAGACCCAAATCCGCTCCTACAAACGTCCATAGCTCCTTCGTCAATACTGCCGTGAATGCAGGTCCTTGGTCACTCTCAATTACCTCTGGGACCCCATATCTGCATACTAACTCAGTTATCAGTCTCTTAACAGTCACCCTGGCAGTCATATTGGTTACCGGATAGGCTTCGGGCCATCCTGAGAACATGTCAGTCACTACCAGTACATACTCATACTTCCCTACTTTTGGCATTTGAATATGATCAATTTGAATTCTTTGGAAAGGATAGAGTGGTTTGGCCAAATGTTTTTGAGGAACTTTCTGGGGTGGTGCTGGATTGCATTTTGCACACACAAGGCAGGACTTGCAATAGTTTTGGGTGACAGTAGAGATCCCCGGTGCCAGATACGTTTTCCAAATCAAGTCATTCATCTGGTTCTTGCCTCTATGGGTGACACCGTGTGCCCATTCTGTCACCGAGGGGTATAGGTTGCGGGGTAGACATATCTTTTTGTTCTTCCTCCAAACTCCATCTTCATCCTTTTTTGCTCCTGTTTCTTGCCAATGCTTTTTCTCATCATCGGGTGCCTTGTCTTGGTGTAGATGAATAAACTTCATAGGAGAGCTCTGGAGTCCCTCTTCAGGATCTTGAGACACGTACACCACTGCTTTTTCTTTCCCAGGTGGGTGCACAGCATACGTTTTCGCTATTTTGTCAGCAAAGAAGTTTCCCTTCACCTCTGGAGAATTTAATTTCCCGTGAGCTTTAATCTTGATCACTGCAACCTCTGAAGGTAGGTCCACAGCAGCCACAAGTTCTTTTATGGCAGCAGCATGTTTTACAGGATTTCCACTGGATGTTAGGTATCCTCTGGCTGCCCAGATACTGCCGAAGTCATGAGCCACTCCGAAAGCATATCTTGAATCCGTGTAGATGTTGGCCACCTTCTCTGCCGCTTCTTGACAGGCCAGCGTCAAAGCCTTAAGTTCCGCTTCTTGTGCAGACGTGTGGTGATAGGGATCCTGCTGAGATAACCTGGTCATATGTAACCACGGCATATCCTGTATGGAACCTTCCTGTTTCATCTGCAAATCTGGAACCATCGGTAAAAAACGTCAGGTCAGCGTGCGGGAGTGGGTCTTCGGACACAATTTTCTTTGAGGCTGCTTCTTGCTGCATCTGTTGTAGACAGTCATGATCATCTGAGTATGTATAGGCCTCTTCTCCTGGACCATGATTGTCATTGTCTATATCCCCCCTGGAAAGAGGAAGCAGTGTGGACGGGTTAAGGACGGTACAGCGGACAAGAGTGACATTATCCGGAATTAGGAGGGAACATTGGAGTCTCATATGACGCTGTAGTGACAGATGTTTAGGTTGAGTGTGGTCAAGTATAGATTTGAGATCGTGTGGAGCCATCAAGAGCACTGGATGTCCTAAGATGATGTCCGAAGTTTTGTCCAGGAGCATATGTGCAGCATGTACAGCTCTAAGGCAAGTTGGTGAAGCTTGAGACACAGAGTCCAGACGGGCAGAGTAATGACCGATGGGTCTTGTTTTTCCCCCATATTTCTGGGCTAGGACTCCGGAGGCATGTCCTGCTACTTCACTGATAAACAGGTAGAAAGGCAGCTGATAATTCGGGATTCCAAGGGCTGGTGCAGATTGTATGGCTTGTTTAAGAGCATAAAAAGCTTCCACAGATTCTGGTTTTAGTGGGAAAGCAGACATCTTGAGGTCATCATACAATGGTTGCATCAACTTGGAGGCATCTGGAATCCACTGCCGGCAGTAGGTGATAAGTCCCAAAAAAGCTTGTAGCTGCTTAGTTCCTTTAGGTAGGGGAACTGTCTCAATTGCGTCTTTTCTTCCACTTGTGAGATGTTTTAACCCTGGAGAGAGACAGTGTCCTAGAAACACGACTCTGGATTGACACCATTGAACTTTGTTGAGGGACACTTTGCAGTTCTGTTGTGCGAGGTGAAGTAGAAGACTGAGACTTGATTTTTCAGCTGCTGCTTTATCAGGACAACACAATAGAAGATCATCCACATACTGAAGGAGAACAACCTGATGGTTCATCTCTCTCCAAGGCTTCAGACAAGAGACAATGGCTTGAGAAAAATGACTTGGTGAACTCTGTGCTCCTTGTGGCAAGACCGTCCAGGTGTATTGTGATCCTTGGTAAGTGAAGGCAAACAGGTACCAATCTTCTGGATGCAATGGTACGCTGAAGAAAGCATTGGCTAGATCGATGACAGTGAAACATGTAGCATCCGATGGTATCTGAGACAGCAGTGTATGTGGATTGGGCATGATGGGACTTTCCAATACAGTTGCTGCGTTAACAGCCCGGAGATCTTGAACCATACGGTACTTTGGGGCTTCTCCCTTCAATGTTCTCTTTTTGACTGGAAACAAGGGCGTATTACAGAGAGAGGTACACTTAACTAATTCCCCGTTATCCAGGAGAGTCTTAATTTGAGTACCCAAGGACTCTTCCTGAGCAGACTTGAGTGGGTATTGAGGCACCTTGGGGAGTTGAGCTCCGGGTTTAAGAATGACCCGTACCGGAGGTACAGTAAGACGTCCAATATCTTCAGGACCAGTGGACCATAGAGTAGATGGGACTTGCGACATCACTTTTGGTGGAACACCCGAGGCAGCATTAACGACTTCGTCCATCATCATAAGCAAAGGTGCTGCTTGAAGTTGACACTCTTCACTCGGATCGAGCGGATCAGTAATGGTGATGGTAAGACCATTAGATGAATAGTTGATAGTCGCTCTCAATCTTTGGAGAAGGTCTGCTCCCATAAGGTTAATGGGACAAGTGGGGGACACCACTAGGCGCATAAAGACATCTTCGTATGGTCCAACCTGTACTTCTCGGGTGAGCTTGTTAGAAGTAGGCTTGCCATCTACTCCCATGCATGTCACAGCTTCAGAGGATATCAGGTCGGGAAAAGGCAGATCCTGTAGTCTGATAACACTTCTGGCTGCACCTGTATCCACAAGGAACGGTAAGGGTTTGCCTTGAACGTTGATTGTTACTTTGGCTATTGGACCAGACGTAGAAGCCAAAGTAGTGGACACGGGCTTGCCCCTGTCCTATTGGTTACTTAGATGCATCAGAGCAGTGTCATGATGTATGTAGTTTTCTCCATCCCATATTTTTTGTATAAGATGCCATGTGATGTATTTTACCTTCTCACTGTATTTGCTGTAATACTATGTCTTGGGTTGTAAGTTACCATACCTTCCCCCCAGCCTGTATCATATTGCAATCAGGCTTCAGCAGTAACTATTGTCCTTGATTTGGTGGGGTTTGCATATATATTGTTCTCCTCTGCTGGGGGATTGTTTGTTCTTCTCAGTTTGGAACTTCTCCAACCACAACTTGGTAAACAGAACAGAGCCAGGAGTCTAAAGTCCATTCATGAATCAGATGTCTAGAAGGAGGTGTGCCCACCTAAGGGGCTGATCCCAAGAGAGAAGAACAATGAGACCCATGTTAGGTTAGTTGGATATCGGCTGGAGAAGGATGAGGATCTATAGCTGAGGCTGGATCCTGGGGTCTGTGTGTGTGGACTGTTACAGACTGGAGATCCGCGGCCACGTGGAGTTATGCTTTGTTGAGTGAAGGGTGAGGACCTGTGCTAAGGCCGGCTCCTTATTGCCCGTACATGGACGATTGGACTTTGAGGACTTTTGTATTCTCCTTGGCGCCCCTGGACCTATTTCCTTTGTGTGGACTCTAAAGAACCATTTTAATATTGGATGTTTTATGCTCCCTGCCTCATTAAATCTTCTTGGATTGTTCCTTGGCCTGGCGTCCCTTACTGCTCTGTCGCATGGACCATAGAGTAGATGGGACTTGCAACATCACTTTTGGTGGAACACCCGAGGCAGCATTAACGACTTCGTCCATCATCATAAGCAAAGGTGCTGCTTGAAGTTGACACTCTTCACTCGGATCGAGCGGATCAGTAATGGTGATTGTAAGACCATTAGATGAATAGTTGATAGTCGCTCTCAATCTTTGGAGAAGGTCTGCTCCCATAAGGTTAATGGGACAAGTGGGGGACACCACTAGGCGCATAAAGACATCTTCGTATGGTCCAACCTGTACTTCTCGGGTGAGCTTGTTAGAAGTAGGCTTGCCATCTACTCCCATGCATGTCACAGCTTCAGAGGATATCAGGTCGGGAAAAGGCAGATCCTGTAGTCTGATAACACTTCTGGCTGCACCTGTATCCACAAGGAACGGTAAGGGTTTGCCTTGAACGTTGATTGTTACTTTGGCTATTGGACCAGACGTAGAAGCCAAAGTAGTGGACACGGGCTTGCCCCTGTCCTATTGGTTACTTAGATGCATCAGAGCAGCGGTATGGTTAGCATGAGTCTGAGCTTGTGATGGATGGTCGTAATATTGATCATTGCGATGAGAATAGTTGTATCTGCGATTGTCCTCATTGCGGTGTCTCAATCTACGTTCTTGAAAAGGGGCTTTACAATCACGTCTGTAGTGACCTGGGTTACCACAATTGAAGCAGATTACTTTGGCACGAGGTAATGAAGGCTCCCGGTTTTGATACTGCACAGCAGTCCATAGAATGTGGGTTTTCTTGTTTTAGGTTGTTGTAGTTTTCTCAGGGAGTATTTTCTCGAACCCCTTAGCTATCGTTGAGACATCCTTAGGATCCAATGTGGCATATTCAGGTCTGATTGCTTGAAATTGCTTCTTTAGGGCTTCTCGAAGGCCTTCAACAAAAGAGGAGACAAGCAATGTTCGTTGAATTTTAATTTGGTTACTGAAACCGAGGTCATTAAACATTTGGGTTAAACGAGCATGATATCTCTCCACTGATTCTCCTGGTTCTTGTGTGACCTCCTTTAAAAGATGTTGACTGATCAGCCAGCTTATCTGAAGCCCATGTTTTAAGTTGTTGACAGAACTCAACACCGGAGTCCCACGTGGTGTCACTGACAAGTGTGGCATCATTGAACGCAGTTTCCATAACAGGCCAGTACGCGTCACCCGCTTTCAGATTTGCCAGGGAAATAAGATTCTGCCACGTTGCAGAGTAATTCCTCTGGATTTGAAGCATACTTCTGTAGAAAGGCATCGGCTGCTTTTCTGGATCTGGAAGCTGGTTCAATAAAGTAGCAGATTGCTGTGGTGTAAACTTGACGTAGAGGGTGGGCTCCCCATACGTGAGATTTCCTGTTATTGGCAATGGCACCAGCGGTGGGATTGGAGGTGGTTGCGGGGATGTGGGCATTGACACTTGTATGAGAGGAGCAGGAGGAGGTGGTAAGCCTGGAAGGAGAGTTTCGACTGAACAGTTCCTATATCATGGGGTGGAGTCCAGGTGAGGCAGGCAGTCTTGAGAGCCTTTACTATCCGGTTTTCATTACTAATCAACCTGATTTCAGAGAGACAGCAAATGTTTGGGGGGCTGCCTTTGTTCATTATAACGCCTACTATCTCTCTTGCGCATGCATGAATGGGATATCCAAAAATGCCAGAACCAATAGCAGGGATTGTCAGGGTTTCAATCTGCTGACTAGTATTCGCATATTCTAAAATGCGAGTTATTGCTGAGCGAAGTTGTTATGTACTAACGTCTGGATGCATGGGGTCAAAAGTAGATATCACAGCGTGTATAATCAATCTACAGGGAAGACTGCCGGGTTTAGTCACTGCTATGTCCCCAATAGCTATCTGCCCACGTGACTCAACAATGACTCGACTGTCAGCTTGAATAGTCGCCCCTCCTGCCTCCACTATAGCTCTAGCTATACCTCCATTGTGTTTTAAATGAGAATTTGCAGCATTGACAATAGCATCTGTCTCCATTGTTGTTATATCCCCCTTACCCACCACCAATAAAGGTCCTTCTGGAATCTCTTTTTCAAGAACTGGTTGCCAGTATTCCCTTCCCCCTATGCTCCCTGTGGTATTAGTGTTCCCTTCCCAAATTGTGCCTTCCTCTGATACAGTGGCTACCGTCCCATATAGATGTGCACTTGGTTGTGAAAGGACCCTCGAGGCGCCGGGAGTAGTATTAGAAAGACTGCGTGAGAGTGCTGTTGCATCAGAAGTGTTGGGAGGAAAGGTTGCTGCTTGGAGTGGCTCACGTGAGTGTGTGACTGGATTGACCTCAAAGGTGACAGTGGAAAGGGTTGGTGCTGAGAGTGATTCTTGTGATTGTACAGCTAAATTAGCAGCGGAAGTGACAGTGGAAAGTGTCGGTGCTGGGGATGATCCAGGTGGGAGGATAGCTGGATTCACAGCGGAAGTGGTGGGGGAAAGGGTTGATGCTTCACTGGAAATCGTTGTGACAGGAAATGTGGGTAATGTCTGTTCACTTCCCAGAGGGATGTAGTACTGACCGTTAATGGTCATTACTGGGTAGAGGGAATCTGGGCGAGTGCCACTAGGGACAGCACATTTGTCTCCAACAAAATGGCTACCACCAGGGAGAGCACATTTGTTTACAACAAAATGGCTACCACTGGGGACAGCACATTTGTCTTCAACAAAATGGCTACCACCGGGGACAGCACATTTGTCTTCAACAAAATGGCTACCACCGGGGACAACACATTTGTCTTCAACAAAATGGCTACCACCGGGGACAGCACATTTGTCTTCAACAAAATGGCTACCACCGAAGACAGCGCATTTGTCTTCAACAAAATGGCTGACACTGGAAGTGGCACATGCTCCTCCTCCAAGATGGCCGACACTGGAAGTAGCACATGTTCCTCCTCCAAGATGGCCACCAGCAGATTCAGCACATGGCTTTTGTCCACCATTTTGAGGCCTAGAGTCACCACATCCACAACAAAATTTATTCTCATCCGAATTTCTACAACTACAACCAGAACAGGTCCATACCACAGCATCAGCATTATATGGAGGTGGTCGCTCACAAGGTATAGTCTTGTAATACACATAATTTAAAACTTTGTCTTTTTCCTCACTTCTTCTACCCAGTTCTCTCTATATAATCTTTCAGAAACTCTTCCCCATGCACAAGCCGCAGATAGCAATCCATTGTCTTCCAAAACACCTTTTCTCTCTGTTAACACAAGCTTCCACTCTAAAGGCTGCAATCTTCCTCCTGCTGGCATCCCACACAATTTCATGAGTTTTCTACATTGTTTTATATGACTCTTTCCTTCACGAGCTGCAACTAATGTGCATGGGTCTAATTTGCCATCTGAATTTGGCTTATTGCCAATACGACAAAACTTCATCAATTTTTCCATCCTCTCCCAAGATAAACCACACCAAACAATCTTTCTCTATGCAGACCAAGATAAGAATAACAGACAAAAACAGACAAAAAGATGGGGAGATGACACAACTGAAACACTAAAGAAAATCTAGGGTTTTCAGCATACACTTCCAAACCATACCAAGTGATCCCTGTCTGATTTCTGCGTTCCGTAATATAAAAAAAATAAAAAAACACCTAGTATCACCCCTGACTACAAGGTGTCTATACCGGCCGATTCGCCTCTCTTGGAGGACTTATAACTAGCCTCTATAACACAGACTTCCGTTAACCTGCCTCTCTTGGAGGACTTGTTAACTAGCCTCTATAACACAGACTCGTGAGTCCGTGGAAAACACTTGCCTAACCTGGCCAATTAAAACCGCGCTATATCTCTAGGTCTTGTACCAAACCGTATTAACTACTTAAGTCTCCACTAGAACCACAAACCATATCACAGGCGACAACTAACAGAACTCAAAACCCACTTGCTCTCTTAACTATCAGTCAATCTCCCCTCGAGGCAACACAAAACAGGCAACAGGCAACTAAACACTTGATGGTTCTTCCGCATTTAATATGGCCAGCAGCCGTGAGACCCGTCTGCCATGTACAGAGACCCTGAAAACCGGACACAGTCAGCCAATCAGTGCCACACACCCCGAGAATACACAGGGAAGACTACAGATTATAAAAATCAGCAGACTCACCGTGTTTAATGGGAGGCGATCAATCTCATTTCTCAAGGTGTGGAGCTCGTCCTGCCGTTCCAATTGCCGATTCCAAGGGTTTTCGGGTGTCGACGTCTGATGGCCCCACGTTGGGCGCCAATAATGTTAGGGTGAACTCTTAATCAGAGAACACTAGTTGCCTACTGCCTGGCCGAATTGGTATGGGCCAAGTGCATGCATAAAAGAATTCACACCAGACACAGTCGGATATGAAGTCTCTTCTTGGTCACTAGAAATGGCACCGAACAGACTGAGGAGACTCATGCATCCTCTTGATATAGGCTAGGGGCGTACACAAGTTCAGATATGCCCATTTAGTGGGACAGTTCATGGGCTAGCGAATGGGGAGATCCGTGTTGCTGTTGATGGGCAGGTCTGACTCCAGTGGATGAAACCATGACGATGGGAGGGACGTCATTTAGTGGATCCATGCTGATGGTTTGGTCTGTGGTGTCATCTGATCTGTGGGTTGGTCTTCTAGCTTGACCAGGGGTCTTCCCTTATATGGTGGTCTTCTTTCATCTGGACATTCCTTGCATTCCAAGCAAGGTGTGGATAACAGGAAATGGCGCCATCTTTATATCTGTGTCATGTGTATGATCTGAAACCTGAATTATGTAAGGCAAATCGACATATTTCCCACAATCCCTTGTCAAGAGGTTAATTAAGTATTTGATGTAAAGGTCCTCCTCAACAAAGGTATTAATACAAGGGGGAGGTGACAAGTAAATAATACAAGAGGAAGGAGATGAGAAAATAATACAAGCAGGAGGAGAAAAGGTAATAGAAGGGGGAGGAGACAAAGTAATGATACAAGGGGGAGGAAACTGAGAAATAATGCAAGATGAAGGAGATAAAGAAATAATATATCAGGGAGGTATCAAGGAAATAATACAAGGTGGCGGAAACAATGTAATAATAGAAGGGAAAGGACAAAAGGTAATAATTCATAAGGGAAGAGACAAGTTATAATACAGGAGGGAGGAGACAAGGAAATAATACAAGAGGGAGGATGCATGGTAATAATACAAGGGGGAGGAAACAAAGAAATTATACAAGGGGAGGAGATAAATAATACTGGAGAGAGAAGACAATGAAATTACACAAGGAGGAAGAGAGAAGAGGAAATAATCAGAGGGGAGGAGATAAATAAATAATACAAGAATGAGGAGATGAGTTAATACAAGAGGGAGGAAATAAGTTAATAATACAAGGGGGAGGAGATATAGAAATAATACAAGACAGAAGGGACAAGGTAATAATACAAGGGAGATGAGGAAAAGTAATAATATAAAATCTAGGGGATGAGGAGGAGAGGGAGGAGACAAAGAAATAATTTAAGAGGCAGGAGACAAATAATGCAAGATGGTGGTGTGTATCACGCCGTGCCTCCTCGCCTTTTTAAGATGGTGGAATTTGTCTTCCCATTGTGCTGTTGTGTCCCAGTCCTGCTGGTGATTATATTGCATGGTGCTTGGAGTTGTTGTGGAATCCCTCTTGTTGTCTTATTGTTTCCTCTATGTTCCTATTTTCCTCCTTACCTCTTATTGTCTTATAGGTGTGTGTGTGTGTGTGTGTGTGTGTGTGTGTGTGTGTGTGTGTGTGTGTGCTCTGTGAGATAGAGTTTTGGTTTCCCTGTTTGTATATTTCTGTAGGTTTTATCACACTCCTCTCCTGGCCCTCCCCAGGGTAGGGGAGTAGAGGGTATAAAATGAGAGCTGATTAGGAGTAGAGTCAGGAAGGGGGCTCAGACATCCTCACCTTAATAAATAATAATAAAGTTTATTTATATAGCGCCAACATATTCCGCAGCACTTTACAATCCGGTGGGGGGTTGTATAGACAAAAACAAAACAAAATAGTACATAATTCAACAGCTACAGTAGGAATGAGGGCCCTGCTCGAAAGCCTTCAGCGGTAACTCTAAGATAGCTAAGGGATAGCTATGGTCCCCCTAGTCGGAGGGCCAGTCTAGGAGCCCCTGTTCCCTGCTTTCCCCTATCATTGTGACATTATAGCCTGCCCATACTTACATTTTGGCATGCACCCAGTTGCTGCAATAAAGGTAAATGTACAGGGGGAGGGCAAAAATGTGGAAGGCTGCTAATTGGAGTTTGATATAAACCTCCTAACATACCTGAACAGGTAGAGGATGAAATGCTGCAACAAATGGAAAATGCAGCAAATAATAATAATCTGGTCCTTATAGGGGATTTCTGCTCTCCAGACATTAAGGGGACAGAGAATCTGCGGGTTGTGGTAAAAGCTGTAAGTTCTTATCTACAATTCAAGATAATTACATCTCTCAGATGGTAGATGAACCAACCAGGGGAGATAATCTGCGCAGGATCTGCTCCTGTCACATAGACCAGATACAATCTCAGATCTACAGGTCCGGGAGCACTTGGGCACCAGCGATCATAATATGGTAAGCTTCAATGTAATATTCAATAGAACATTTCAAAGGGGAAATGCTAAAACCTGGAATTTTAGGAAAGTTAATTTCAACAAACTAAGAGATAATCTCAATGGTATAGATTGGGACAATGTTCTGGTAAATGGGGATATCGAACATAAACGGGGCAAGTTTAAGGATATACTAATAGAGCCTGCAAGAAACGTATACCCTCTGGTAATAAAATGGATAAATAAGACAGTACAAAGTATAATATAACAAAGGGCCGAGAAATCTTGAAGGATGAAAATACAGAAATAGCATTTCAGGAGTATAAAGATTTCAATAGGAAATGTAAAAAAAGAAATCAAGCAAGCAAAATTAGCAACTGAAACAAAAATCTCCAAATACATTAAAATAAACCTCCCAGATTTTATGAATACATCCATGCCAAAAGGAAAAAAAAAATAGTTTGGCCCCATAAAAGATAATAGGATAATTATAGAGGATAAAGAAAAGGCTGAGATATTAAATAGACACTTTTCACCCGTGTCCACCAAGAAACTGACTGTTCCAGGGATCATTCAACAAGTCAAAAATCAAAGTCCCCCCGATATAACTAACACAAGCAGTATACCTGCGTCTTAGTAAATTAAACATTGACAAATCCCCCGGGCCAGATGGCATTCATCCACGAATATTGAGGGAAGTGAACTCCGTAATTGACAGACCGCTGTATCTCATCTTCTTAGACTCTCTTGTAACAGGGTTGATACCTCAGGATTGGAGGATTGCTGAAGTAGTATCTATATTTAGGAAAGGTAAGAGGGTGGATCCAGGCAACTACCGTACGGTAAGTCTGACATCAGGGGTGTGCAAGGTTTTTGAGGGCATTGTAAGACAAGACATGCAATCATATATTAGAGAGAATAATATAATAACTGACAAACAGCATGGATTCATGAAATATAAGTCGTGTCTAACCAACCTGTTGGGTTCTATGAGGGGGTAAGTGCAAATCTGGATATTGGTAATGCAGCTGATGGGATTTATTTGGACTTTGCAAAGGCATTTGCTCCTGTACCACATAATAACCTTATACTAAAGCTCCAGAAGCCGGGACCAGGCGAACCTATAAGGAGATGGGTTAGGAGGTTTAAAGACGGGAAACAAAGAGTAGTCATTCTCTAATTAGGATATAGTCAGCAGAGGGGGACCACAGGGATCTGTGCTGGGATCAGTGGGGACTGCAAGGATCTCTACTGGGAGCAGTGGGGGCCGCAGGGATCTGTACTGGGACCGATTCTTTTTAATGTTTTTATTATGACCTTGTGGATGGGATTGATAGTAAAGTGTCAGTTTTTGCTGACGACACCAAACTATGTAGGATATTAAAAATGGACCTTGTTACGATATTAAAGGGGTGGTTCACCCATTTTTTTTATTTTCTCTGAGTTCCACTTACCATTATAGGCGTTTTCTTCATTGGCTTCTATTTCCAGTTCTGGCACTGAGCGGCGCTATCCTGCACTCTCAGTGCCGGTCACATGACCCCCTGGTGCTGTGGCCGCTAGTATCCTCTTACGTCCCGTCAATTCCGGGCTCTCAAACTTGACGGGTACGTCAGAGGAGGCTGGCGCCACTCAGATTGATTGACAGGGCTTTGGTCGGTGACTACCGCACATCACAGCCCAGCATCGAGGGGAGGATCCGGAGGGCGCCACTGTGGAGCGGTGAAGACAGCTTATTATCCGGCAGATGGCGAGGCACGGGGCGCCAGTGTGGAGTACAGGGGGGGTTCTTCAGCTGAAATCTTCCCCTGTCACGTAAGTATGTGATCTCACTCTCCACATGCCCGCTCTGCTCCGATGTCAGGAGAGCGGGCGGTGTGATCATGTGCTCCTCCCACCAGCACTACAGGACGCAGCAAGACACTGACAAGCCGGTGACATGCAGCACTGCATGTGTCAGAGCAGAGCATGTCACCGCTCTGCTCTGTCACCTGTCCTGCTGCATGGAACCAACTGTCTCCACTCTGTCACCCTGCACCACAAGTCACAGAGTGGAGCAAGTTGCCTCTTCTCTCCCCCCTCTCTTCTCTCTCCCCTTTTTCCCTCTCTCTCTTTTTTCCCTCTCTCTCTTTTTTCCCTCTCACTCTTTTTTCCCTCTCGCTCTTTTTTCCCTCTCGCTCTTTTCCCTCTCGCTCTCTCGCTCGCTCCCTCTCGCTCTCTCTCTTTTCTCTTTTCCCTCACGCTCTCTCTTTTCCCTCTCGCTCTCTTTTTCCCTCTCTCTCTTTTCCCTCTCTCTCTCTCTCTTTTCCCTCTCTTTTCCCTCTCGCTCTCTCTCTCTCTTTTCCCTCTCGCTCTCTCTCTTTTCCCTCTCGCTCTCTCTCGGCATGGTCAGTACAGAAATCTCTCGATTGTGAAGGGGTGAGAGGGAGTAATAAACATGGAGTCCCTACTGTGTCTGTGTATTTATTTCTAATAAAGTATTTTTCTCTGTGTGATGTGTTTTGTTTGTTTTTTTTTAACTCTTTATTGGAGATTCTTAATGGCCAGGTCAAACTTGGCCTGACATTAAGAATCTCGGGCTTTATACCAGCTGGTAAAACATAGCTGGTATTAACCCCTTATTACCCAGCGTGCCACCTGCCACCCGGGCCACTGGAAGAGTTGAATGCAGCGCCAGAAGATGGCGCTTCTATGAAAGCGCCAGTTTCTGGGGCGGCTGTGGACTGCAGTTCGCAGCTGGGGGCCCAGAAAGCTTGGATTCCAATCCCCAGCTGCCTAGTTGTACCTGGCTGAACACAAAAAAAAATGAGCGAAGCCCACGTCATTTTTTTTTCTTTTTTAAATTATTTCATGAAATTCATGAAATAATTTAACAAAAAAGGCTTCCCTATATTTCTGGTTAACAGCTGGGTACAAATAGGCAGCTGGGGGTTGGGGGCAGCCCGTAGCTGACTGCTGTACCTGGCTAGCGTACAAAAAATATGGCGAAGCTCACGTCATTTTTTTAAAAAAAAGTTTTTAGGCAAAAACCTTTATAAAAAAAAAAAAATGCTTTGCCAGTGAAGGTAACACCAAGCAGCGGGGGTTAGCAGCCAGTAACTGCTTGGGTTACCCTTAGCGATAGAAAATGCAGCGGGAGCCCACACTTTTTTTTTTTTTTTTTTTTTTACCCCTAACCCTAGGGTTATGTGATTTTTTTTTTTTTATTTTTTATTTTTAATGAATTTAAAAAAAAAACAAACGACATGGGCTTCGTCCATCGAGCACCAGAGCATTTTACTGCTCATTTATCCCTACGCCTGACCACAGCGCCAGCAGAACAAGTAATCAGATGACTCTAGTGTCGGCCGATTACTTGTTCTGTGTCCCCCTGCATCCATCGCAGCGTGTGCTGGCTGGGAGGTCACCTGAGTTCAGTCCAGCACTGGAGTCAGCTGATCTGAACTCAGCTGAACTCCAGCCCGCACACGCTGCGATGGATGCAGCGGGACACAGAACAAGTAAGGTCTAAGCCACACGGCGAGAAAAACAGTGCGAGTGGAGTGCGATAAAACATTGCATTCCATTCGGACCAATATTAGCCTGTTTATCAGCACACATGAGCAATTATTTTCTCAGCCCTAATTGGACCGAGAAAACAATCGCAGAATGCTGCAACTGTAATGCAAGACTCTTCCTCTTTTACCCATTCAAGTGTATGGAGTGAGAGAAAAATCGCATCGGTGTACCGCAAGTGCAGAGCGAGAATCGCAATAGCCGACTACGGAGGAGAGGGGGAGAGAAATCCCTCCCACCCCTCTTCAGTGCCGGCCCGCCCCTCCTGAATGCCAGACGGCCCCCCGCAGCTGAGGTCTGTTCGCACAGTCTGACCTCAGTCGCAGGGACACACGCATGACACTCAGCTCTGCTGTACTGAGCGTGAGCCGAGTGTAATGCGAGGGGATCGCAATAATCCCCGTGTGGCCCCAGCCTAATCGGCCAACACTTGAGTCAGCTGATCTGAACTCAGCTGAACTCCTGTACACACAGCCCGCACACGGTCACATGTGATCGGCAGCAGGCAGTGACTGCTGTTAAGGCTACATTCACATGACTGTTCCGTTTTTGCGGGCCGCAAAAAACGGTCCTTTTTTTTCACGGATGCATCCGTGTGGCATCCTTGTGATATCCGTGTGCCTTCCGGTTTTTTTTTGCGGACTGCAAAAAACGGAAGCAGCAAGAAAGATAAATAGAGGAGTAGATATAGAGATGGATAGATAGATAGATAGATATAGAAACAGAGAGATAGAGGGATGGATGGATGAATGAATGAATGAATAGAGGGATGGATGGATAGATAGATGAGAAAGACATATATAATGTCCCACCTCCCTGCAGATTCTAAGCTGGCACCCTTTTGTGCCTTTCATGTGGCACTAAGGTGCTTAGCCTTGTATTTAGCCAAACAATAAATAAATAATAAAAAATAATGACATGCGGTCCCCCTATCTTTTGTAGCCAGCTAGGGTAAAGCAAACGGCTGCAGCCTGCAAACCACAGCTGGCAGCTTCACCTTGGGTGGTAATCCAAAACAGAGGGCACCATGCGCTGTTATTTTAAATTAAATAAATAATTTAAAACAAAAAACACGGGGTATCCCCCAAATTGGATCACCAGCCAAGGTAAAGCGGACAGCTGTGGTCTGGTATTCAGTCTAGGGAGGTCCACCGTTATTGGACACCCCCCCTGCCTAAAAATAGCAGGCCACAGCCGCCCCAGATGTGGCGCATCCATTAGATGCGCCAATCTTGGTGCTTCGTCCCAGCTCATCCCGTTGCCCTGGTGCGGTGGCAAACGGGGTAATATATGGGGTTGATACCAGATGTGTAATGTCACCTTGCATCAAGCCCTGGGGTTAGGGATGTCAGGCGTGTATCAGATACCCGTCATCACCAACCCAGTCAGTAATAAAAAAGAAATAGACAACAAACACATTTTTATTTGAAAAAACACTCCCCAAAACATTCCCTCTTTCACCAATTTATAAGAAAGAAAAACAAATCAAGGTCTGGTGTAATCCAAGGGGGTCCCACGACGATCCATACCATAGTCAATGTCCCAGTCAATGAAGAACAGAATATTCCCTATTGGCTGGGAGAGCTGTGCAGTGACCTGAGCTAACATCAATAGGTCAGCCCAGGTCACTGCAGGGCATGACGAGTGCTGCTGTCAGGAGGTTAGCGAGGTACATTACCTGCGATGATCGCTGAACTCCTGATAGCAGCGCTGTCACTGAGTTCAATGACCGCCGCCTTCACAAACCAAGTATCGCGAGCAGCCCGTGACGTCACCACTAGTCATAGTCTCGGGTCGACAGAGAGAGGTGATGTGACAAGCGGTGGGCATAGAAGGCAGTGACGACTGCTGAAGCCAGGAGTGCAGGACTTCATCACCGCAGGTAATGAACTTACTAACCGTCTGACGGTAGCGCTTGTCATCCCCGCAAATGCTGACACTGCAGTGCAGGCAGCTGCTGACACTGCTGTGCGGGCAGCGGCGGGGCTGGAGCGGGACACAGACTGCACGGGCACCCAACAAAAGTCACATGGAAGTGCTTCCGTGTTGCTTCCGGGAATTTTGCGGACCCATTGACTTGTATTGAGTCACGGTCCGTTATTACGGATCAGAATAGGACATGTTCCATAATAACGGAGCAGACATACGGCATCCGATATGTGTTTTTTTTTTTTTGTAGGATCGGATGCACATGGAAGTGCTACCGTGTGCCATCTGATCCTACACAAAAGACATTGAAAAGATGGTTCCGCAAAAAAAAAAAAAAAGGAACTGACCAGGACAAACGGAACGGTCATGTGAATGAGCCCACCTGCAGCCATCGTAGCGTGTGCGGGCTGTGAGATCAGGAGTCAGCTGACTCCAGTGCCGGCCGATAAATTCTGTGTCCCGCTGCAAAAGGATCCGGTAAAATAAGGGTTGCATGCCCTGCACATTTAATCCACAGGATCCGGTCATATGCGGTTTGCGGTTGTTTGCCTATAGGCAAAAAAAATGCTGATGTGAAAGTAGCCTGCAAAATACATGCCACACGGATGATACGGACGACACAGACTAGGCAAGAGGGGAAAAGCAATCTAATCACCCTTCATTTTTTTTCCCCAATTATTTTTTTCCATGTTGCGCCGGCTAATAATCATAATTTCTGTACAAACACACATACACACACGCACGCACACACGCACGCACCAGACACAGACATATACACGCACAGACACATATACACACACCACACACACACAGACACACACACAGACACACACCACACATATATATACACACACAGACACACACACAGACACACACCACACACAGACACACACACATATATACACATATCAGCACAAGCAGAAGATGGCCGCTTTCTTCCTCTGGTTGTGCAGAGCTGGGAGCTGCTGCTGTCTCTGTGTGATTGGTCTCAGTGCATCCACAGGGAAGAGGCAGGGAGGAGGCTTTGGGTGGAGAGCTGAGTGGGTGTGTTACACACTGTGGGTGTGTTAGATAAGTTAGGCACAGCCCTAGAGCCACAAAGAATTATGGGAGTTGTAGGAACTGAACCCAGGAAGTCAGAAGAGATGACAGGAAGCATTAAAACACCTTAATAAAGATGGAGGCAACACAGGTGCAAAACACCTATATAGTGCTGGGCAGCCGCCTAGTCTAATAGTATGGGTGTCACTAATAGGCTGTACGCCACACACTGTGCACCTACCTGTGTGAACTTTGCCCCATACAAGCCATTTATGTACACTTTTATCACCAAGCAATCACCACCTCCATGGATCGGCAGTGTGTGAGCGGCGGCTCCATGAGTGTGTCACTTCCTCCATGGATTGGCAGTGTGTGAGCGGCGGCTCCATGAGTGTGTCACTTCCTCCATGGATTGGCAGTGTGTGAGCGGCGGCTCCATCAGTGTGTCACCTCCTCCATGGATCGGCAGTGTGTGAGTGGAAGCTCCATCAGTGTGTCACCTCCTCCATGGATCGGCAGTGTATGAGTGGTGGCTCCATCAGTGTGTCACCTCCTCCATGGATCGGCAGTGTGTGAGTGGCGGCTCCATCAGTGTGTCACCTCCTCCATGGATTGGCAGTGTGTGAGCGGCGGCTCCATGAGTGTGTCACCTCCTCCATGGATCGGCAGTGTGTGAGTGGCGGTTCCAACAGTGTATCACCTCCTCCATGGATCGGCAGTGTGTGAGTGGAAGCTCCATCAGTGTGTCACCTCCTCCATGGATTGGCAGTGTGTGAGCGGCGGTTCCATCGTTGTGTCACCTCCTCCATGGATCGCCAGTGTGTGAGTGGAAGCTCCATCAGTGTGTCACCTCCTCCATGGATTGGCAGTGTGTGAGCGGCGGTTCCATCGTTGTGTCACCTCCTCCATGGATCGCCAGTGTGTGAGTGGCGGTTCCATCGGTATGTCACCTCCTCCATGGATCGCCAGTGTGTGAGTGGCGGTTCCATCAGTGTATCACCTCCTTCATGGATCGGCAGTGTGTGAGTGGAAGCTCCATCTGTGTGTCACCTCCTCCATGGATCGCCAGTGTGTGAGTGGCGGTTCCATCGGTGTGTCACCTCCATGGATCGCCAGTGTGTGAGTGGCGGTTCCATCAGTGTATCACCTCCTCCATGGATCGGCAGTGTGTGAGTGGAAGCTCCATCAGTGTGTCACCTCCTCCATGGATTGGCAGTGTGTGAGCGGTGGTTCCATCAGTGTGTCACCTCCTCCATGGATCGCCAGTGTGTGAGTGGCGGTTCCATCGGTGTGTCACCTCCTCCATGGATCGCCAGTGTGTGAGTGGCGGTTCCATCAGTGTATCACCTCCTCCATGGATTGACAGTGTGTAAGCGGCGGCTCCATGAGTGTGTCACCTCCTCCATGGATCGGCAGTGTGTGAGTGGCGGCTCCATCAGTGTGTCACCTCCTCCATGGATTGGCAGTGTGTAAGCGGCGGCTCCATCAGTGTGTCACCTCCTCCATGGATCGGCAGTGTGTGAGCAGCGGCTCCATCAGTGTGTCACCTCCTCCATGGATCGGCAGTGTGTGAGCAGCGGCTCCATCAGTGTGTCACCTCCTCCATGGATCGGCAGTGTGTGAGCGGCGGATCCATCAGTGTGTCACCTCCTCCATGGATCGACAGTGTGTGAGCGGCGGATCCATCAGTGTGTCACCTCCTCCATGGATCGGCAGTGTGTGAGCGGCGGCTCCATGAGTGTGTCACCTCCTCCATGGATCGCCAGTGTGTGAGTGGCGGTTCCATCGGTGTGTCACCTCCTCCATGGATTGGCAGTGTGTAAGCGGCGGCTCCATGAGTGTCACCTCCTCTATGAATCGCCAGTGTGTGAGTGGCAGTTCCATCAGTGTGTCACCTCCTCCATGGATCGGCAGTGTGTGAGCAGCGGCTCCATCAGTGTGTCACCTCCTCCATGGATCGGCAGTGTGTGAGCAGCGGATCCATCAGTGTGTCACCTCCTCCATGGATCGGCAGTGTGTGAGCGGCGGATCCATCAGTGTGTCACCTCCTCCATGGATCAGCAGTGTGTCACCTCCTCCATGGATCGGCAGTGTGTGAGCGGCTGCTTCATCAGTGTGTCACCTCCTCCATGGATCGGCAGTGTTTCACCTCCTAATCAGTGTGTCACCTCCTCCATGGATCGGCAGTGTGTCACCTTCTAATCAGTGTGTCACCTCCTCCATGGATCGGCAGTGTGTCACCTCCTCCATGGATCGGCAGTGTGTGAGCGGCAGTTCCATCAGTGTGTCACCTCCTCCATGGATCGGCAGTGTGTGAGCGGTGGCTCCATCAGTGTGTCCCCTCCTCCATGGATCGGCAGTGTGTGATCGGTGGCTCCATTGGTGTGTCACCTCCTCCATGGATCGGCAGTGTGTGAGCAGTGGCTCCATCAGTGTGTTACCTCCTCCATGGATTGGCAGTGTGTGAGCGGCGGCTCCATCAGTGTGTCACCCCCTCCATGGATAGTCAGTGTGTGAGCGGTGGCTCCATCAGTGTGTTGCCTCCTCCATGGATCGGCAGTATGTGAGCAGCGGCTCCATCAGTGTGTCTGTCGCGGGCGGAGGGGTTGGGAACGCCGCTCGCCTGGAATTGCTGGCGCTCGGGTCCGGTGCTTCTGCTCCTCGGTGGCTAGAGCACGGGGCCGGACCCAGGGGCTCGAGCAGCGCCTCCTCGCCCACGAGTGAAAAGGGGTAGGTTTTGGTGGTGGGTGTTTGGTGATGTCGGTCGTGACGCCACCCACGGGTTGTGGTGATGGTGGGCACCACCGCTGCTGGAGACGGGGGATCCCGGGAGCGATGGCGGAGAGCAGCAGAGGTGTTGACCCCTCCGTGGGTAGGGGCTGTTGGTCCTGGGGCCCCAGTTGGGGAGTGTGGAGGAGGTATGGGTGCAGGTGCCGATGCGGGGAGGCAGCGTGGGCGCGGGTGCCGGATTGCACTCTTGTACTCAGACACAGAAGGACAGAGTCTCCGGTAAACCAAATGGCTGGATGGACGGGGCCCACAGCCGGCTGCAGTGTTCTCACTTCCCCGGACGGGTTGATGGTGGCTGTCGTTTTCCTGCACCTGTGTAAGTGTGTTTGACTCCTATGGCTTCCCACGGGTAGTCCGCTCCCTGGCGTGTACGTGTCGGGAGAGCCCCTTTTGCCCGCAGGCGCTGGCCCTTGGATCTCTGGCCCTTGGCGGTGGCGCTTATCCGGACGGGTTGGGCTGTTGCCTTCTGACGGGACTTAGGTGGGAATGAACCCCTGAGGTCCAGACTGCAATCAGATAATTTGACCTTTACAGCGGCTCCTAGCCTGGTCGGGTCTGAGTATCCTGCCTTGATGCTTGGCTTCAATCTGCTCCCTGGTTCGGTACCGGCGGGCCACCGCCGACCCCGGTCCTACAGTTCCGCTGGCCTCCACCAACTCCTGCAAACGACCACCACCGTCTGCCGACCTTGCTGAACGTGCCTGGGCTCCAACCCAGACACCGACAGTCTTTCACTCCTCTCAATTTCACTGCCTACTACAAACTGCTGTCTTTTCCCGCCTCCAGGCCTGTGAACTCCTCGGTGGGTGGGGTCAACCGCCTGGCTCCGCTTCACCTGGTGTGGACATCAAGCCTGGAGGGTGGCAACAAGGATTTTAATTGACTATTGTCACCTACCAGGGGAGGCAGTGTGTGTATGATGATAGTGTGCTGTGACCCCTGGGGGTCCAGGGCGTCACATGTCACCCACTCCATCGATTGGCAGTGTTTGAGCGGTGGCTCCATCAGTGTGTTGCCTCCTCCATGGATCGGCAGTGTGTGAGTGGCGGCTCCATCAGTGTCACCTCCTCCATGGATCAGCAGTGTGTGAGTGGCGGCTCCATCAGTGTGTCACCTCCATGGATCGGCAGTGTGTGAGTGGCGGCTCCATCAGTGTCACCTCCTCTATGGATCGACAGTGTGTGAGCGGTAGCTCCATCAGTGTGTCACCTCCTCTATGGATCGACAGTGTGTGAGTCTTTGCTCCATCAGTGTGTCACCTCCTCCATGGATCGGCAGTGTGTGAGTGGCGGCTCCATCAGTGTGTCACCTCCTCCATGGATCGGCAGTGTGTGAGTGGCGGCTCCATCAGTGTGTCACTTCCTCCATGGATCGGCAGTGTGTGAGTGGCGGCTCCATCAGTGTGACACCTCCTCTATGGATCGGCAGTGTGTGAGTGGCGGCTCCATCAGTATGTCACCTCCTCCACGGATTGGCAGTGTGTGAGTGGCGGCTCCATCAGTGTGTCACCTCCTCTATGGATCGACAGTGTGTGAGTGGCGGCTCCATCAGTGTGTCACCTCCTCCATGGATCAGCAGTGTGTGAGTGTCTCCATCAGTATTTTGCACCTGTTGCCTCCTTCTTTATAGAGGGGTGTTGCCGCCTCCTGTCAGTGCATTAGATCTTGTGATCCGGTCAGGTAACGCGGCCGCCCTCTTGTTGCTGTGAATAATTGTTGATATTTTTGGGAGGAACTATATGAGGAGGTCACAGTAAAGACATTACCCGAGCCCATGCGGCTTGGAGGGACGTCCCATGTGAGGAGGTTACTGTACCGACATTACCTCCAGAGGCCTCACTCGAGCCCATGCAGCTTGGAGGGACGTCCCATGTGAGGAGGTTACTGTATAGACATTACCTCCGGAGGCCTCACTCGAGCCAATGCAGCTTGGAGGGACGTCCCATGTGAGGAGGTTGCTGTATAGACATTATCTCCGGAGGCCTCACCCGAGCCCATGCAGCTTGGAGGGGCGTTCCATGTGAGGAGGTTGCTGTATAGACATTATCTCCGGAGGCCTCACCCGAGCCCATGCAGCTTGGAGGGAAGTGAGGAGGTTACTGTACAGACATTACCTCCAGAGGTCTCATTCGAGCCCATGCAGCTTGGAGGGACGTCCCATGTGAGGAGGTTACTGTACTGACATTACCTCCGGAGACCTCACCCGAGTTCATACAGCTTAGAGGGACGTTTCATGGGGGGAGAAACTCCTCTACTCCTAAGAGGGGAGGAGTCTGTTTTCATTGTGGTAAATAAGGGACACTTTATTAGCATTTGTTCCTTGGTGCCCAAGAAAAATCATTAGACGGAAAACTTTTAGACTTAGGCCCAGAGTGGAATCCCCCAATCCCCCCATGTATTTCCTCAATCATGGTGTCTTATACCTGCCAGGGTTAAAATAAGGGGCTTAAGATTTTTTTACATTGTGATTCTGGGGCTAAGACAATTGACAAACCGTTTGGTCACTCTTCTGAGTTAAGGGTGATCGAGTTATCTGGTTCTGTCTGGATTTTCGCCATTGACGCATCACCTCTCTCCCAGGGTCCCTTATGGCTGGTTTACAGTGGCTGGAGCTCCGCATAGGGGTCTTCCATTCAGAGAACAGTACACGCTATGGGCTCAAAGATCTTCCTGCACAAATTGCTTCCCCTGGGTTACATTATATAACACTGTTGTTAAATGGAAGACCCAGGACGTAACTAAATGGAGCTCTTAAAGTAAAGAACACTGCCTAGGGCCCTGTATCTCGGCAAAATCCACCAGTATTCCGGAGCCTTTTTCTGAGTTTGGTGATGTCTTACCTGAGAAGGGTTGTCAGGAGCGGCCACCGCATAGACCATATGACTGCACTATAAGGAGAAGCCAGGGGCCAAGCTGCCCAAGTGCAGACGGTATAATCTGTCCGCTCCTGAGGACAGGTTCTGTAGGAGTATATAGCGGAGAGTTTGGTGATGTCTTACCTGAGAAGGGTTGTCAGGAGCGGCCACCGCATAGACCATATGACTGCACTATAAGGAGAAGCCAGGGGCCAAGCTGCCCAAGTGCAGACGGTATAATCTGTCCAGTCCTGAGGACAGGCTCTGTAGGAGTATATAGCGGAGAGTTTGGATAATGGTCACATCAGGCCGTCTTCATCTCATGTGGCCGCTGGTTTCTTGTTTGATAAGGATGGTGGACTGTGACTGTGCCTGGATTTCCGCAAACTCAACCAGATAACGGTTCGTGACCAGTATCCATTTTTCTCACCTATTGGAAACATTTCTGATCATTTACCTGGATGACATTCTCACATAGTCCCAGGAGGTGGCAGGTATTACAGGTTCTCAGAGAGAGCAAGGTATGCGCAAGATTGGGAAAGTGTGGATTCGCCATTCAGGAACTTCCGATTTTGGGTTACATAATTTCCATTTCTGGTTGTCAAAAGGATCTAAGTTACCGACTACATTACAACGGGAGACTGTTTTATCACACTCCTGTCCTAGCTCTCCTGGGGTGCGGGGGAGGGGGTATAATATCAGGGCTGGTCAGGAGCAGGGTCAGAAATAATACAAGAGGGAGGAGATAAAGATATAATACAAGAGGGAGGAGACGAGGAGATAATACAAGAGGGAAGAGAAGAGGTAATACAAGAGGGAGGAGACGAGGAGATAATACAAGGGGGAGGAGACGAGGAGATAATACAAGGGGGAGGAGACGAGGAGATAATACAAGAGGGAGGAGACGAGGAGATAATACAAGAGAGAGGAGACTACATAATACAAGAGGGAGGAGACGAGGAGATAATACAAGAGGGAGGAGACGAGGAGATAATACAAGAGAGAGGAGACTACATAATACAAGAGGGAGGAGACGAGGAGATAATACAAGAGGGAGGAGAAGAGGTAATACAAGAGGGAGGAGACGAGGAGATAATACAAGGGGGAGGAGACGAGGAGATAATACAAGAGGGAGGAGACGAGGAGATAATACAAGAGAGAGGAGACTACATAATACAAGAGGGAGGAGACGAGGAGATAATACAAGAGGGAGGAGACGAGGAGATAATACAAGAGGGAAGAGAAGAGGTAATACAAGAGGGAGGAGACGAGGAGATAATACAAGGGGGAGGAGACGAGGAGATAATACAAGAGGGAGGAGACGAGGAGATAATACAAGAGGGAGGAGACGAGGAGATAATACAAGAGGGAGGAGACGAGGAGATAATACAAGGGGGAGGAGACGAGGAGATAATACAAGAGGGAGGAGACGAGGACATAATACAAGAGGGAGGAGACGAGGACATAATACAAGAGGGAGGAGATACAGATATAATACAAGAGGGAGGAGACGAGGAGATAATACAAGGGGGAGGAGATGAGGAAATAATACAAGAGGGAGGAGACGAGGACATAATACAAGAGGGAGGAGACGCGGACATAATACAAGAGGGAGGAGATACAGATATAATACAAGAGGGAGGAGACGAGGAGATAATACAAGGGGGAGGAGACGAGGAAATAATACAAGAGGGAGGAGACGAGGACATAATACAAGAGGGAGGAGACGAGGACATAATACAAGAGGGAGGAGACGAGGACATAATACAAGAGGGAGGAGACGAGGACATAATACAAGAGGGAGGAGACGACGACATAATACAAGAGGGAGCAGACGAGGAGATAATACAAGAGGGAGCAGACGAGGAGATAATACAAGAGGGAGGAGATGAGGAGATAATACAAGAGGGAGGAGACGAGGACATAATACAAGAGGGAGCAGACGAGGAGATAATACAAGAGGGAGCAGACGAGGAGATAATACAAGAGGGAGGAGACGAGGACATAATACAAGAGGGAGGAGACGAGGAGATAATACAAGAGGGAGGAGATGAGGAGATAATACAAGAGGGAGCAGACGAGGAGATAATACAAGAGGGAGGAGATGAGGAGATAATACAAGAGGGAGCAGACGAGGAGATAATACAAGAGGGAGGAGATGAGGAGATAATACAAGGGGGAGGAGATGAGGAGATAATACAAGAGGGAGGAGATGAGGAGATAATACAAGAGGGAGCAGACGAGGAGATAATACAAGAGGGAGGAGATGAGGAGATAATACAAGGGGGAGGAGATGAGGAAATAATACAAGAGGGAGGAGATAAAGATATAATACAAGAGGGAGGAGACGAGGAGATAATACAAGGGGGAGGAGATGAGGAAATAATACAAGAGGGAGGAGATACAGATATAATACAAGAGGGAGAAGATGAGGAAATAATACAAGAGGGAGCAGATGAGGAAATAATACAAGAGGGAGGAGATAAAGATATAATACAAGAGGGAGGAGACAAGGAGATAATACAAGAGGGAGCAGACGAGGAGATAAAACAAGAGGGAGGAGACGAGGAGATAATACAAGGGGGAGGAGATGAGGAAATAATACAAGAGGGAGGAGATACAGATATAATACAAGAGGGAGGAGACGAGGAGATAATACAAGAGGGAGAAGATGAGGAAATAATAAAAGAGGGAGCAGATGAGGAAATAATACAAGAGGGAGGAAATAAAGATATAATACAAGGGGGAGGAGATGAGGAAATAATACAAAAGGGAGGAGATGAGGAAATAATACAAGAGGGAGGAGATAAAGATATAATACAAGAGGGAGGAGACGAGGAGATAATACAAGAGGGAGAAGATGAGGAAATAATACAAGAGGGAGGAGACAAGCAAATAATACAAGAGGGAGGAGAAAAGGTAATACAAGAGGGAGGAGACGAGGAGATAATACAAGAGGGAGGAGACGAGGAGATAATACAAGAGTGAGGAGCCGAGAAAGTAATACAAGAGGGAGGAGACGAGAAAATAATACAAGAGGGAGGAAATAAGGAAATAATACAAGAGGGAGGAAATAAGGAAATAATACAAGAGGTAGGAGACAAGGAGATAATACAAGGGGGAGGAGACGAGATAATACAAGAGGGAGAAGATGAGGAAATAATACAAGAGGGAGGAGACAAGCAAATAATACAAGGGGGAGGAGACAAGGAAATAATGCAAGAGGCAGGGGAAAAGGTAATACAAGAGGGAGGAGCTGAGGAAATAATGCAAGATGGAGAAGACGAGAAAATAATACAAGAGGGAGGAGATAAGGAAATAATACAAGAGGGAGAAGACGAGCAAATAATACAAGAGGGAGGAGACGAGGAAATAATACAAGAGGGAGGAGAAAAGGAAATAATACTTAGTTACTTAGGTTGAAAAAAGACCGAGGTCCATCTAGTTCAACTTTCTTCCACAAATTCTACATTTGGTCACTAAGTCATTTATAACAAACAATGTTTTGTGCACTGAGGAATCATCCGGCCCTGATATAAAGCTGTTATAGTATCTGCCATTACTACCTCTTGTGGTCGCATTCCACAGTCTGACCGCTCTAACTGTAAAGAACCCTTTCCTATTTAGCTGCCGGAATCGCTTTTCTTCCACTCGCAGTGAGTGCCCCCTGGTCCTTAGTATTGTCTTTGGAAGAAATAAGTCATGTGCCAGTCCTTTATATTGACCACACATGTATTTATACATATAAATGAGATCTCATCTGAGACGTCTTTTTTCTAAGCTAAACATATCTAACATTTTCAACCTGTCATCATACGGGCGGCCTCCATTACTCATCATACAGGCGGCCTCCATTACTCATCATACGGGCGGCCTCCATTCCTTGTAGTAATCTAGTTGCCGCCTTTGAACTGACTCTAACTTCTGAATGTCATTTTTAAAATGAGGAGCCCAAAACTGGATCCCGTATTCCAGATGTGGCCTTACAAGTGATTTATAGAGGGGTAACAATACGTTGGGATCCAATCTCTCTTTTTATACACCCTAAAATCTTGTTTGCTTTAGCAGCTGCTGCCTGACATTGAGTGCTGCTGCTCAGCTTATTTGTAATGAGGATACCCAAGTCCTTCTCCTGTTCTGTAGTCCGGAGGTTACTTCCATTTAATGTATACACAGCTATAGGATTACTCCGTCCTAGGTGCATTACTTTACATTTATCAACATTAAATCACATTTGCCAAGTATCTGCCCATTCTGACATCTTATCCAGATCTTTTTGTAATATTGTACTATCAAGGTCAGTTTTTAATATCCTACATAGTTGGTGTCATCAGCAAAGACTGACACTGTACTATCAATTCCATCCACAAGGTCATTAATAAAGAGATTAACAAGAATCGGTCCAAGCACAGATCCCTGCGGCCCCCACTGCTCCCAGTACAGATCCCTGCGGTTCCCACTGCTCCCAGTACAGATCCCTGCGGTCCCCACTGCTCCCAGTACAGATCCCTGCGGCCCCCACTGCTCCCAGTACAGATCCCTGCGGCCCCCACTGCTCCCAGTACAGATCCCTGCGGCCCCCACTGCTCCCAGTACAGATCCCTGCGGCCCCCACTGCTCCCAGTACAGATCCCTGCGGACCCCACTGCTCCCAGTATAGATCCCTGCGGCCCCCACTATTCCCAGTACAGATCCCTGCGGTCCCCACTGCTCCCACTACAGATCCCTGCGGCCCCCACTGCTCCCAGTACAGATCCCTGCGGCCCCCACTGCTCCCAGTACAGATCCCTGCGGCCCCCACTGCTCCCAGTACAGATCCCTGCGGTCCCCACTGCTCCCAGTACAGATCCCTGCGGTCCCCACTGCTTCCAGTACAGATCCCTGCGGCCCCCACTGCTCCCAGTACAGATCCCTGCGCTCCCCACTGCTCCCAGTACAGATCCCTGCGGCCCCCACTGCTCCCAGTACAGATCACTGCGGCCCCCACTGCTCCCAGTACAGATCCCTGCGGCCCCCACTGCTCCCAGTACAGATCCCTGCGGCCCCCACTGCTCCCAGTACAGATCCCTGCGGCCCCCACTGCTCCCAGTACAGATCCCTGCGGCCCCCACTGCTCCCAGTACAGATCCCTGCGGCCCCCACTGCTCCCAGTACAGATCCCTGCGGTCCCCACTGCTCCCAGTACAGATCCCTGTGGTCCCCACTGCTCCCAGTACAGATCCCTGCGGCCCCCACTGCTCCCAGTACAGATCCCTGTGGTCCCCACTGCTCCCAGTACAGATCCCTGCGCTCCCCACTGCTCCCAGTACAGATCCCTGCGGTCCCCACTGCTCCCAGTACAGATCCCTGCGGTCCCCACTGCTCCCAGTACAGATCCCTGCGGCCCCCACTGCTGACTATAGTCCATGTAGAGAATGTACCGTTTATGACTACTCTTTGTTTCCTATCTTTTAGCCAATTCCTTACCCAGTTGCATATAGTTTCCCCTGGTCCTGGCTTCTGGAGCTTTATAAGGCTATTATGTGGTACAGTATCAAATACCTTTGCAAAGTCCAAATCCCATCAGCTGCATTACCAATATCCAGGTTTGCACTTACCCCCTCATAGAACCCCAACAGGTTGGTTAGACATGACTTATCTTTCATGAATCCATGCTGGTTATCAGTTATTTTCTCTAATATATTGTTGCATGTCATGTCTTAAAATGCTCTAAAATACTGCACACTGCTGATGTCAGGCTTACTGGACGGTAGTTGCCTGGATCTACCCTCTTACCTTTCTTAAATATCGGTACCACATCAGCAATCCTCCAATCCTGAGGCACCAACCCTGTTACAAGTGAGTCTGAAAAGATGTGATACAGCGGTCTGTCGATTACGGAGCTCAATTCCCTCAATATTCATGGATGAATGCCATCTGGCCTTGGGGATTTGTCAATGTGTAATTTACTCAGACGTAGGCGTACTTCTTGTACTAAATTAATTATATCAGGTGGTGAACTTTGATTTTTCACTTGTTGAATGATCCCTGGTACAGTCAGTTCAATGGTAAACACAGATGAGAAGTGCCTATTTAATATCTCAGTCTTTTGTTTGTCCTCTATAACTAACTTGTTATTATATTTTAAGAGGCCAATACTATCCTTTGTTTTCCTTTTGGCATTAATGTATTTATAAAAGATTTTGGAATTTATTTTAATGTCATTGGCGATTTTTGTTTCAGTAGCTAGTTTTGCTTGTTTGATTTCTTTTTTGCATTTCCTATTGGTATCATTTTTTTTTTTTTTAATTTTTTTTTTTAAACTCGTTTTATTGAAGGTTAAGTATGGCATTACATCAGATATCAAATCAGCAATTTGTGCAGTCAGGATATGGGTAAACATTGGTTAATATCTAGAGTGAAAATACATCAATAATCAAGTCAACATCCTGTACTCTTAGGATGGCATTGAAACAGTAGATACTTCAGATGTGTCTGCTCACAAGTTATATCGAACATGGGGTAAAGAACCCATATTGACCAGGCATATGCAAATTTGCACACTGCTGATACGTAACCTTATGATCTATAGATTTCCCCTTCCGTATCACTGGTATGATAGCAAATTATTACTACGACAGCAGTGTCTGCAGGTGAGACAAGGGCGAACCCAACCATCTGCCCCATATTTTATCAAATTTATTTAAAGAACATCTCGTCTTAAATACAAATTGTTCTACGGGATTATAGAATTTACCAGTGCAATCCAAGAGGCCCTAGATGGGGGATAAGTACTCATCCAATTTAGTATAATGCCCTTCTGGGCCAAAAACAGGACCTTTTTTAATAATAGATTCTCGACTTGGGGCCAAGAGTGTACATCTACCACACCAAATAGGCACAGAATCGGGCTCATAGGGACCGATTTGTCAAGTATGGAGGAAAGAGCCGCTATAACCTCACCCCAATAAGAGTGAATGACCCGGCTTTCCCATATCATGTGCCAGAAATCTGCACCGTCTCTCCCACACCTCAAACAACCCTCCCCTGCCGAATTGTTCATCTTTTTCAGTCTCTGGGGGGTGATATAGCTCTGGTGTACTATGTATAATTGGATCAGTCTGTTATTAATTGCAGGAGAGACCAAAGTGTGGGATTCGACGATGTCGGCCCAAACTACATCATCTATTTCAGGAATCCTGGCTCTCCACTTATCCCGGACAGAAAGAGGGTTATTCATGGCTTTGGCCCGAATGAGAGAGGAGTATAGTTTAGAGATAAGACCGCCAGGGCCTTGTGATCTAATAATTCCAATGATTGGGAAGGAAGAGAATCTAACCCCACAACCAGAGAACTGAGCCTGAAAGGCGTGCCTGATCTGGAGGTACTGAAACCCATGGGATTCCGGCAATTCGAATTCCGCTCGCAGTTGTGCAAAAGGGCGGAGTTCACCATCACGGACAATTGAGCTTAGGGAAACTATTCCGCGATTCCTCCATTCACCAAAGCCTGGCAACCCACAAAAGTGCGGAAGGTCCAGGTTACCCCACAAGGGGGTCTCAATCGGTATATCATGGAATCCGAATATGGCTTTAGCCTCTTTCCAAATCCTGGACCCCAGTTTGTGTATAGGGAGGATACGGCCCTCAGGGGCTTTCTTGTATTCTGTCAATAGGGGCCATAGGAGATCCACACCCGTGAACTCTGCCAAAAATCCCTCCAGAGAGCCCATCACCCCAGGTAGTGTCCATTGACCCAGATATTTCAGTTGTCCGGCCAGGTAATATACATAAAGATCAGGAAGGGCCATACCCCCCAGGTCTTTGGGCCTCTGTAATTTGGCCAATTGGACTTTAGATCTGGAAGCGCCCCAGACAAAGGTAATCATTAAGGAGTCCAGGGTCCGAAAAAAGGAGCGGGGGATCTGCACAAATACATGCTGGGTAATGTAGAGACACTTTGGTTGTACTATCATTTTAAGAAGGTTAATCCTTCCCGCCACTGAAAGCGGGAGCTGGCTCCATCTATTAAATTTCTCCCCGAGGTGTGATAAAAGAGGGGAGATATTTCTTGCTATCATCTCCGAAGGGCTTTTTGTCAGAATAATCCCCAGGTATTTAAAGTGATCAACCACCGGTATCCTACATATGTAAGTGTTCGCCGTTTCCTCTCTGTCCCGGGACAAAAAGAGGAGGTACGACTTTGACCAGTTTATTGCCAGGCCTGAGAACTCCCCGAATCAGTCAATAAGCTCCACAGCCCTGGGAATGGAGGAATCCGGGTCAGATGCAAACAATAACAAGTTGTCTGCATACAGAGACAGGCGTTCATTTCCCTTACGGTGCTTCACTCCATGGTAAATTGGGTCCGCCCGAATGCGCACCGCCAACGGCTCCATGGCCAGGGCAAACAAAAGAGGGGATAGGGGGCATCCCTGTCTGGTTCCCCTCCCCAGGGAGAAAGTTTCTGACACCCCGCCACCCACCTGGATGTTAGCAGACGGTGCTTTATATATAATCTCAATCCATCTGATGAATTTGTTGCCGAAACCAAATGCTCGCAGCACCTCCAGCAGGTATGGCCATTCTATAGAATCAAAGGCCTTGGCCGCATCTAATGAGACCAGAGCCCAATCCTCCTCTAACTTTGTACCCATCTGTAAGATCACCTGCGCCCTCCTCAGGTTATCCGAGGTACTCCTACCCGGAATGAATCCCGACTGGTCTTCATGTATTATGGAGGAGATCACTTTGTTAAGTCTAGTTGCCAATATTTTGGTAAGAATTTTATAATCAGAGTTCAACAGAGAGATCGGCCTGTACGAGCCGCAATCCAATGGGTCCTTGTTTGGTTTCAGTAGCAGAATGATGGTTGCCTCATAGAAAGAGTCAGGCAGCCGTCCCTTGCGGAACAAAGCCTCAACCGTTTCCAGGAGGGCTGGAGCAAGCCCCCCCTGATATTTGCTAAATATTTCAATCGGGAGTCCGTCAGGACCAGATGCCCTACCTTTATTAAGTGCCCCCATCGCTTCCACCACCTCCTCCATACTAATGGGCTCATCCAAGGCCGATCTCTGAGCCGAAGTCAATCTGGGAAACTTCAGATCTCGCAGGTAATCAGCAATCTCCTCCCTCGACACGGTCAGTCTGGACTCACATAGGTTCCTATAAAATTCCAAGAACACTTAAAAAATGTCATTGACAGAAGTGACTGGTTCGCCACTAGGGGCTCTAATCTTGAGGACCGCAGGTGAGCTATTGGACTGGTGCACCAAGAACGCTAGTAGGCTACTAGATTGGTTCCCTTGCTCGAAATACCTCTGGTTTGTGAAGAAGACATGTCTCTTGGCCTTATCCTGTAAATATAAAAGATATTTCCTCCCAGCTTGTAACCATTGAGTTCTGTTTTCCTCAGACGGGTCCGAAGTAAATCTATGTTCTAGTGTTCTATTTTGAGTGGCCAATTCCTCCTCTTCTCTGGCCGCCTGTTTCTTGATATATGAGATGGAGGAGTGACAGCATCCCCTCAAATACGCTTTAAGTGCGTCCCAATAGGCCGAGTGATTTTCCTCTATGGAATTCGTCTCAGTGTATGCCATAATTTGGTCAGGAATCCTATCATTGGTTCCAAAGAGTGAAAGCCACCAAGGGTTAATTTTCCGTGACAATCTGTGGGATTTACATCCCTCCCATTTAATGCCGACAAGTATCGGGGAGTGGTCTGATACTGATCTGGGCAAGTGGCATACCATTTGGATATGAGCACAGACTCTCTCATTCCCACAGATGTAATCAATCCTGGATAAAGAATTTTTCCCCGGAGTATAACATGTGTATTCTCTCAATACTGGATTATAGAACCGCCACATGTCACGCCATCCCACCTCCTGTAGGAACGCGCTCAGTCTAGTTTGTATCGTATGAGAGATCGAAATCTGTCGGGCGCTGAATCTATCCAGTCCTGGGTTATTGATCAAGTTAAAGTCCCCCATGCAGAGCACCAAAGCTTGTGGGAATTGCGAGGCAAACTTAGCCGCCTCATACAGTATCGAAATTCCCATCGCAGGGGGGATGTATATGGCTAGGATCACTATCATTACCCCATCAATGCGAGCTTGGATAAATACATATCTCCCATCATTATCCTTTATGATCCTACCCGGGTCCCAGCGCAATGTTTTGTGGATTAGCACTGATCCTCCCCTAGAATATGAGGAATGAACAGAATGGGCTGACCATTGAACCCAAGGCTTGTGAAGCACTCTAGTGGTCTCTGACAATAAGTGGGTCTCTTGTAAACATACGATCTGAGCTTTGGATCTTTTGATATGTGCAAATGTCGCGGGCGGGGGGTGCGCTGCGCTCGCACTGAACGCTCGGGTCCGGCGCTGCTGCTGCTCGGTGGCTCGAGCGGTGGGCCGCATCCGGGGACTCAAGCGGCGCTCCTCGCCCGTCAGTGAAAGGGGGTAGTTTGGTTTGGGGATTTGAGTCCGTGACGCCACCCACGGTTTGTAGTGAAGGTGGGCACCACCGCTGCTGGTGACGGGGATCCCGGGAGCGTTGTTAGGGAGCAGCTGGGATGTTTTCCCCCTCCGTGGGTAGGGGTTGGTGGTCCCGGGGCCCGGTGAGGTGACGGGGAAGCAGGGCTGGCGAGGTGCAGGGTCGCGGGGACAGCGCGGCGAGGTGCCGGATGGCACTGGTGAACTCACTCAGCAACAGATACACGCAAAGTCTCTGGTAAACCAAACGGCTGGATGGACGGGTCCCGCAGCCGGCTGCTGTGGCTTCTCCCGGACAGTTGATGGCGGCTGACTTTCCCTGCACCTGTTTAGGTGTTCAGCTCCGATGGCTTCCCACCGGTAACCCGCTCCACAGTGTATATGTGCCGGAGGAGCCCTTTTGCCCGCAGGCTCTGGCCCTTGGAACTCTGGCTGTGGCGGTAGCTGTATTTCCTTTTCTGGTCGGACGGTTGCCTTCTATCGGGTCTTTGCTGCTAGGAAACCCCTGGGATTCCGGTCACTGACGGATTTGACCTTTAACGGCGGCTCCAAGCCTGGTCGAGGTCCGCAGGCCCGGCCTGTGTGTGCTGGCTTCACTTCGCTCCCCGGTTCGGTACCGGCGGGCCACCGCCCGTCCCTGATCCAACGGTTCCGCGTTGATCCACCTCTCCTGCAGACGGCCACCACCGTCTGCCAACCTTGCTGTATGTGCCCGGGCCACGCACCCGGACACGGTCAGTTTGCTCCTCCACTACCACTGCCTAAAACTGATCTGTTCCTTTTCCCACCTCCAGGACTGTGAACTCCTCAGTGGGTGGGGCAAACCACCTGGCTCCACCCCACCTGGTGTGGACATCAGCCCCTGGAGGGAGGCAACAAGGATTTTGTATGCGGCTGATGTGCCTGTTTCAGGGTGGAGGTGTGTGTTGCAGTACCTGTGACGACCTGGCTAGTCCAGGGCGCCACACAAATACTGCTGCCCTTTTCCTGGCTGTGCCCAGTCCCCTAACATTTCATGTCATTAAGTTTAAAGCCATTGAAAGATATCACTTGCTAGGCTAAATGAAGTATGTCAAGAACTTAACCTACAGTAGAACCTGGGTGTACGTACCCTTGAATGCAAACAATCGGCTGCACTTACGTAGCCGACAAGAACTGGTCCAATAGTGTGACCAGGAGAGATTTTCCCTAAATAAATAAGGGAAAGAATAGGGGGATATGGAGATAGGAGGATGAAGGGGGGAGAGAAAGAGAGAGAGCGAGAGAGAAAAAAAAAAAAGGAAGGAGGCGGGGTGGAGAAGGGAGAGGTATGGAGGGGGGAGGGGGAAGGGGGAGAAGTGTGAAGGAGAGGTATGGAGGGGGAGGGAGCATGGGGGAAAGCAGGGGGAGGGGGTTTGAGGGAGGGGGGAGTTGGGGGTTGAAAACAAGGGAAGAAGGACTGTGGGGGAGAGAGATTGAGGGGACAGGAGGAGGAGAAGGGTTGGTGTGGGAGGAGGAGAAGGGGGGGAAGTAAGGGGGGACAGGGATAAGGGGGTTGAGCAGGAGAGGGGGGGGGAGAATGAGGGTGTGGAGGAAACTAAAGGGATAATTGCAAGTAGCCTTAGGTTATGAGATACTATAATACATGGTAGCCTAAGGAACTACATGAAGCTCTACTATAAAAAAAAAACAAAACAACATTGTGAACTTAGGTGTGTTGCAGGATAGTGTGATCCCAAAATGGAGTCCCATACCGGACCGAGAAATACAGGATAACATGAGTCCGCTTGAAGGTGCTTTTGGTGACGCAGCAACGGTCCGGCCCAGGTCCCGTCAGACCTCACCTCAGTCCGGGTCCCACAAGCGATGCAACTGTGACCGAAGTGGCGGTAATCCGGGACTCTAGGACTCAAACTGACCTCAGCAATGATCGCAGGCCATGTCATATCCGAGAACACAGCCCTGGCCCGCCTCCAGTCATCCGGATGCGGGGGGGGAGGCCAGACAACTGGCTCAGTGGAGGACCCATATAGGTCGCATCTGGGGACCGACAAGCGTCCGGAGGATCGCAATCGCAACAGCGCGTCTTCACATAATCATCAGCTTATCAGCAATCTGGAGCCAGGAGATCGGGGAGCGGGTGCAACAGCGATTCCGAACCCCCCTCCACTCACAAAACAGGAGAAAAGAAGGCAAAATTATTTCGCGCCTGCAATAACGAGGGACGCAGGATTCCAACAATGGAAGATCAAAAATCGATCGCAACAGCGATTTCAAACACAGCGCCCCAGAAACTGGAATCGCATTTCCGTCCTCACTCCGGAAGAGAAAAGGAGAGATGGGTCGAAACCGCGATGTAGACACAACGACGTTCACCAGGGTGTCGCCCGAATCAGCAGCGCATCAGCATTTCCTTTTCAGCGAGTTGATTCAATCTTCCGCTTCCGCAGGAGAGGTGAAGAACAGGGAACGCTCTTGATGAACCACTCTAAGACGAGCTGGGAAGATCATGGAGTAGGCAATCTGGTGTTCTCTAAGGCGTCTTTTCACTTGGATAAAGGATGCCCTTGTTTTCTGAAGAGACGCAGAGAAGTCAGGGAAGATCAATATGGAGGCGTTATTATGTGAGATCGGGCCCTTGCGTCTCGCCGCACTTAGGATCGCATCTCTATCCCTGCTGCTCAATAGTCGGGCCAAGAGGGGTCTGGGCTGCGCTCCCGGGGGAGGAGGCCTAGCCGGCACCCGATGGGCTCTTTCTATGGCGAAAGTCGCAGACAACGTCGCATCAGGGAAGGTTTCGGAGAGCCATGTTTCCATAAACTTACTTGGATCGCTCCCTTCTGTTCTCTCCGGCATCCCTAGGATTCTTAAATTATTGCGACGCAGACAATTCTCTAGGTCATCAGCCCTCTGCGCCCAGTTGTTTGCCGCACCTTCCAAGGAGGCTAGTCTGCCCGGCGTCGCTCTTGCGTCGTCTTCTAGCGTGGAGATCCTCTGCTCTGTCTCCTTTACCCGCTCTCTTAGGTTTTGCAAATCCAGCCTGAGGAGACCCACATCGATCTTAACCTCCTCGATTTTGCCCGTCAGCGACACTTTCGAATCCAGGATCGCTGCAAGTAATTGCGTAGTGACTTGCTGTAAGGTCATCTCCTGCGATCCCTTAGATCCGGCCTCCATGTCCTCCTCCTCCTCCGCCTCGCTGGCTTCCCGCTCTGCCTGTTTGCCGGCGCCATCTTGCTGGGGGTCACGGGCAAATTTCTTCAGCTTCTCGACCGCCGCAGCGCTACGACCTCTGCTCATGTTACCGATCAGGATAATCCCCGCACCACAGGTAATCCGGAGGTGTATTTCGGCAGGATTAATATGGTAAATCAGCGTTGGATAGCGGAGCTGCTCTCAAGTGCGACCGCTCATGCTGCCCGCTGGCCACGCCCCCCCTATTGATATCTTTATACTCCTGAAATGCTATTTCTGTATTCTCAGCCTTCAAGATTTTAAACACCCTTTGTTTTTGTTTTTTTATACTTTGTACAGTCTTATTTATCCATAGTGGTTTCTTTTTATTCCTGGACATTTTATTACCAGAGGGTATACGTTTTTTACAGGACTTTAGGAGTATATCCTTAAACTTTCCCCATTTATGTTCGGTATCCCCAGTTACCATGGCTTTGTCCCAATCTACACATTTAAGCTCTTCTCTTAATTTGTTGAAATCAGCTTTCCTAAAATTCCAGGTTTTAGCATTTCCCCTTTGAAATGTTCTGTTGAATATTACTTTGAAGCTTACCATATTATGATCGCTGGTGCCCAAGTGCTCCCGGACCTGTGAAGTGCTCCCGGACCTGTAGATCTGAAATTGTATCCGGTCTATTTGACAGGACCAGATCCGGCAGATTATCTCCCCTGGTCGGTTCATCTACCATCTGAGAGAGGAAATGGTCTTGAATAGTAGATAAGAACTTACAGCTTTTAGCAGAACCAGAAGATTCTATGTCCCACTGTATGTCTGGATAGTTGAAATCCCCCATAATAAGAACCCAATTATTATTATTATTATTATTAGCTGCCTTTTCAATTTGTTGCAGCATTTCACCCTCTACCTGTTCAAAACTCCAATTAGCATTTTTCCATTATTCCCCTCCCCATGTACATTTACCCATACTGACTCTACATTGTTGCTGTTCCCCTCAATGTCATCATTTAACACAGGTTTTAGGTTAGATTTGATAAATATACACACCCCACCACCTTTTTGTCTTTCCTGTCCTTCCTAAATGTACTATAACCCTGTATGTTTGTCACCCAGTCATGGCTTTCATCCAGCCAGGTTTCCGTAATGCCCACCACATCATAATCCATGGTTGACATAAGAGTCTCCAATTCATTCATTTTGTTTGCAAGACTTCTTGCATTTGCCAGTAGACATTTAATCCTATTAACACCTTTATTACTCCTAGCCTCCCTACGTTCCTTGCATGTCCCATCCCCCCCTAATACTTCATTTACCCCTACCGTCTCACTGTCTCTATCTGCTCTCCCCTTATTTGCTCCACTACCCTCCCTCCCCCCAGATCCTAGTTTAAAAGCTCCTCCATCCGTCTGACCATTTTCTCCCCCAGCACAGCTGCACCCTCCCCATTGAGGTGCAGCCCGTCCCTACCGTAGAGCCTGTAGCCGACTGAGAAGTCGGCCCAGTTCTCCATGAACCCGAACCCTTCCTTTCTGCACCAATTTCTAAGCCACATATTTATCTCCCTAAGCTCCCGCTGTCTTTCTAGTGACGCTCGTGGCACCGGTAGTATTTCTGAAAACACCACCTTGGAGGTCCTGGACTTCAGCTTCTCTCCTAGTTCCCTGTAATCATTTTTAAGGACCTTCCACCTCCCTCTAACTTTGTCATTAGTACCAATGTGCACCATGACCGCTGTGTTTTCCCCAGTCTCACCCAGCAATACAAGATGGAGGAGACGAGCAAATAAGACAAGATGGAGGAGACGAGGAAATAATACAAAAGGAAGGAGACGAGGAAATAATACAAGAGGGAAAAGACGAGCAAATAATACAAGAGGGAGGAGATAAGTAAATAATACAAGAAGGAGGAGATAAATAATGCAAGAGGGAGGAGACGAGCAAATAATATAAGAGGGAGGAGATGAGCAAATAATACAAGAGGGAGGAGATGAGCAAATATGAGAGGAAACAGATTAAAGCATTTATCTGGGCATGGAAAGGGTTACTCTGCCGGTCTCATACTACAGATGATGGGCGCTCGTCCTGGCATGGAAATGGTTACTCTGCCAGTCTCATACTATAGATGATGATCGCTTGTCCTAGCATGGAGAGGGTTACGTACTGTCCTCTTCCTATGTTGACATTGTAGGAGGCTCAGTTGTACAGATTGCACCCAGGAGCGATGGATGTGATGTTCGGTGGTAGACGAGCACAACCGAGGTTTCCTGTATTTACCCACTGGTAGCAACTTCCTCTTGTGCCCGTCCCAGGAGGAAGCCTCTGCTGTGTATACAGACGTCACAGGGTGAGGGGTGCGCGACTTCCTGGGAGCAGGAGCCAAACTCTTCTGTATCATGTGTAACATATAAACAATGTGTAACTGATACAAATAACGCACAGACCCTTCCTCTTGGAACAGGCACAGAAGGAGGAAGCTGTGTATGGAGGGCGCAGGAGGAGGCAGATGTCCCCAGAGGGGAAATACAGAAGGAGGAAGCTGTGTATGGAGGGCGCAGGAGGAGGAAGCTGCTGCCGGAGGGTAAACACAGGAAAGCTCTGGTGGCACGTATATCCTTTTCCGTCATCCTTCGCCCTAGCACATGCTGTGAATCCGAACCCCTTATAATATCAATATAGGAAGTTTTACATTAGGAACAGATGGCGGCCATTCTCCTTCAGAAAAGAAGTCTTAGTTCTACCATCTAGGAGAAGACGTACAGAAGCATCAACAGAGAAGCCCCAAATCACCGCATAACCTCTCAACTCTCCCCAACCCAGGGGGATCGTCCACAAACAGGGATGAGATAGGGTTGGGGGACACAGCCAGGTATTGTGTGTATGGGGGCACAGTCAGGTATTATGTGTATGGGGGCACAGTCAGGTATTATGTGTATGGGGGCACAGTCAGGTATTATGTGTATGGGGGCACAGTCAGGTATTATGTGTATGGGGGCACAGTCAGGTATTATGTGTATGGGGGCACAGTCAGGTATTATGTATATGGGGGCACAGTCAGGTATTATGTGTATGGGGGCACAGTCAGGTATTATGTGTATGGGGGCACAGTCAGGTATTATGTGTATGGGGGCACAGTCAGGTATTATGTGTATGGGGGCACAGTCAGGTATTATGTGTATGGGGGCACAGTCAGGTATTATGTGTATGGGGGCACAGTCAGGTATTATGTGTATGGGGGCACAGTCAAGTATTATGTGTATGGGGGGCACTGGCAGGTATTATGTGTATGGGGGCACAGTCAAGTATTATGTGTATGGGGGCACAGTCAGGTATTATGTGTATGGGGGCACAGTCAGGTATGTGTATGGGGGCACAGCCAGGTATTATGTGTATGGGGGCACAGTCAGGTATTATGTGTATGGGGGACACAGCCAGGTATTGTGTATGGGGGCACAGTCAGGTATTATGTGTATGGGGGCACAGTCAGGTATTATGTGTATGGGGGCACAGTCAGGTATTATGTGTATGGGGGCACAGTCAGGTATTATGTGTATGGGGGCACAGTCAGGTATTATGTGTATGGGGGCACAGTCAGGTATTATGTGTATGGGGGCACAGTCAGGTATTATGTGTATGGGGGCACAGTCAAGTATTATGTGTATGGGGGCACAGTCAGGTATTATGTGTATGGGGGCACAGCCAGGTATGTGTATGGGGTGCACAGCCAGGTATTATGTGTATGGGGGCACAGTCAGGTATTATGTGTATGGGGGCACAGTCAGGTATTATGTGTATGGGGGGCACTGGCAGGTATTATGTGTATGGGGGCACAGTCAGGTATTATGTGTATGGGGGCACAGTCAGGTATTATGTGTATGGGGGCACAGCCAGGTATGTGTATGGGGTGCACAGCCAGGTATTATGTGTATGGGGGCACAGTCAGGTATTATGTGTATGGGGGCACAGTCAGGTATTATGTGTATGGGGGGCACTGGCAGGTATTATGTGTATGGGGGCACAGTCAGGTATTATGTGTATGGGGGCACAGTCAGGTATTATGTGTGCGGTGGGCACAGCCAGGTATGTGTATGGGGTGCACAGCCAGGTATTATGTGAAAGGGGGGCACAGCCAGGTATTATGTGTACAGGGGGCACAGCCAGGTATATGTATGGGGGGCATAGCCAGGTATATGTATGGGGGGCACTGGCAGGTATTTTGTGTATAGGGGGCACAGCCAGGTATATGTATGGGGGGCATAGCCAGGTATTATGCCGCCCCTGCAGCAGTCGGACTGCTCGGATTCGGGGTTGCTGTGTCTCGAGGGTCTCCGGACCCGGGGGCTTGCGGCCACTCAAAAGGAAGGGGGAAGTATTTACAGGGGATAAGTGTTTGTGACGCCACCCGTGGCTTGCGGTAAGGGGAGTGCCGCCGCTGCCGATTAGAGTACCTGGGGAGATGGAGTGGGGCAGCCAGATAATGTTTCCTCCATGGGTAGGGGAGACCCTGGGACTCTAGAGAAATAGGTGGCGGGTAGCGTTGTGCGGGCTGGCAGGACGCAAGGGAGCAATGTACTCACTCTGGCTGTGTGGATGTTGGTGCAACCATTAAGCAGACTCTGACACAGGAGTAAACCAAGTCTCTGGGTGCCGCTGCCACTCTAGGGAGCTCGTCCGGGAATCCGTCCCCACTGGTATTGCTTAGTGGTCCGGAGCCTGCCTCCATGCACATATAGATAGATGTTTCTGAGTAACCCTTTGGCCTGACGCTTTCGTGGTCCCGCTACCTATATTTAAATAGGGGAGCTGTGATCTCGATGGCTGACACTTGGGATTTCAGTGGGCCGCATAAGCTGACAAGCCCTATCCCCCTCGTTGTGTTGGTGCCTTTGATCTCTGAACTCTTGGGGAAAGTTCATAAAGAGACTATCCTCCACAGATGAATTACCAGGTTGCGTGAAGCTACTCCCTGATCTAGGGTCCTGTACCCTGCCGTGCTCGGTACCGGTCCGGTCTGGGCATCCTTCTCCAATATACTGCGACCGGTTCTCCGACTCCTCCAGTCCCAGACCACCGTCTGCGACCGAACCTCGGCTCCTCACTCTCTGAGGGCTACTACTCGACTCACTATGTCCCTACCACCAGTCTGCCTGACCCCTAGGCGGGTGGTCCTTTTCCAGCTAGACCACCCACTGGTGTGCCTGACCGGGTGTGGTGTGAGGTGTGGTTACGATTTGAGTGCTGATGGAAGCAATATCAGTAGTTAGGATCCCAGAACCATGGAGGATGAGTTTTGCAACATAAGAGAAAGGAGTGCAGTTCCCTGTGACACCCTGATAGTCAGGAGCGTCACATTCCCCCTTGGTTAAACGTAGCTCATCCCCGAGCTACAGGACACCCAGACAATTTATTTTTGTTTCAAACTGAAAAAGAGAATAACAGGTTATGCATAAATAATCATCCCACATAGGGGAGGCAATACTCTTGAAAGTTATGAAACTCTCACAGTTCATTTACTAGAACAACGGGGAACGCTCCCGGTTGTAGTGGTAGTCGGTGACTCGGCCTGCTCCGCTGCAGCCCCTTCCTGCGACAGTCCATTCCCATTGTCCCTGGAGGCTAACTCCGGCACACTAGTGATTTCCCATAAAACCAAAGGAGAACGCAGTAATTGGATGTCAAAATCCTTTTCTTTTATTTTGATAGTGTTTAATATAGCTGTAATAGCAATCAGGTACATTATCTTGATCCCCAGTTTTGAGCCCTGGACACTGACACCACAGTGCAGGAACTGCCTTCTCCGTGACACTCCCGTGATTGTAATATCTCTCAAGCGTCCGGCCACTCCAGCAAGGGACACACACGACCACCGAGGTAATCAACATTTTATTCCCCCTTATGGACCCTACTTGTGGATCATTATCACCTTTTTACTCAACCTAACAGGTTATTTCTTATCCCCACACCTCTTTGAGTACCTCTCATGTTCTCTGTTCCAGATTTCCTTACTATGATCCATACACCCTCATAGGATCTGATCCTATATGCCGGCATTACCCAGGGACTCCATATAGGGTATGTCCATGCATACATCATTTTCTTATCTCTTTCTTTCTTTTTTTCTCTCCTATTCAAATTTTTTTCCCTCTTCAACAGTCTCTGCACGGAAGGCACTATATTCTTACAGTCATCCTACATACTTACCAGGCTACTTTTCCAGTGTAGGTCAAGGTGAGCGTCCTTACCATGTTCTCCATACCCAACGGTCACTCCACGTCGCCCATCCATCCTGTATCCACTGTGCTATGATATAACAATAATCAACGGGTTCTATCAACTTTTTACGGGGTATCCCCCAGGTTTAAACTGTATGCATTGATTCCTGCACCCTTGTCTCTATGGTTTTGTCATCACCTACTTTTTCTGATGTTCAATTTTGCCTTATGTACCTTGACAATGTAGCCATGATCTCAATTGATTGATCTCCTTTCTTTTGTTTTGTCTTTTCTCATTTGTAAATATTGTATTCAGTCTGTCTGACCTGATGAAGGCTTGTTAGCCGAAACGTCGACACCTGGCGGACATTTGTACAGCACCGTTTTTTCACGTCTTGCACTAACATAATAAAAGAAAAGGATTTTGACATCCAATTACTGCGTTCTCCTTTGGTTTTATGGGAAATCACTAGTGTGCCGGAGTTAGCCTCCAGTGACTGTTTAAATGTCTCCTGAGCACCTATGAGAGGTGATGCGAGGTCTTCCCTCTTTCATTCATTCCCATTGTCCCTCTCCCTTCAACCCACCACCCAAACAACCTGGATCCCCTGGTTCCTAGTGGTGTCCTTTGTGACGGCATTGAAATCCTGTAGGTGCTAACGACGACTTTGGTAGGCGCACAAGGCGCAACTATATACAAGAGGCACAAGTTTGTGATGGCTGCTGCCAGTCCATATGCCATGGTCCATTTTTAATAATAAAGTATAACTAAAAATCAGATTAATTATATGGCGGGCATGCAAATCAGCATTTTTCAACATCTGTATATTATCATTACAATGGCAACAATATAAACAGAACTTTAAATATTAGAGTAGCTGGGTTCCGCTACCATTACTCTCTGTATCTCAGTGGAGGCTGACCAAAGTTACTACAGGTCGACCTCCTCAACTCTGGACCCTCTTCTAACCCTTGTGGTGTGGCAATGTCTGCTGTGAATTCCTCACCAATGGTGACAGGTGTTGCTGGTAGTGTGTCGCCCGGGGACCAGGGGTACTCAGATCCGGGCCACGGGGTCACTTCGGTGGGTATCACGGTGGCGTGACCCGGTCTGTGATCCCAGGCTCCACAGTAAAAGGGGATTTGGTAAGGGAGATTGTCCGTGACGCCACCCACGGTTGTGGTGAGGTTGTGACACCACCGCTACTCTGGACAGGGATCCCGGGAGCGATGGTATGGAGCAGCTAGATGTTAGTTCTCCCCTCCAAGGGTAGGGGGTTGGTTGTCCCGGGGCCAAGTGAGGTAGGTGGATGGGTAGCAGGCGGGTTATGGAGCCTGGCGAGGTGCAGGGTCGCAGGGGCAGCGCTGTGCCGCACGGCACGGGGTACTCACTCAGCCAGTAATCACGACACAGTCCTTGGTAAAACACTCGGCTGGATGGACGGGTGCCCACAGACGGCTGCGGTTGTTGTTTCTCCCCTGACCCAGTTTGGTGGTGTAAGTCCTTTCTTCCACCTCCGTGCACGCTCCTCTTGCACTCCGGCTTCCAGCTGGCTCCCTGGTTCGGTACCGGTGGGCCACCACCCAGCCCCGGCTACCTACAGTTCCACCAACTGTCTCCCCGGCTCCCTGCAGACGGCCACTACCGTCTGCCTGACTCTCTGCTGCACGAGGGCCCTAGGCTCCAATCCTAGGCCCCAGTCTGCGTCTGCCTCTCTGCAGACCTCCTCTCTCTTCCTCTCCTAGGACTTGACTGGGCTTGTTTCCTGCCTCAGGCCAGCTAACTCCTGGGTGGGCGTCTCCATCTCCTGACTCCGCCCACCTGGTGTGTCAGTCTGAGCCCGAGGCAGAAAGCAGGTCACTTTGGGGATGTCTGCTGTGAACTGCTGGGGGTGGGGGTGTGTGTGTTGTGATCTGTGGCCCCTGGCTTGTCCAGGGCGCCACAGTAGCACTCTATGTGTTCGTGGTAAGGGTATGGGGGCTACTCTAGGCGCTGAGGTGAGTGCAGTGTCAGTAAGCCTTTCCTGTTCTGGTTCCTCCACGAGTTGTGGGAATGTTGTTACAGGAACTATCACTGCCCCATTTTGCATAGGCTAATCTTCTGGGAAATCACCTAGGATGGTGTGGATGGTCTTCTTTTTCCTTTCCACGACTTGAGAGTGAGGCTGGAATTCATCTGGGACTCTTAGGGGTTCTGGACACTTCTTTAAGTGATCTCTTGAGATGGCAGACGTAGTTCTTCCTTGATCCTTGCTAATGAGGCAAGTCTTCCGAGTATCGAAGGTGGAGGGTTGCACCACGTGGGGTTCCTTTTCCCATTGGTCATCCAATTTGTGTAATTTTCTTTCTTTTTAATACCACCTCACCTGGTGAGAAAGGAGTAGCTTTTGCTTGCTTGTTGAAATTCTTTTCTTGTTTTTCTCTACTCTGGTTCAAATTCTCTTCAACATACTCTTGGATTTGGTTGTACTGGATCTGGCGACGTGTGTCCCAATCCGCATCGGGCGAGTAAGCTTCGGGTAGTTCAACTTCCATTTCTAAGTCCACTGGGAGTCTCCCAGGTCTGGCTCTCATCAGGTAAGCAGGGGTACATTTGGTGGAGCTCACAGGAATATTATTGTAAATGTCAACGAGATCTGGCAGTTTTTCAGGCCACTGGTTCCGCTCCTCGAGTGGTAGAGTCTTCAACAGGTTGATGACTAGATGGTTCATCTTCTCACACATCCCATTGGTTTCGGCATGGTAGGGGGTAGTGTGTATCTTCTTACATCCGTACAGGCTACAGAATTCATTGAAGATCTCAGCTTCAAACGCAGAACCTTGGTCTATGAGGACTTGGTCTGGATACCCATGCGGTCTGCAAAAGTGTGCTTGGAATGCCTTCGCTGCTGTGCTGGCAGTTAGATCTTTGACAGGTACGACCACCAGGAATCTGACCACTGGCACATATGCTTTAGGTATCACTATCTGGCATACTCTCTCATGCGTTTTGGGATTAGTGAGACTTCTGCACAACTTGCCTCGATGAAGATATAGTCGACTCCTGTCCTTCCTTAATTTTTTAGCTTCCTCTGGAGTGCCTTGTTCAAGGTGGGAATCAGCTTGGGATAGCAATGCCTTGATTAATCTGATTGCAGGATCGCTATCCTGTGCATCTTGACAACCATGATGGGGTAATGGATTGAAGGTTGCTTCTTGTCGATCGCTGTGGGTTCGGGACTGTGCTGTGCTAACAGGACAATGGAAAGCTGGCAACTCAATCTCCTCCAAATCTTCTTCATCCCTCCCATCATCAGGTAAATGGGGCATTCGGGACAACGCATCTGCGTTGGCGTTCTTGCGGCCAGCTCTATATTTTATGGTGAAGTCATAATTCACCAGTCGTACAACCTAACGTTTTTCCAGTGTTCCAAGCTTCGCCGTTTCCAGGTGGGTCAAGGGATTGTTATCCGTGTACACGGTAAATTTTTGCAGAAGCCAGGTAGTGCTTGAATCTTTCTGTTACGGCCCAAACGAGTGCCAAAAACTCCAACTTGAAAGAACTGTAGTTCTCGGGGTTTCTTTCCGTGGGACGTAGTTTCCTGCTGGCATAGGCAATCATCTTCTCCTTGCCATTCTGCACTTGGGATAAGACGGCTCCTAGTCCCACATTGCTGGCATCGGTGTACATGACAAAAGGGAGTTTATAGTCGGGGTATGCCAGAATTTCTTCTCCGTTTAGGGCAGACTTCATCTGGCTGAAAGAACTCTCTTGCTCCTCACTCCAGGTGAATTGAGAACCAGAAGCCTGGCCGTGTTTGGGCTGGCCAACTAGGAGATCTTGCAAGGGAGCTGCCATCTTGGTGTAGCCTTTCACAAACCTTCTGTAGTTGCCCATCAGTCCTAGTAACTGGCGTAATTCTCTGATGTTCTTATGCCTTGGCCAGTGTTGGATAGCCGTGATCTTCCCAGGATCCAGAGCCACACCCTCAGCGCTAACCACATGTCCCAGGTCCTCAGGGGTGGGATTAAGCCGGTTCTGTCCGGTCTGGAGAACCGGTTGTTAAAATAGCAGCCGGTTCCCCGAACCGGCAAGAAACAGCTCCGGCGACCCGGTTCCCTGTATTCATTTGTGTTAGTGTCTCTTCAAGACACTAGCACAAATGAATCCCCGTACCTCCGCGCTGCACTTCCGGGTTCAGTGCAGCCTGTCTGCTCCCTGAGCCGGCATGCAGCGACGCGCTGACGCTACAGAGGTCACGGCAGTGTGAGGAGGTAGCTCCTCCTCCTGACGTCTGTCAGCGTCACTGTGACTGCAGAGAGCCGCGGAAGAGGATGGAAGACAGGGAAGCAGCCGCCGGTGTTTGGAGCAGGTAAGCGCTCATAGAGCTGAAGATGCTGGGAGAGGGGCTGCATAAGATGGCAGCTATATGGGGAGAGGGGCTGCATAAGATGGCAGCTATATGGGGAGAGGGGTTGCATAAGATAGAAGCTATATGGGGAGAGGGGCTGCATAAGATGGCAGCTGTATGGGGAGAGGGGCTGCTTAAGATGGCAGCTATATGGGGAGACGAGACGCATATAGATGGCAGCTATATGGGGAGAGGGGCTGCATAAGATGGCAGCTATATGGGGAGAGGGGCTGCATAAGATGGCAGCTATATGGGGAGAGGAGGCTGCATAGATGGGAGCTATATGGGGAGACGAGCCGCATAAAGAGGGAAGCTATATGGGGTGAGGGGCTGCACAAGATGGCAGCTATATGGGGAGAGGGGCTGCATAAGAGGGCAGCTATATGGGGAAAGGGGCTGCATAAGAGGGCAGCTATATGGGGAAAGGGGCTGCATAAGATGGCAGCTATATGGGGAGACGAGCCGCATAAAGATGGCAGCTATATGGGGAGAGGGGCTGCATAAGATGGCAGCTATATGGGGAGAGGGACTGCATAAGATGGCAGCTATATGGGGAGAAGGGCTGCATAAAATGGCAGCTATATGGGGAGACGAGCCGCATAAAGATGGGAGCTATATGGAGAGAGGGGCTGCATAAGATGGCAGCTATATGGGGAAAGGAGGCTGCATAGATGGGAGCTATATGGGGAGAAGAGGCTGCATAGATGGGAGCTATATGGGGAGAGGAGCACATAGGATAAGATCTGCTGGGAAAAGAAGCCATGATGGCATTGTATTTGTAGGGGAAAATAGGCCATAATGGGATGGGATCTGTAGGAGGAAAGGAGCCACATGGATGAGATCTATATGGGGAACGTCGTCCGTTCCAATTTTAGCAGGGCACCTTTAGTAATAATTTTTAAAAACTGTAGAAAAAACGTTTAATACAATAAGAGTGACAGTGACGGGAACAACTGATACTGGACAGGAGAGTGAAGGTATAAGAGGGGAAGAGGAGAAAAGAGATTTTACTTCAAATTACTTGTATTTTTTGGTTGAGGAAAGTGCATGAAAATGGGTGTGGCTAACAAAATGGGGGTGGTTACATAATGGGTGTGGTTTTCAACTGGGTGGGGTTTAAAGATAACCTGTTGTTAAAAATTTGAATCCCACCCCTGCAGGTACTGGACCTTAGGTTTCAGTAGATGACATTTGAATGGTTTTAATTTCATCCCTTACCTGGACAGAGCTTCAAATACTTCCGCCAGATGTTCCTGGTGTGCCTCATACGTTTTAGAGTATACGATGACATCATCCAGGTACAGCAAGACGGCTTCGAAGTTGCAGTGGCCCAAGCAGCACTCCATGAGTCTCTGAAATGTTCTCGGTGCGTTGCACAGCCCGAATGGCATGCTGTTGAATTCGCATAATCCCATCAGGGTAGCAAAGGCGGTCTTCTCACAGTCCTCTTCAGCAACAGCCACTTGCCAGTATCCACTAGTGAGATCAAGGGTAGAGAAGTAATTTGCAGATTTCAAGGCAGCTAAGGACTCTTCAATTCAGGGTAGGGGGTAGGCATCCTTATGTGGGATCTTATTGATTTGCCTGTAGTCCACGCACATCCTCATAGTGCCGTCCTTCTTCCTGACCAGGACTAGAGGAGCTGCCCAGGGGCTGCAACTATCACGGATGACCCCAGCCTCCTTCATGGTTTTCAGCATGTCCTTTGCACATTGGTAATGGGCAGGTGGTATGGGCCGGTACCTCTCCTTTATGGGTGGATGAGCACCTGTGGGTATGGGAATGTTGTACCCCTTTTATCTTCTCAAAATCTAGTGGGTGTTTGCTAAAGACCTGTTCGTACTCCTGCACTACCCTGTAGACCCCCTGCTTGTGCTGTAGAGGTGTAGAGTCAGTGCCCACGTGTAACTCCTGACACCACTTCTCTAACTGCTCTTGTGAACTGTCACTGTTGGACTGGTCTGATGTGTTTGGGGATTTTGCTGCCTGGATGGAATCTGTGTTTACTGTGAACAGTTTGGCAATTGCAATTGTAGCATACCTGGCAATCTAACCTCGTCTTCCCCCGCAATTCAACACTCGCATGGGCACTCTTCCCTTCCGGACATCAACTACCCCTCTGGCCGTCAGTACTGTGGGCCAGTGCTCTAAGGGCAGGGGCTCCACCACTGCCTGGTAATCTTGTCCACGGAAGCCTACAGCTGCCCTGTACCATATCATCATCTCACTCCGCGGGGGCACTAGAAGGGGGGGCTATGTGATGCCCTGGACCCCAGGGGTCACAGAATAACACCACATACACACACACCCCCTCCCCTGGCAGAAAACATCCGTCAAACAAAAACCCTTGTTGCCTCCCTCCAGGGGCTGATGTCCACACCAGGTGGGGCAGAGCCAGGCGGTTGGCCCCACCCACCGGGGAGTTCACAGGCCTGGAGGCGGGAAAAGTCAGTTAGGTCAGTGGAGTTGAAGTGGAGAGGTGGAAGTGAAGGAGCAGAGACTGTGTGTGTCTGGGTTGGAGCCCAGGCACCAACAGCAAGGTCGGCAGATGGTGGTGGCCGTCTGCAGGAGTTAGTGGAGGTCTGCGGAACCGTAGGACTGGGGTCGGGCGGTGGCCCGCCGGTACCGAACCGGGGAGCGGATTGAAGTTAAGCACCAAGGCAGGGTACTCAGACCCCAACTAGGCTCGGAAGCCGCCGTAACAGTCAAATTCTCTGATTGCGGTCTGGACCTCAGGGGTTCATTCCCACCCAAGTCCCGTCAGAAGGCAACAGCCCAACCCGTCTGGATAAGAGCCACTGTCAACGGCCAGAGATCCAAGGGCCAGCGCCTGCGAGCAAAACAGGCTCTCCCGACACGTACAAGCCGGGGAGCGGACCACCCGTGGGAAACCATAGGGGTCAAACACTTACACACAGGTGCAGGGAAAGAAAGCCGCCATCAACCTGTCCGGGGAGAGTGAAGACGCCGCAGCCGACTGCGGGCCCCGTCCATCTAGCCGTTTGGTTTACCAGAGACTCTGTTATTGACTACCTGAGTGAGTACACCAGTGCCATCCGGCACAGTGCTGCACCGTAACGCTGACCCCGCATCCGCGCGGCCTCCCCGCATCGGCACCTGCACCTATCCCCAACCCACCGGCATCCACCGTCCCAACCGGGGCCCCGGGACCAACAGCCCCTACCCATGGAGGGGCCAACACCTCAGCTGCTCCCCGCCATCGCTCCCGGGAACCCCCATCACCAGCAGCGGTGGTGCCCATCATCACCATAACCCCGTGGGTGGCGTCACAACCGACATCCCACCACCAAACCTTCCCTTTTCACTCGTGGGCGAGGAGGCGCTGCTCGAGTTCCCGGGTCCGGCCCCGTGCTCGAGCCACCAAGGAGCAGAAGCACCGGACCCGAGCGCCAGCGATTTCCCAAGCCGAGCGGCGTTCCCAAAAACCCCTCTCCGCCCGCGACAGCTACATCCATCACCCGTACACCACCAATTTCACCACAGATGGATTTACTGTTGCTGCTGCAGGAGGGCTCGGATCTCTCGTTGCAGGACCCTCTGCCACCCTGCCCCTGCAGTCTCAGATAACTGTTGGAGTAAAAAAAAAAACTTCCCCCATACAGTTCTTGATGACATTTGTTCCCAAAATTATCTTAGGGTTCCACCCGGTCCACCTTAATGGTCACATCCTTGAACCTAATTTGAGTCACTGGTATCCTGTTGACGGCATAGATGGTAATGCTGGTGGGATGAGTTCATCATCTGACCAAAACTTATTATACAGCACATAGGGGACAGTTGTTACCTGGAAGCCGGTATCAAGGAGTGCAGAGGTCGGGATCCCATCCAGGGTGATGTAAACGATGGGCCGTCCTCCCACGTACCGCTCCCGCCAGTCCACTGGGCCTTGTGACTCTTTTCCTGGGGGATTGGCCCTTGGCCCCAGGGGTTGCCTGTTTAAAGGACAGAGCCGGGCATAATGGCCAGTCTTATTACATTTATAACAGACAAGCTGTCCATACCCATCGCTGTTCCTTCCTTTGTGCGTCGAGGTCCTTCCTCTCATCCTGGAGACATCCTCTGGGCAGTCGGCTAGCTGGATGTTCCCTGCGGGCTGGGTCTTTGGCTTGAGCTGCATCGCCTCTATGATCCTTTCGACGTCATTGCTCAGCTTCCACATCTGCGAAGACAAATCACTGGTTCCACCTACAGGCATTGCCGGGGATGTTGGCTCCGGCAATGCTAGGGCAGGAGCCTTTGCATATAGAGGAGAGGTAGCAGGTTGCCAGGATGGGAGGGGAGAGTCAGTAGCCTCCGGAGGCTGCAGGGCTTTGATAGCCTGTTCCTTCAGAATGGCAAAGTCCAGTGTAGGATGCTCCAGGGCCCACAGCCGTAGCTGCTTACGGTCTTCCACGGACCCCAGGCCCTGCAGGAACTGCTCGACGAGCATCTTGTTCCCCTCTTGCTCACTGATGCTGTTGACCAATTTCAAAGTCCGCAGCGACGCTTGTGTGACGCCCTGGACTAGCCAGGTAGTCACAAATAGACCCCCTGCACAAACACCAGCCCCTAATAAGGTATCATCAGCCAACCTAAAAACCCTGAGTCACCCCTCTCAGGACTTGACGTTCACACCCGGAGGCGGAGCCAGGCGGTTGGCCACGCCCTCCGAGGAGTTTGGATAGACTGAGGCGGGAAAAACACGGCAGATCTGTTAGGAGAGAGTTCTATTAGGAGGGAGAGGAGAGAGGACTAGAGTGGAGTAACGTCTGTCAGGGATCTGGGTAGGAGCCCAGATACCCTGTGGCCAGGAGGAAGATGGTGGTGGCCGCCTGCAGGAGCCGGGAAGATGGCTGATGGAACCGTAAGGGAGCGGGACAGGGTAGTTGTCCGCCGGTACCGAACCGGGGAACCAACAGGAAACCAGAGCACCAGGAGGGGTACTCAGACCCAGAACGAGTTCCAGAAGCCACTGGACCACGTCGAATTCACTGATTGAGGTCTGGACCTTAGGTCCTTTCCTGTCCCAAGACCCGAAAGACGGAAACAGCCCACCGAGGGGGATATGTCGCGGGTGGAGGGGCCGTTCCTCCATTCGCAAGGGAGCCACTCGGGGGGGGGGGTGTATCACGCTCATGTCCGGTGCTTCCGCTCCTCATTGGCTCGAGTGTGGGGCCGGACCCGGGGCTCGAGCAGCGCTCCTCGCCCACGAGTGAAAAGTGAGGGGGAGTTGGGTCTTTAGGGATGTCGGTCGTGATGCCACCCACGGGTTGTGGTGATGGTGAGCACAACCGCTGCTGGTGACGGTGAGCAGCTATGGTGTTGACCCCTCCGTTGGTAGGGGCTGTTGGTCCCGAGCCCGATGGTGAGGGCAAGGGGTTGGTAGGTTGCAGCTGCAGGTGCTGAGGCAGGGAGGCGGCGTGGGCACGCTGGGCGCGGGTGCAACGTTGCGGTGCAGCGCAGTGCGGTGCCGGATGGCACAGGTGTACTCACTCAGACACAGAATGACAGAGCCTCTGGTAAACCAAACGGCTGGATGGACAGGGCCCACAGCCGGCTGCGGTGTTCTCTCTCCCGGACGGGTTGGTGGTGGCTGCCGTTTTCCTGCACCTAAATGTATGTGTTAAACTCCTATGCTTGCACACGGGTAGTCCGCTCCCCGGCGTGTACATGTCGGAGGAGCCCGTTTGCCCACAGGCGCTGACCCTTTGGATCTCTGGCCCTTGGCGGTGGCGCTTATCCAGACTGGTTGGGCTGTTGCCTTCTGACGGTACTTGGTTGGGAATGAACCCCTGAGGTTCAGGCCGCAATCAGAGAAATTGACTATTACGGCGGCTCCTCGCCTAGTCGGGGTCTGAGTACCCTGCCTTGGTGCTTGGTTTCAATCGGCTCCCCGGTTTGGTACCGGCAGGCCAACGCCCGACCCGGTCCTATGGTTCCACCGACCGTCCCCAACTCCTTCAGACGGCCACCACCGTCTGCCGACCTTGCTGAGCGTGCCTCGGCTCTGACCTAGACACCTGACAGTTTCACTGGCGGTCCTGGGCTCAGGTCCGCCGGTGCTCGCCTCCTCACTCCTTCACTGTCCAAACTCAACTCTCAACTGTTTGATTTTCCCGCCTCCAGCCTGTGAACTCCTCGGTGGGCGGAGTCAACCACCTGGCTCCGCCCCACCTGGTGTGGACATCAAACCTGGAGAGTGGCAACAAGGATTTTAGTGACTGGTGTCACCTACCCAGGGAAGGGGGGTGTGTGTGATGCTTGTGACCTGTGACCCCTGGCTAGTCCAGGGCGTCACAGTTGCACTACAGTATTTTGTTGAGAATTTGAGTAATGTTCTTCAGTTTGGGTTTCCACAGTTTGTTGGGTCGGGTTTGTGTGTGGGCCACGTGGATTGGCTCTCCATTGCTCTATCACTTCAAAACAATATATGGGTTCAGGCTCACGCTGGGTAGCAGATATCAGTGTTATTAAGGACGCCCTCCATCTGTCCTGCCTATCAGCTTTGACCAATGCAAGAGAGGGAGAAAGAGCAAAATCTCTCTCCATCACTCTCTGGTATCAGTGAGTTCATCATGTGTATAAATCTGGTATCAATGATATCTGGCAGGGATCGTAAATCTTCAAAACGCCTATGTCTGCAACCACGGATAGATTGTGCTACTGTGCGCATGGTATTAGTTGTTATTCTTGGCTGTGTGCCTGCATGTTGCTGTGGACTACTCTCTGCAAGAACTGGTGATGGGCCACTTTGTTGACCTGTAGACTGGCCTGGAATGACAGTTGTGGATTGACTTGTTCCCAAACCCAAATCAGAGGACATTTCTTCTGCGTCTGGCTGGCATTGGGGATTGTGGGTGGTTGGTAGGAGGTTGGCTCCATCTTGGAAGCAGAGGTCGCTGTAGCTGTTAAGGCTGCGGACTGTGCCTCCTCACTGTCTTCTAGATTATCCTCTGTACTTTAGTGAAAAGATAAAAGAATAAATTAATGTGTGCATTGTAAGAAATACTGCCATGTGATCTGATGTGATCTGATGTGATCTGATGTGATCTGATGTGATCTGATGGATAAAACTTACTTTGGTACTTCCATAATGGGCATGAGGAAGCTGAGTCTTGCATAATGGACATATTTTTTCTTTTTGGCTGCGGCAGCTGTGGTTGGCACTGGGTTATATTCTCTTCTGAACTGGTCACGTGTAGACCGCCAACGGCGTTTCACAAGATCCACTGTTTCCAAAAACAACAGAATATATCATAGTATCATAGTTTTTAAGGTTGAAGGGAGACTCTAAGTCCATCTAGTTCACCCCGTAGCCTAACATGTTGATCCAGAGGAAAGCAAAAAAACCCCAATGTGGCAAACAAGTTAAAATGGGGAAAAATTTCCTTCCTTCGTCCACATCCGGCAATCAGACTAGTTCCCTGGATCAATACCCTGTCATAAAATCTAATATACATAACTGGTAATATTAAATTTTTCAGGAAAGGCATCCAGGCTCTGCTTAATGTTAGTAGTGAATCACTCATTACAACATCATGCGGCAGAGAGTTCCATAGTCTCACTGCTCGTACAGTAAAGAATCCTCCTCTGTGATTATGATTAAACCTTCTTTCCTCAAGACGTAGCGGATGCCCCCGTGTTCCAGTCGCAGGCCTAGGTGTAAAATGTCATGATGTATTTTACCTTCTCACTGTATTTGCTGTAATACTATGTCAGGATGTGATGTCACTTTCCTTTGGTTGTACTTACTGAACACTTTGAAATGTCTTGGGATGTAAGTAACCATACCTTCCCCCCATCTCCTGTGTCTCTGGGCCCATAATGCAATTATCTCTTGTCCACACAGCCAGGGGAACTTCTCATTGTTTCGTAAGCAGTGGATAACGCCAACTACACAAACCTGTAGACATCTCGGAGCCAACCTTCTAGAATCTTCTAGTGGGCCCAACCATTGCATAGACCCCTACCCTTGAGGGGCGGGCCCACGAGCTCAGACAATACACTCCTGTTTCTAAATGCAGTTGGGAGTTGAGTTTTTGAAGAGGAAGGGAGCGAGATCTGAATCTGCGGACAGACCTCGCCGTCCAGTGGATTGTGTGGGATTTCTGGGACTCTGAAAAGGACTATTACGTTGTGATCTGGCACTTTGGATTATCGGGAGGTGCCCCCGAATCTGTTTTATTTGGACTTGTCGTGTGCTGTTCCTGTATTCCTGTTAGTAAACCTGTTGGATCATCCTCGGCCTGTTGTCTCTCCTTGCTCTGCTGTACACCCCGTCACAAACTGGTAGCAGCGGCGGGATCAGAGCAGAAGAAATGGAGGACAACAGCCAATCGACGTCTGAAACCAGAACCTCAGGATACAGGAACTGGACTGTGGCGAGTCTACAAACAAAGGCCCGTGAATTAGGTGTCGGCTACAAAGGACTCTCTAAGGAGCAACTAATTGAGGCATTGGAACACGCTTGCCTGCAAGATGGCACCGAGGAACAATTTCCACAGCAAGGGGAGCAAAGACGGGAGCCGGAGGTGAATACCCAAAAAAGTCAATGGGTTGTGTGGTACAAGGAAAAGATGGCACTGCTTGGAGATGAGGCCACCATAGAAGATAAGAGGGAGGCCATGCGTGGAGCTGAAGAGAAGGAGCGCAGGATGGAGGAGATGGCATTGCTGGATAAGCAGCTCGCTGTGGAAGCCGCGAGAGGTTCCAGACAGACTGTAACCCCAGCACCCATCATGAGGGAACTTCCCAGAGTGTCCCGCAAAGACTTCAAGCAGTTTAATGAGGCTGCTGGTGACATTGAGGGCTTCTTCCAGGACTTTGAGCATCAGTGTCGATTAATGGAAGTCCCAGAAAGGGAGCGCGTCCGGCATCTGGTTGGGCTCTTAGAGGGTGGAGCTGCTGCAGCCTATAGAGCTATGGACCCTCGGTGGAACTGTGAGTATGCGGATATTAAACAGACTATTCTAGAACATTATGCTGTAACGCCAGACACTTACAGGACTCAGTTCCGTACTCTAGCATGTGATGAGGAAGTGTCCTTCAAGATGTATGCCCACAAACTCAAACATCTGTGGCATCGTTGGTTGGAGGCAGAGGGGGCCTTAACCTTGGAGACCGTCCTCCAGGTCCTCCTAAAAGAGCAGTTTTACTTCAAGTGCCCCGCTGAGATCCGGGAATGGGTGCGTGAAAGGAGACCAGCCACTGTGGAGGAAGCTGCAGCTCTAGCTGATGAGGCTCTCACCATCAAGCCTCAGTGGAAAAAACTACTACCCAGTGAGAAAAAAAACACCAACCCCCCAACGCTGGTGGCCCCTGGTCCTTCTGGCCCCAATGTTCACCATCACCCTAGACCGTCAACTCATGGGGACCTTCGTGTGACTGTGCCTCGCATTACTCATGCTCCACCTTTGGGAATACGACGCGGAGGAAGAATCCCAGAGCGCAGATGTTATGGATGTGGGCAGCCTGGGCACATGCAATTCCAATGTCCAGGTGTTCGTAGACAGAACAGCTACAGACCGCCTTTGCCTGTTCATTACCTACAGACACCTTCACCAGGAGAAGAGCTGGATTCTGTGCCTGATGACTTGCCAAGTGACTCAGATATCCTGGCTCCCCTACCCGGAGTCTATGGGGTGCGAGCTCCAGCCACCTGTTCTTCTGATCTTCAGGACAAACATCTACAGGAGGTCGTGCTGGATGGCCAAAAAGTTGTTGGCTTCCGTGACACTGGGGCTTTCCTCACCATAGCCGATCCCCGAGTAATTCAACCACAAGCAATTCAAAAGGGACCAGGAATTGCCATTGAACTGGCAGGAGGTACCCAGAGATATATTCCAAGAGCGAGTGTGACCCTGGATTATGGCTTTGGGGCAAAACAATGTGTGGTCGGTGTGATGAGCGGCCTCCCTGCAGACGTTCTTCTAGGAAATGATGTGGGGAATCTTCATTGCCACTTTGTCGGTGCGGTAACCAGAAGTCAAGCCAAGAGAGCAGCCCATGTGGACGTGTACAACCCATCCATGGAACTGAGGCCACCAGAACTGCCATTACAGCCGGTGAGTGATTCTTCTTGTGGGGATAATATGAATGTTACTTGGGATAAAGTTCAGTTTAGACAAGAAGTAGAGACTGACCCCACCCTTGCTAGTTTTAGAACTCGGGCTGAAATAGGGCAGATAGGGGAAAACGGAGAAAGAATTATCAGAGAAAATGGACTTCTGTATCGGGTTGCCAATGCCGACTCCCTAGATAAGCCCTGGACTTATAGCAAACAGCTGATTGTTCCTCAGAAGTACAGAATTCCCCTATTACACCTGGCTCATGACATTCCTACGGCTGGCCATCAAGGCAAAACCCGCACTGAGAGACGATTGACTCAAACTTTTTATTGGCCGGGGATTTCCCAAGCAGTGGCGCATTTCTGCCGAACTTGTGACATATGTCAGCGTAGAGGGCGACCCGGAGATCACCCAAAGGCACCCCTGCAACCGCTCCCTATAATAGAAGAACCCTTTCAAAGAGTAGCTGTTGATATCATTGGACCTCTGGCTAAACCAAGTAAATCTGGAAAGCAGTACATTCTCACTGTTGTGGACTACGCCACCCGATATCCAGAAGCCGTGGCCTTGTCAAGTATCTCTGCAGCCAAGGTGGCCGAGGCCTTGGTTATTATTTTTACCAGAGTAGGATTCCCCAGTGAGATCTTGTCGGACCAAGGCTCCCAGTTTATGTCAGAGTTGGTCCAGTGTCTGTGGCGCACCTGTGGAGTACGAGCGATCCGAACGACCCCGTATCATCCCCAAACAAATGGACTTTGTGAACGATTCAACGGCACTCTGAAGAATATGCTGAGGGCCTTCACGGACCGAGATTCAGACTGGGAGAAGTACCTACCCCATCTCTTGTTTGCCTATCGGGAAGTTCCCCAGGAGTCCACTGGGTTCTCCCCCTTTGAACTACTCTATGGAAGAAAGGTCCGAGGACCCTTAACCCTGCTCAAGGAATACTGGGAGGGGCAAGTTGAAGATACAGGAACCCCTGTTGTCCCTTATGTCCTAAAGCTGCGAGAAACCTTGGCCCAACTTGCTAGTTTTGCACAGAGTCATTTGCGTATGGCTCAAACCAGACAGAAGACATGGTATGACCGTAACGCACGCTATCGGGAGTTTGTAGAAGGACAACAAGTCTTAATGATTGTTCCCCATCGGCAGAATAAACTGCAGACCACATGGGAGGGTCCCTTCCGGGTTCTCAGAAAACTGAATGATACCAATTACCTTCTTGCTTTAGATGATCAGGGGCTAAGGCAAAAGACTGTCCATGTGAATATGATTAAGGAGTACCATGACCGGAACATTCCAATGATAGCAAGCTGTCGGTTGGCTTCAGAAGATGGTCAAGAGGATGAGGACTCTCTACCTGATCTCGTGGAAGCAGCGAGAGCCCCATCCACTGTGGAACAGGTTCCCCTGGGAGATTACCTGGACTCCTTACAGAAAATCCAGATGCTGGAAGTGCTTCAACAGAGACGGGCTGCTTTCTCATCCCAACCAGGTCGAACCACCGTCACCCAACATCATGTGGACACTCAGGGCATCCGTCCCATACAACTGGCTCCTTACCGGGTACCTGAATCAGTTCGAAACACCATGCAGCACGAACTGGAGGAGATGTTACAGCTTGGGGTAATCCAGGCCTCCCATAGCCCTTGGGCCTCCCCTGTGGTGTTAGTACCCAAGAAGGATGGGAGTACTCGATTTTGTGTGGACTATCGGCGACTAAACGACCATACCGTCAGCGATCCTTACCCAATGCCTCGTATTGACGAACTTCTAGACCGACTGGCTGGGTCCCGATATGTCACTACCTTGGATCTCAGTAAGGGATACTGGCAGATCCCTCTAACGGATGAAGGGAGAGAACGGTCCGCTTTTATAACCCCCTTTGGTCTGTATGAATTTCTAAGCATGCCTTTTGGAATGAAAAATGCCCCGGCCACCTTCCAGAGAATGGTGGATCAGATCCTCCGGGGATGTGATGACTTTGCTTGTGCCTACTTGGATGATATCGCCGTCTTCAGCCACACATGGGAGGAACATCTGAATCAAGTAGCCATTATTTTGGACCTGATTCTTGCAGCCGGCCTAACTATTCGACCCGATAAATGCCAATTGGGGATGGGGGAAGTCCAGTACCTAGGACATAGAGTGGGAGGAGGGAAGCTCCGACCTGAGCCTGCCAAAATCCAGGCTATTAGAGACTGGCCTGTACCCCAAACTAAGAAACAAGTTATGGCTTTTCTGGGCACTGCCAGTTATTACCGAAAATTTGTTTCTCATTTCAGTACTGTGGCCAAGCCTCTTACCGACCTGACCAAGAAAACAATGCCCCGGCTGGTGATCTGGACTCCAGCCTGTGATGAGGCTTTTAACCGGCTGAAGGATGCTTTGATCTGCGATCCTGTCCTGGCTGCTCCAGACTACAAGAGGAGATTCATTGTGCAAACGGATGCCTCTGCTTATGGACTGGGAGCTGTCCTCAGCCAGGTGAATGCAGCTGGGGACGAGCACCCCATCGCCTATCTCAGCCGGAAACTGCTGGACCGAGAAGTGGCCTATGCAACTGTTGAGAAGGAATGTCTGGCTGTAGTGTGGGCCCTTAAGAAACTACGGCCGTATCTGTATGGACGGGAATTCACTGTGGTTACTGATCACAATCCCCTCACCTGGCTGAACAGAGTCTCTGGGGACAATGGACGCTTACTGCGATGGAGCCTGGCTCTGCAGCCCTATAACTTTACCATACAATATAGAAGGGGCAGCCAACACCAAAATGCAGATGGACTGTCCAGGCAAGAGGAGCCTTGAGTCCTGTCAGCCATGCCTGCGTGTACTTAACCAGCAACCTGTAGAGGTCCCTAGTACGTACACAAGTTGGGAGGGGAAGGAATTGTCATGATGTATTTTACCTTCTCACTGTATTTGCTGTAATACTATGTCAGGATGTGATGTCACTTTCCTTTGGTTGTACTTACTGAACACTTTGAAATGTCTTGGGATGTAAGTAACCATACCTTCCCCCCATCTCCTGTGTCTCTGGGCCCATAATGCAATTATCTCTTGTCCACACAGCCAGGGGAACTTCTCATTGTTTCGTAAGCAGTGGATAACGCCAACTACACAAACCTGTAGACATCTCGGAGCCAACCTTCTAGAATCTTCTAGTGGGCCCAACCATTGCATAGACCCCTACCCTTGAGGGGCGGGCCCACGAGCTCAGACAATACACTCCTGTTTCTAAATGCAGTTGGGAGTTGAGTTTTTGAAGAGGAAGGGAGCGAGATCTGAATCTGCGGACAGACCTCGCCGTCCAGTGGATTGTGTGGGATTTCTGGGACTCTGAAAAGGACTATTACATTGTGATCTGGCACTTTGGATTATCGGGAGGTGCCCCCGAATCTGTTTTATTTGGACTTGTCGTGTGCTGTTCCTGTATTCCTGTTAGTAAACCTGTTGGATCATCCTCGGCCTGTTGTCTCTCCTTGCTCTGCTGTACACCCCGTCACATAAAAAGATCTTTGGAAAGGTCTCTGTACTGTCCCCTCATATATTTATACATTGTGATTAGATCCCCCTAAGCCTTCGTTTTTCCTGTCTTGGTATTGCAGCCCACCCATTCCTCTAATAATCTTGGTCCTGCGGTACCGACCCTGTTATTAAGGAATCTGAGAAGATTAAAAATAATGGTCTATCTATCACAGAACTCAATTCCTGTAGTACTCTGGGGTGTAGCCATCCGGGCCCGGAGATTTGTCAACCTTAGTGATTTCGAGGCGGCGGCGTACTTCCTGCTGGGTTAAGCAGGTAATATTCAAGGGTGAATTTATGGTATCACTGGTCATGTCATCTGCCATGGCATTTTCTTGTATAAAAACCGTAGAAAAAGTCATTCAGCAGGTTGGCTTTACCCTCATCCCCTTCCACCATTTCACCAAGACTATTATTAAGGGGGCCAACACTATCGCTTTTCAGTTTTTTACTGTTTATGTAGTTAAAGAATATTTTAGGATTATTTTTACTTTCTCTCGCAATGAGTCTCTCTGTCTCAAACTTAGCTAACTTAATTTGCTTTTTACATATTTTATTTAATTTTCTATAATTATATAATGCCTCATCACTACCTACCCTCTTTAATTCTTTTAAGGCTTTCTGTTTTTCTTTTATTGCTTCCCTTACAGCTCTATTTAGCCATAGGGGTTTCCTCCTATTTCTAGCATGTTTGTTCCCATAGGGTATATTTTCTGCACAAGCCCTATTCAGGATGCTCATAAAAGTCTCCCATTTGCTTTGTGTACTTTTATTACTTAGTACATCATCCCAGTTTATTGCACTAAGATCATCTCTCAACCGTTTAAAATTTGTTTTCCTGAAGTTCAGTGTCCTTGTAGCCCCTCTACTAGACATCTTACTAAGGAATACATGAAAACTTATTATTTTGTGATCACTATTCCCCAAGTAACCCCCAACTTGTATATTTGATATGCGGTCTGGCCTATTGGTTAGTACAAGGTCTAGTAGTGCTCCCCCTCTTGTGGGGTCCTGTACCATTTGTGAAAGGTAATTATCTTTCATTGTTATCAAAAATCTATTTCCTTTGCTGGAACTGCAAGTTTCTGTTCCCCAATTTATATCAGGATAGTTAAAGTCCCCCATAATAATTACCTCTCCGAGACTCGCTGCTTTATCAATTTGCTTTATGAGGAGATTCTCTACCTCTTCCATAATATTCGGCGTCTTATAACACACCCCTATCAGTATTTTATTACTCATTCTCCCCCCCTTATCTCCACCCATAGGGACTCTACATTCTCAGTACCCTCACATATGTTGTCACGCAGGATGGGTTGTAAGGATGATGTTACATATAGACACACACCTCCCCCTCGCTTATTTGTACGGTCATTCCTGAATAGGCTATAACCCTGTAAATTAACAGCCCAGTCATAGCTCTCATCCAGCCATGTCTCTGATATCCCCACTATAGCATCATTTTCTTCCAACAATATTAATTCTAATTCCTCCACCTTATTTGTGAGGCTTCGGGCATTAGTGTACATGCACGTTACGTATGACTCTGTACCTGTATTCCTGCTTACTTGTTGCGTCCGGGTGGTGGAAGCACTGGACCGTACACCGATTTCCCCTGAGAAGGCAGCCAAGCTGGTCACCCCGCCAGAGGGTCCTGATGCACGACAGCCGGAGCACTATAGGTAGCTGGACAGTCCGTAGAGAAGCAGGAAAGGTGGATGATGCTGAACCCACGGAGTTCTGGATGGTAGTCCGGGTAACGAGGCTCAGGGTCCGAGGCCGGGTTATAGGGTCAGGCGGGATCCGGAACCTGCTGAGCGATGGAACAGGTCACCGAACGGAGCCAGAGACTGGAGACTGGCGGAGCTGCAGAGGTGGTGGGACATCCGCCGAAGTCACCGTCAGGGTCCAGGGATGGACTTGGTTCGGAGCGACTGGCGTGGCAGGATAGGCTCTACGAGACAGGACAGGGTTAATACATGACAAAGCACAGGGCAAAGCACTACGGGGACCTGAACACTAGCTTGCTAAACACGTAGAACAGGCCCCGCCCACCAGGAAAGAGAAACCTTATATACCCTGTACCTGTCTATGCAATATCCTGTTTCTGGGTGCTGGCCCTTTAAGAAAGGGTCAATGACCGCGCCCGCGCCCTAATGCGCATGCGCGAGGCCCGTGTGCCAGAAGCCAGTCCAGGAAGCGGTGAGGAGGAAGCAGGAGCGCCCGGCTGCGAGTCCCATGTCGCAGAGGAGCGCCGGGAGCGGGGAGCTGGACGCATGGAGGCCGCAGGCGGGGAAGAGGAGGCCGGGACCGGAGTGGTAAGCAGGGGACGCCGCCAGGGAGCGGGGAGCGGGCCACGGGGACCGGAGGACGGGACCAGGGGACCGGGAAAGCGTGACAGTACCCCCTCCCCCACGCCCCCCCCCCCGCAAGCGGGACAGGAAGGCACGAATCAGAGGAGTGCCAACATTCTCCCGGGGCTCCCAGGACCGATCCTCGGGACCATAACCCGCCCAGTCTACCAGGAAGTACTGCCGACCTCGCACGGTCTTCATGGCCACGATATATCTTACCGCATAGATGTCATCGTCAGCAATAGGAGGAGGAGCAGCACCGACCTCAGCGGAGAAGGGACCAAGGACAACAGGCTTGAGTAAGGAGACATGGAAGGAGTTGGGTATCTGCATCGTGGCCGGGAGCTGCAGCTTGTAGGAGACTGCATTGATCTTGCTGATGACTTTAAACGGCCCGATGTAACGAGGACCCAACTTGTACGAGGGTAACTTCAATCGGACATATCTGGATGCAAGCCAGACCAGATCACATGGGGAGAAACACGGGGGATCCAGGCGCCTCTTGTCCGCATGTCTCTTCATCCGCAATGAAGCACGTTCTAGGGATGACTTGACAGAGTTCCATATAGCTGAAAAGTCCCGAACCAGAGCATCTGCTGCGGAAACGTCGGAAGCCGAGGATACTGGCAACGGGACAGAAGGCTGCAGTCCATACACGATCTGAAAGGGAGAGCTGGAGGTAGACTCACTGATGTGCTGGTTATGGGAGAACTCTGCCCAAGGTAGGAGCGTGGACCAATCGTCATGATGGATGTTGACGTAGTGGCGCAGGAAGGAGGTCAGGATCTGATTGACCCGTTCCACTTGGCCATTCGACTGAGGATGGTAGGCCGAAGAAAAGTCCAAGGACACTCCCAGATGTTTGCAGAGAGCCCTCCAGAAGCGCGAGGTAAACTGAGTTCCTCTGTCAGACACTATGTGTGCGGGGAAGCCATGCAATCGGAATATGTGCTGTATGAAGGAGTCAGCTAGCTTCTGGGCAGAGGGCAGTCCAGCCATGGGAACGAAGTGGGCCATCTTTGAGAAGCGATCCACTACAACCCATATGACCGTATGTCCGGAGGATAAGGGTAAGTCCGTGATAAAGTCCATTGCGATATGTTGCCACGGAACGGAAGGAATGGGCAGAGGCAGAAGACGTCCATAGGGTAGGTGCTTGGGTGTCTTGTTCCGGGCACAGGATGGACAGGCTGAGACGAAGGTTGCGACGTCTTTACGGAGGGACGGCCACCAGTAGTGACGGACAATCGTGCTCCAAGTTTTCTTCTGACCAGCATGGCCGGCGATCTTCGAGGCATGGCCCCAGTGCAGAACTCTCTGTCTGTCAGTATCTGAGACATAGGTTTTCCCAGGGGGTATCTGAGTTAGAGCGACAGGAGTCACCGGAATGATTTTACTGGGGTTGATGATGGGCTGGTATGTCTCCTCCTCCAACTCCACGGGCACGAAGGATCTGGACAGAGCGTCTGCCCGCACGTTCTTATCCGCAGGCCGAAAATGGAGTTGGAAATCAAATCGAGCAAAGAACAAGGACCAGCGGGATTGTCGTGGATTTAGTCTTTGGGCAGACCGCAGGTACTCCAGATTCTTGTGGTCTGTGTATATGATTACAGGGTATACAGCTCCTTCCAGGAGGTAGCGCCATTCCTCCAAGGCCAGCTTCACGGCCAGTAGCTCCCGAGCCCCAATGGTGTAGTTGCGTTCGGGTGCCGAGAAGCTCTTGGAGAAGAATCCACATGTGACCATTTTTCCGGAGGGGGAGTTCTGCATCAACACTGCCCCGGCTCCTGAGGAGGAGGCATCCACCTCTAAGGTGAACTGTCGGTTCAATTCAGGGCGATGGAGAACTGAGGAAGAAGCAAATGCCTGTTTCAAGGAGCAGAACGCGGCATCGGCCGCCGGAGACCAGTCCTTAGGATTAGCTCCTTTCTTAGTCAAGGCAGAGAGAGGTGCAGTCAAGGCAGAGAAATGCGGGATGAACTGACGGTAGTAGTTCGCAAAGCCGAGAAAGCGTTGGATAGCCTTCAGTCCGGAAGGAGGAGGCCAGTTGATGATGGCAGACACTTTCTCTGGGTCCATCTGCAGGCCAGTGTCCGAGATTACATAACCCAGGAAGGGAAGAGACGACTTTTCGAAGATGCATTACTCGTACTTGGCGTACAGACGATTCTCTCTAAGCCTCTGGAGGACTAGCTGCACGTTCTCTCGATGGGTTTGTAGATCCGGAGAGAAGACCAGGATGTCGTCCAGATACACCACGACACAGACATAGAGGAGATCTCTGAACACGTCGTTCACCAGTTCTTGGAAGACGGCCGGAGCATTACACAGACCAAAGGGCATGACACAATACTCGTAGTGCCCATCCCGAGTGTTGAATGCAGTTTTCCATTCGTCTCCAGAGCGAATGCGAACCAGATTATAGGCCCCACGGAGGTCCAACTTGGTGAATACACGGGCTCCTCTGAGCCGATCGAATAGTTCGGGGATAAGCGGCAGAGGGTATTTGTTCTTTACGGTGATCTGGTTTAATCCCCGGTAGTCAATGCAAGGGCGCAGATCACCTTCCTTCTTCTTGACGAAGAAAAACCCCGCTCCGGCAGGGGACGAGGACCTCCGAATGAACCCCTTAGCTAGGCTCTCGGTGATATAGGTAGACATAGCTCGTGTTTCAGCAGGGGACAAGGGGTATATCCGTCCTCGAGGAGGCGTAGTTCCTGGCAGTAACTCGATAGCACAGTCGTAGGGACGATGAAGCGGTAGTACTCCTTTTTATCAAACACGTCCGTGAAGGACCAGTAGGCAGAAGGTAGTCCTCTCTGTATCCATCCACACGTGTGTCCCACAGCTCAGGATGCCTCTCTACTTCCCCAATCAGCCTCTCTGTATCCATCCACACGTGTGTCCCACAGCTCAGGATGCCACTCTACTTCCCCAATCAGCCTCTCTGTATCCATCATCACGTGTGTCCCACAGCTCAGGATGCCTCTCTACTTCCCCAATCAGCTTCTCTGTATCCATCCACACGTGTGTCCCACAGCTCAGGATGCCTCTCTACTTCCCCAATCAGCCTCCCTGTATCCATCCACACGTGTGTCCCACAGCTCCGGATGCCTCTCTTCTTCTCCAATCAGCCTCTCTGTATCCATCCACACGTGTGTCCCACAGCTCAGGATGCCTCTCTACTTCCCCAATCAGCCTCTCTGTATCCATCCACACGTGTGTCCCACAGCTCAGGATGCCTCTCTACTTCCCCAATCAGCCTCTCTGTATCCATCCATACGTGTGTCCCACAGCTCAGGATGCCTCTCCACTTCCCCAATCTGCCTCTCTGTATCCATCCATACGTATGTCCCACAGCTCTGGATGCCTCTCTACTTCCCCAATCAGCCTCTCTGTATCCATCCACACGTGTGTCCCACAGCTCAGGATGCCTCTCTACTTCCCCAATCTGCCTCTCTGTATCCATCCACACGTGTGTCCCACACCTCAGGATGCCTCTCTACTTCCCCAATCAGCCTCTCTGTACCCATCCACACGTGTGTCCCACAGCTCAGGATGCCTCTCCACTTCCCCAATCTGCCTCTCTGTATCCATCCACACGTGTGTCCCACAGCTCAGGATGCCTCTCTACTTCCCCAATCAGCCTCTCTGTATCCATCCACACGTGTGTCCCACAGCTCAGGATGCCTCTCCACTTCCCCAATCAACCTCTCTGTATCCATCCACACGTGTGTCCCACAGCTCCGGATGCCTCTCTACTTCCCCAATCTGCCTCTCTGTATCCATCCACACGTGTGTCCCACAGCTCAGGATGCCTCTCTACTTCCCCAATCTGCCTCTCTGTATCCATCCACACGTGTGTCCCACAGCTCTGGATGCCTCTCTACTTCCCCAATCAGCCTCTCTGTATCCATCCACACGTGTGTCCCACAGCTCCGGATGCCTCTCCACTTCCCCAATCAGCCTCTCTGTATCCATCCACACGTGTGTCCCACAGCTCAGGATGCCTCTCTACTTCCCCAATCAGCCTCTCTGTATCCATCCACACGTGTGTCCCACAGCTCAGGATACCTCTCCACTTCCCCAATCAACCTCTCTGTATCCATCATCACGTGTGTCCCACAGCTCCGGATGCCTCTCTTCTTCTCCAATCAGCCTCTCTGTATCCATCCACACGTGTGTCCCACTGCTCAGGATGCCTCTCTACTTCCCCAATCAGCCTCTCTGTATCCATCCACACGTGTGTCCCACAGCTCAGGATGCCTCTCTACTTCCCCAATCAGCCTCTCTGTATCCATCCACACGTGTGTCCCACAGCTCAGGATGCCTCTCTACTTCCCCAATCAGCCTCTCTGTATCCATCCACACGTGTGTCCCACAGCTCAGGATGCCTCTCTACTTCCTCAATCAGCCTCTCTGTATCCATCCACACGTGTGTCCCACAGCTCAGGATGCCTCTCTACTTCCCCAATCTGCCTCTCTGTATCCATCCACACGTGTGTCCCACAGCTCAGGATGCCTCTCTACTTCCCCAATCTGCCTCTCTGTATCCATCCACACGTGTGTCCCACAGCTCAGGATGCCTCTCTACTTCCCCAATCAGCCTCTCTGTATCCATCCACACGTGTGTCCCACAGCTCAGGATGCCTCTCCGCTTCCCCAATCAGCCTCTCTGTATCCATCCACACGTGTGTCCCACAGCTCAGGATGCCTCTCTACTTCCCCAATCAGCCTCTCTGTATCCATCCACACGTGTGTCCCACAGTTCAGGATGCCTCTCTACTTCTCCAATCAACCTCTCTGTATCCATCCACACGTGTGTCCCACAGCTCAGGATGCCTCTCTACTTCCCCAATCAGCCTCTCTGTATCCATCCACACGTGTGTCCCACAGCTCAGGATGCCTCTCCACTTCCCCAATCAGCCTCTCTGTATCCATCCACACGTGTGTCCCACAGCCCAGGATGCCTCTCTACTTCCCCAATCTGCCTCTCTGTATCCATCCACACGTGTGTCCCACAGCTCAGGATGCCTCTCTACTTCCCCAATCAGCCTCTCTGTATCCATCCACACGTGTGTCCCACAGCTCAGGATGCCTCTCTACTTCCCCAATCAGCCTCTCTGTATCCATCCATACGTGTGTCCCACAGCTCAGGATGCCTCTCTACTTCCCCAATCAGCCTCTCTGTATCCATCCACACGTGTGTCCCACAGCTCAGGATGCCTCTCTACTTCCCCAATCAGCCTCTCTGTATCCATCCACACGTGTGCCCCACAGCTCAGGATGCCTCTCTACTTCCCCAATCAGCCTCTCTGTATCCATCCACACGTGTGTCCCACAGCTCAGGATGCCTCTCCACTTCCCCAATCTGCCTCTCTGTATCCATCCACACGTGTGTCCCACAGCTCAGGATGCCTCTCCACTTCCCCAATCTGCCTCTCTGTATCCATCATCACGTGTGTCCCACAGCTCAGGATGCCTCTCTACTTCCCCAATCAGCCTCTCTGTATCCATCCACACGTGTGCCCCACAGCTCAGGATGCCTCTCTACTTTCCCAATCAGCCTCTCTGTATCCATCCACACGTGTGTCCCACAGCTCAGGATGCCTCTCCACTTCCCCAATCTGCCTCTCTGTATCCATCCACACGTGTGTCCCACAGCTCAGGATGCCTCTCCACTTCCCCAATCTGCCTCTCTGTATCCATCATCACGTGTGTCCCACAGCTCAGGATGCCTCTCTACTTCCCCAATCAGCCTCTCTGTATCCATCCACACGTGTGTCCCACAGCTCAGGATGCCTCTCTACTTCCCCAATCAGCCTCTCTGTATCCATCCACACGTGTATCCCACAGCTCTGGATGCCTCTCTACTTCCCCAATCAGCCTCTCTGTATCCATCCACACGTGTGTCCAACAGCTCAGGATGCCTCTCTACTTCCCCAATCTGCCTCTCTGTATCCATCCACACGTGTGTCCCACACCTCAGGATGCCTCTCTACTTCCCCAATCAGCCTCTCTGTACCCATCCACACGTGTGTCCCACAGCTCAGGATGCCTCTCCACTTCCCCAATCTGCCTCTCTGTATCCATCCACACGTGTGTCCCACAGCTCAGGATGCCTCTCTACTTCCCCAATCAGCCTCTCTGTATCCATCCACACGTGTGTCCCACAGCTCAGGATGCCTCTCTACTGCCCCAATCAGCCTCTCTGTATCCATCCACACGTGTATCCCACAGCTCTGGATGCCTCTCCACTTCCCCAATCAGCCTCTCTGTATCCATCCACACGTGTGTCCCACAGCTCAGGATGCCTCTCTACTTCCCCAATCAGCCTCTCTGTATCCATCCACACGTGTGTCCCACAGCTCTGGATGCCTCTCTACTTCCCCAATCAGCCTCTCTGTATCCATCCACACGTGTGTCCCACAGCTCAGGATGCCTCTCTACTTCCCCAATCAGCCTCTCTGTATCCATCCACACGTGTGTCCACAGCTCAGGATACCTCTCTACTGCCCCAATCAGCCTCTCTGTATCCATCCACACGTGTGTCCCACAGCTCAGGATGCCTCTCCACGTCCCCAGTCAGCCTCTCTGTATCCATCCACACGTGTGTCCCACAGCTCAGGATGCCTCTCTACTTCCCCAATCAGCCTCTCTGTATCCATCCACACGTGTGTCCCACAGCTCCGGATGCCTCTCCACTTCCCCAATCAGCCTCTCTGTATCCATCCACACGTGTGTCCCACAGCTCAGGATGCCTCTCTACTTCCCCAATCAGCCTCTCTGTATCCATCCACACGTGTGTCCCACAGCTCAGGATACCTCTCCACTTCCCCAATCAACCTCTCTGTATCCATCATCACGTGTGTCCCACAGCTCCGGATGCCTCTCTTCTTCTCCAATCAGCCTCTCTGTATCCATCCACACGTGTGTCCCACTGCTCAGGATGCCTCTCTACTTCCCCAATCAGCCTCTCTGTATCCATCCACACGTGTGTCCCACAGCTCAGGATGCCTCTCTACTTCCCCAATCAGCCTCTCTGTATCCATCCACACGTGTGTCCCACAGCTCAGGATGCCTCTCTACTTCCCCAATCAGCCTCTCTGTATCCATCCACACGTGTGTCCCACACCTCAGGATGCCTCTCCATTTCCCCAATCAGCCCCTCTGTATCCATCCACACGTGTGTCCCACAGCTCAGGATGCCTCTCTACTTCCCCAATCAGCCTCTCTGTATCCATCCACACGTGTGTCCCACAGCTCAGGATGACTCTCTACTTCCCCAATCAGCCTCTCTGTATCCATCCACACGTGTGTCCCACAGCTCAGGATGCCTCTCTACTTCCTCAATCAGCCTCTCTGTATCCATCCACACGTGTGTCCCACAGCTCAGGATGCCTCTCTACTTCCCCAATCACCTCTCTGTATCCATCCACACGTGTGTCCCACAGCTCTAGATGCCTCTCTACTGCCCCAATCAGCCTCTCTGTATTCATCCACACATGTGTCCCACAGCTCAGGATGCCTCTCTACTTCCCCAATCAGCCTCTCTGTATCCATCCACACGTGTGTCCCACAGCTCAGTATGCCTCTCTACTTCCCCATTCAGCCTCTCTGTATCCATCCACACGTGTGTCCCACAGCTCAGGATGCCTCTCCACTTCCCCAATCAGCCTCTCTGTATCCATCCACACGTGTGTCCCACAGCTCAGGATGCCTCTCTACTTCCCCAATCAGCCTCTCTGTATCCATCCACATGTGTGTCCCACAGCTCTAGATGTCTCTCTACTTCCCCAATCAGCCTCTCTGTATCCATCCACACGTGTGTCCCACAGCTCAGGATGCCTCTCTACTTCCCCAATCTGCCTCTCTGTATCCATCCACACGTGTGTCCCACAGCTCAGGATGCCTCTCTACTTCCCCAATCAGCCTCTCTGTATCCATCCACACGTGTGTCCCACAGCTCAGGATGCCTCTCCACTTCCCCAATCAGCCTCTCTGTATCCATCCACACGTGTGTCCCACAGCTCAGGATGCCTCTCTACTTCCCCAATCAGCCTCTCTGTATCCATCCACACGTGTGTCCACAGCTCAGGATGCCTCTCTACTTCCCCAATCAGCCTCTCTGTATCCATCCACACGTGTATCCCACAGCTCAGGATGCCTCTCTACTTCTCCAATCAGCCTCTCTGTATCCATCCACACGTGTGTCCCACAGCTCAGGATGCCTCTCTACTTCCCCAATCAGCCTCTCTGTATCCATCCACACGTGTGTCCCACAGCTCAGGATGCCTCTCTACTTCCCCAATCAGCCTCTCTGTATCCATCCACACGTGTGTCCCACAGCTCAGGATGCCTCTCTACTTCCCCAATCTGCCTCTCTGTATCCATCCACACGTGTGTCCCACAGCTCAGGATGCCTCTCCACTTCTCCAATCTGCCTCTCTGTATCCATCCACACGTGTGTCCCACAGCTCAGGATGCCTCTCTACTTCCCCAATCAGCCTCTCTGTATCCATCCACACGTGTGTCCCACAGCTCAGGATACCTCTCCACTTCCCCAATCTGCCTCTCTGTATCCATCCACACGTGTGTCCCACAGCTCAGGATGCCTCTCTACTTCCCCAATCAGCCTCTCTGTATCCATCCACACGTGTATCCCACAGCTCAGGATGCCTCTCTACTTCCCCAATCAGCCTCTCTGTATCCATCCACACGTGTGTCCCACAGCTCAGGATGCCTCTCTACTTCCCCAATCAGCCTCTCTGTATCCATCCACACGTGTGTCCTATAGCTCAGGATGCCTCTCTACTTCCCCAATCAGCCTCTCTGTATCCATCCACACGTGTGTCCCACAGCTCAGGATGCCTCTCTACTTCCCCAATCATCCTCTCTGTATCCATCCATACGTGTGTCCCACAGCTCAGGATGCCTCTCTACTTCCCCAATCAGCCTCTCTGTATCCATCCACACGTGTGTCCCACAGCTCAGGATGCCTCTCTACTTCCCCAATCAGCCTCTCTGTATCCATCCACACGTGTGTCCCACAGCTCAGGATGCCTCTCTACTTCCCCAATCTGCCTCTCTGTATCCATCTACACGAGTGTCCCACAGCTCAGGATGCCTCTCTACTTCCCCAATCTGCCTCTCTGTATCCATCATCACGTGTGTCCCACAGCTCAGGATGCCTCTCTACTTCCCCAATCACCTCTCTGTATCCATCCACACGTGTGTCCCACAGCTCAGGATGCCTCTCCACTTCCCCAATCAGCCTCTCTGTATCCATCCACACGTGTGTCCCACAGCTCAGGATGCCTCTCTACTTCCCCAATCAGCCTCTCTGTATCCATCCACACGTGTGTCCCACAGCTCAGGATGCCTCTCTACTTCCCCAATCAGCCTCTCTGTATCCATCCACACGTGTATCCCACAGCTCAGGATGCCTCTCTACTTCCCCAATCAGCCCCTCTGTATCCATCCACACGTGTGTCCCACAGCTCAGGATGCCTCTCCACTTCCCCAATCAGCCTCTCTGTATCCATCCACACGTGTGTCCCACAGCTCAGGATGCCTCTCTACTTCCCCAATCAGCCTCTCTGTATCCATCCACACGTGTGTCCCACAGCTCAGGATGCCTCTCTACTTCCCCAATCAGCCTCTCTGTATCCATCCACACGTGTATCCCACAGCTCAGGATGCCTCTCTACTTCCCCAATCAGCCCCTCTGTATCCATCCACACGTGTGTCCCACAGCTCAGGATGCCTCTCTACTGCCCCAATCAGCCTCTCTGTATCCATCCACATGTGTGTCCCACAGCTCAGGATGCCTCTCTACTGCCCCAATCAGCCTCTCTGTATCCATCCACACGTGTGTCCCACAGCTCTGGATGCCTCTCTACTCCCCCAATCTGCCTCTCTGTATCCATCATCACGTGTGTCCCACAGCTCAGGATGCCTCTCCACTTCCCCAATCAGCCTCTCTGTATCCATCCACACGTGTGTCCCACAGCTCAGGATGTCTCTCTACTTCCCCAATCAGCCTCTCTGTATCCATCCACACGTGTGTCCCACAGCTCAGGATGCCTCTCTACTTCCCCAATCAGCCTCTCTGTATCCATCCACACGTGTGTCCCACAGCTCAGGATGCCTCTCTACTTCCCCAATCAGCCTCTCTGTATCCATCCACACGTGTGTCCCACAGCTCTGGATGCCTCTCTACTTCTCCAATCAGCCTCTCTGTATCCATCCACACGTGTGTCCCACAGCTCAGGATGCCTCTCTACTTCCCCAATCAGCCTCTCTGTATCCATCCACACGTGTGTCCCACAGCTCAGGATGCCTCTCTACTTCCCCAATCAGCCTCTCTGTATCCATCCACACGTGTGTCCCACAGCTCAGGATGCCTCTCTACTTCCCCAATCAGCCTCTCTGTATCCATCCACACGTGTGTCCCACAGCTCAGGATTAGTGATGAGCGAGTACTAAAAAGCTCGGGTGCTCGAAGCTCGGGCCGAGCCTCTCAAGATACTCGTGTACTCGGCCCGAGCAACGAGCCCAATGTTATCCTATGGGAGACCCGAGTATTTTTGTGAAATGACCCCCCGGCAGCATGTAGAAACCCTAAAAATGTCACAAAAGTCTCAGAAGAGTGCTCAAATGACATGGCAACAGCATGGGGAAGACCCCTTGAAGCATTTATCACTGAAAAGTCACAGCTGTGAACAATTTTGTCCACGTTTTACGCCATTTTTACGGACTCACCAGAAAACCTTCCAAAATGACCCCAAAATGATTTTTCATGGCGGAAATGTTAAGGGAACATACCCAATAGTGAGATAGAGCTGGTGTATGTTACTTTTTGAGATTAATACATGAAAGATTTTACGTGAAAACATTGTGTGGCACTCCGATGTCCCTGAGAAGAGACGTACATGAAGGCCTCTTGAGTCTAATGTGCCCATTTTGAGGAAGTGAGTCTTTGTAGTATTTCCCTTTGCCAGGGCAGTCCAAAATTGTGAGGTTCAACAATGCCCCTGCATACAGACGTGCATGAGGGCCTGTAAACCTGAAGTGCCCATTGTAAGGAAGTGGGTCTATTGTAGTATAGCCCTTAGGCAGGGCAGCCAAAAATTGGGAGGCTCCACGTTGTCCCTGGATAGAGACGTGCATGAGGGCCTGTAAACCTGAAGTGCCCATTGGAAGGAAGTGGGTCTATTGTAGTATAGCCCTTAGGCAGGGCAGCCAAAAATTGGGAGGCTCCACGTTGTCCCTGGATAGAGACGTGCATGATGGCCTGTAAACCTGAAGTGCCCATTGTAAGGAAGTGGGTCTATTGTAGTATAGCCCTTAGGCAGGGCAGCCAAAAATTGGGAGGCTCCACATTGTCCCTGGATAGAGACGTGCATGATGGCCTGTAAACCTGAAGTGCCCATTGTAAGGAAGTGGGTCTATTGTAGTATAGCCCTTAGGCAGGGCAGCCAAAAATTGGGAGGCTCCACATTGTCCCTGGATAGAGACGTGCATGAGGGCCTGTAAACCTGAAGTGCCCATTGTAAGGAAGTGGGTCTATTGTAGTATAGCCCTTAGGCAGGGCAGCCAAAAATTGGGAGGCTCCACGTTGTCCCTGGATAGAGACGTGCATGAGGGCCTTGAAACCTGAAGTGCCCATTGGAAGGAAGTGGGTCTATTGTAGTATAGCCCTTAGGCAGGGCAGCCAAAAATTGGGAGGCTCCATGTTGTCCCTGGATAGAGACGTGCATGAGGGCCTGTAAACCTGAAGTGCCCATTGTAAGGAAGTGGGTCTATTGTAGTATAGCCCTTAGGCAGGGCAGCCAAAAATTGGGATGCTCCACGTTGTCCCTGGATAGAGACGTGCATGAGGGCCTGTAAACCTGAAGTGCCCATTGTAAGGAAGTGGGTCTATTGTAGTATAGCCCTTAGGCAGGGCAGCCAAAAATTGGGAGGCTCCACGTTGTCCCTGGATAGAGACGTGCATGAGGGCCTGTAAACCTGAAGTGCCCATTGGAAGGAAGTGGGTCTATTGTAGTATAGCCCTTAGGCAGGGCAGCCAAAAATTGGGAGGCTCCACGTTGTCCCTGGATAGAGACGTGCATGAGGGCCTGTAAACCTGAAGTGCCCATTGTAAGGAAGTGGGTCTATTGTAGTATAGCCCTTAGGCAGGGCAGCCAAAAATTGGGAGGCTCCACGTTGTCCCTGGATAGAGACGTGCATGAGGGCCTGTAAACCTGAAGTGCCCATTGGAAGGAAGTGGGTCTATTGTAGTATAGCCCTTAGGCAGGGCAGCCAAAAATTGGGAGGCTCCACGTTGTCCCTGGGTAGAGACGTGCATGAGGGCCTGTAAACCTGAAGTGCCCATTGGAAGGAAGTGGGTCTATTGTAGTATAGCCCTTAGGCAGGGCAGCCAAAAATTGGGAGGCTCCACGTTGTCCCTGGATAGAGACGTGCATGAGGGCCTGTAAACCTGAAGTGCCCATTGGAAGGAAGTGGGTCTATTGTAGTATAGCCCTTAGGCAGGGCAGCCAAAAATTGGGAGGCTCCACGTTGTCCCTGGATAGAGACGTGCATGAGGGCCTGTAAACCTGAAGTGCCCATTGGAAGGAAGTGGGTCTATTGTAGTATAGCCCTTAGGCAGGGCAGCCAAAAATTGGGAGGCTCCACGTTGTCCCTGGATAGAGACGTGCATGAGGGCCTGTAAACCTGAAGTGCCCATTGGAAGGAAGTGGGTCTATTGTAGTATAGCCCTTAGGCAGGGCAGCCAAAAATTGGGAGGCTCCACGTTGTCCCTGGATAGAGACGTGCATGAGGGCCTGTAAACCTGAAGTGCCCATTGGAAGGAAGTGGGTCTATTGTAGTATAGCCCTTAGGCAGGGCAGCCAAAAATTGGGAGGCTCCACGTTGTCCCTGGGTAGAGACGTGCATGAGGGCCTCAAAACATTAAGTGTCCATTGTCAGGAAGTGGGTGTATTATAGTATAGCCCTTAGGCAGGGCAGCCAAAAATTGGGAGGCTTCACGTTGTCCCTGGGTAGAGACGTGCATGAGGACCTCAAAACATTGTTCCCATTGCAAAGGAGCGGGTCTCCTGTCGTTGTAATGTCCATTCTGCAAAGAATGGGCGAAAAAATTTACCACTGGGGGTATACCTGAAACAAAGGCCTAAGTATTGCAATTTGTAACGGTCATCATGGTGGCGCATGAGGAGAAGGAGGAGCAGTCCAGTGATTATCCAAAGTCCAGAAGTGTGTACCCATGGGTGAGTGGAGGTACATGGCAAACTTTAAATTCCGCTCTCATTTGCTGGTGGTGTGGTGAAGTCTGGCCCAATCCAACCCTTGTTCATCTTGATCAGAGTCAGCCTGTCAGCATGTACAGTTGACAGGCGGGTGCGTTTATCTGTAATGATTCCACCTGCGGCACTAAAAACACGCTCTGACAAAACGCTAGCGGCAGGGCAGGCCAGGACTTCCAAGGCGTAGAGAGCCAATTCATGCCACGTGTCCAGCTTGGATACCCAATAAGTGTAAGGCACAGAGGAATGTCGGAGTACAGTTGTTCGATCTGCAAGGTACTCCTTCAGCATCTGGGCAAACTTGGGATTTCTTGTGGCACTACCCCGCACCTCAGGGGCTGTGGTACGTGAGGGGCTGAGAAAACTGTCCCACATCTTAAAGACTGTTCCCCTACCTCTGGCGGATTGGACTTGTGCCTCTCTCGGCTGTACGCCTCGGTTGTCCACTGATTCCTGACCTATGCCGCTAGCGTTTTGTGAGGGGAATGCTTTGCCTACTTCCGTGACTATGGCCTTCCGGAACTGCTGCATTTTGGTTGACCTCTCCTCCACGGGAATAAGAGACAAAAAGTTCTCCTTGTAGCGTGGGTCTAACAGTGTTACCAACCAGTAATGATTGTCGGCCAAGATGTTCTTAACGCGAGGGTCACGAGACAGGCAGCTTACCATAAAGTCAGCCATGTGCGCCAGACTCTTAACAGCCAGGACTTCAGTAGCCTGACCAACAAGATGACTGAACATGCTGTCCTCCTCCTCCTCCTCCTCCTCCTCATCTACCCTGTCCTCTGGCCAGCCACGCTGAACCGAGGATATGACTGGTGTGCATGTCATATCCTCAATTTGGCCGGAGAGTTGCTCCATGTCTTCATCCTCCTCCTCGTCATAGTCCTCCACTGCACGTTGTGATGAGACGAGGCTGGGCTGTGTGTTATCACCCACACCCACTACTGTTTCTTGCTGCAACTCATCGCGCTCCGCCTGCAATGCATCATGTTTGTTTTTCAGCAGAGACCGTTTTAGAAGGCAGAGTAGCGGTATGGTGACACTAATAATGGCGTCATCACCACTCACCATCTTGGTGGAGTCCTCAAAGTTTTGGAGGATGGTACATAGGTCTGACATCCATCTCCACTCCTCAGGTGTTATGTGTGGAATTTGAACCATTTCCCGACGGCTTAGGTGATGCAGGTACTCAACAACTGCCCTCTTCTGCTCACATATCCTGACCAACATGTGCAGAGTTGAATTCCAACGCGTGGGGACATCACACACCAGTCTGTGAGCCGGAAGATGCAAACTGCGCTGAAAGCCGGCAAGGCCGGCTGAAGCAGTAGGTGACTTTCGAAAATGTGCAGACAGGCGGCGAACTTTTACCAGCAGATCAGACAGCTCTGGGTATGACTTTATAAACCGCTGAACCACGAGGTTGAGCACATGGGCCACGCATGGAACATGTGTCAGCTGGCCTCGCCTCAAAGCCGCCACCAGGTTCCGGCCATTGTCACACACGACCTTTCCTGGCTTTAGGTTCAGAGGTGTGAGCCAGTGATCTGCCTGCTGTTTCAGAGCTGTCCACAGCTCTTCTGCATTGTGGGGTTTGTCACCTATGCAGATTAGCTTCAGCACAGCCTGTTGCCGCTTCGCCGAGGCAGTGCTGCAGTGCTTCCAGCTTGTGACTGGTGTGGAGGGTACAGTGGATGAGGATGCGCAGGAGGAGGAGGAGGCTGAAGAGCATGACATTCCGGAGCTGTAGAGTGTGGGTGAAACACTGACTGAGGTAGGGCCTGCAAACCTTGGTGTGGGAAGGACGTGTTCCATCCCTCGCTCAGACTGGGTCCCAGCTTCCACAATATTAACCCAGTGTGCCATCAACGAGATGTAGCGGCCTTGCCCACAAGCACTTGTCCACGTGTCTGTGGTTAGGTGGACCTTGGGTGAAACAGCGTTGTTCAGGGCACGTGTGATGTTTTGTGACATGTGGTTATGCAACGCGGGGACGGCACACCGGGAGAAATAGTGGCGGCTGGGGACCGAGTAACGTGGGACAGCTGCCGCCATCAGGTCACGGAATGCTTCTGTCTCCACCAGCCTAAAAGGCAACATTTCCAGCGCAAGCAGTCGCGAAATGTTAGCATTTAGAACTGTGGCATGTGGGGTGTTGGCAGTGTATTTGCGCCTGCGTTCAAAGGTTTGCTGAATGGATAACTGAACGCTGCGCTGGGACAAGGACGTGCTTGATGATGGTGTTATTTCTGCGTAGGCAACTGCAGGTGCAGGAGTGGAGGAGGCTTGTTCGCAGGCAGCATGGACAGGGGATTGGCTCGCATGCACAACCAGCGAAGACGTAGCAGTGACATCAGCAAGCACTGCTCCTCGACTCTGTTGTACTTCCCACAAAGTCGGGTGCCCGGCTGACATGTGCCTAATCATGCTGGTGGTGGTCAGGCTGCTAGTTTTGGTACCCCTGCTGATGCTGGCACGGCAGGTGTTGCAAATGGCCTTTTTTGAATCATCTGGATCCAACTTAAAAAACTGCCAGACTCGGGAAGACCTAACATTTGTACAGGCACCTTGTGTCGTCGTGTTGTTCCGGGGAACGGTTGCCTGACTTCTGCCTGGGGCCACCACCCTGCTTCTTACTGCCTGTTGTGATGCTACGCCTCCCTCCCCCTGTGCACTGCTGTCCTCGCTCTGCATATCCTCCTGCCAGGTTGGGTCAGTTACTGGATCATCCACCACGTCGTCTTCCTCTTCCGCACCCTGCTCCTCCTCCTGACTTCCTGACAATTGTGTCTCATCATCGTCCACCACTTGTTGAGACACGTTGCCAACTTCGTGAGAACGTGGCTGCTCAAATATTTGGCCATCTGTACAGACGATCTCCTCATGACCCACTTCAATATGAGCTGGCGAGAGGCCAGAATGTGTGAATGGAAACGTGAACAGCTCTTCCGAGTGTCCAAGTGTGGGATCATTAATGTCCGAGGAGGACGTGTACTCAGCCTGGTGGTAGGAAGGAGGATCAGGTTCAGAAATGTGCGGTGCAGTATCACGGCTACTGACACTTGACCGTGTGGAAGACAGAGTGTTTGTGGTGGTGCCAATCTGACTGGAAGCATTATCTGCTATCCAACTAACAACCTGTTGACACTGGTCTTGGTTCAAGAGCGGTGTACTGCTGCAGTCCCCAAGAATTTGGGACAGGACGTGCGAGCGACTAGATGTAGCCCTTTGTTGTGGCGAAATTAGAGCTTGCCCACGACCTCGGCCTCTGCCTGCACCACCATCACGTCCACTTCCTTGTTCCTTGCCAATGCCCTTGCGCATTTTGCAATGCTGTGCTGACGTGTATATTCACTACTTGTGCGTTATATCAAAGTTTGTGGAAATTGCACACAAGTGCACCTGTACGCTGCCACCAACAGGCACACACGTGCGGTTTTAAAAACCAAGCACGGACGCAATAAGAACCTAACAGGTTTTTTTGGGGAGCGACAATTACAGACAAGTCAGACACTATCTGGACTGTTTTACACTGTGTACACCAGCCCCAGATATGATGAAGGCTGGTATACGGTCACCACTACCCTGCCTGCCTGCCTGCCTGTATACTGGTACAATAGTCCTGACAAGGACTCTTCTGGTCACTAGCCTGTATTCAGACCTGGCTATACCCTGCCTGTATATAGCAACAATAGTCCTGAGAAGGACTCTGCTACTGTACTCCGACCTGGCTATACCCTGCCTGCCTGTATACAACTAGAATAGTCCTGAGAAGGACTTTTGGTCACACTGTTTGCAGCCCTGCAACTGAAAAAGCTATAAAGGGCCGCAAAGCTTTCCTTGAATCAGCAACACTCTCCCTGCACTCACTGTCTGGATAGCTGTGAGCAGAGCACAGCGCGCCGGCCGATATAAAGGCTCGGTCACGCTGTGCAGGCCGGCCAATCACTGCAATTCCACAACTAACAGGGCTGTGGCATTGCAGTGGTCTGACAGCCAATCCCTGCATGAGGGCTGGCTCTCAAAAGAGCGCCAACATGCAGAAATGAAGACCACGAGTACAGCACGAGTATCGCGAGATTACTCGGTCCCCGCCGAGCAGCCCGAGTACAGCGATACTCGTGCGAGTACCGAGTAGTTACAAGCATGCTCGCTCATCACTACTCAGGATGCCTCTCTACTTCCCCAATCAGCCTCTCTGTATCCATCCACACGTGTGTCCCACAGCTCAGGATGCCTCTCCACTTCCCCAATCAGCCTCTCTGTATCCATCCACACGTGTGTCCCACAGCTCAGGATGCCTCTCTACTTCCCCAATCAGCCTCTCTGTATCCATCCACACGTGTGTCCCACAGCTCCGGATGCCTCTCTACTTCCCCAATCAGCCTCTCTGTATCCATCCACACGTGTGTCCCACAGCTCAGGATGCCTCTCTACTTCCCCAATCAGCCTCTCTGTATCCATCCACACGTGTGTCCACAGCTCAGGATGCCTCTCTACTTCCCCAATCAGCCTCTCTGTATCCATCCACACGTGTGTCCCACAGCTCAGGATGCCTCTCCACTTCTCCAATCAGCCTCTCTGTATCCATCCACACGTGTGTCCCACAGCTCAGGATGCCTCTCTACTTCCCCAATCAGCCTCTCTGTATCCATCCACACGTGTGTCCCACAGCTCAGGATGCCTCTCTACTTCTCCAATCAGCCTCTCTGTATCCATCCACACGTGTGTCCCACAGCTCAGGATGCCTCTCTACTTCCCCAATCAGCCTCTCTGTATCCATCCACACGTGTGTCCCACAGCTCAGGATGCCTCTCTACTTCCCCAATCAGCCTCTCTGTATCCATCCACACGTGTGTCCCACAGCTCAGGATGCCTCTCCACTTCCCCAATCAGCCTCTCTGTATCCATCCACATGTGTGTCCCACAGCTCAGGATGCCTCTCTACTTCCCCAATCTGCCTCTCTGTATCCATCCACACGTGTGTCCCACAGCTCTGGATGCCTCTCCACTTCCCCAATCAGCCTCTCTGTATCCATCCACACGTGTGTCCCACAGCTCAGGATGCCTCTCCACTTCTCCAATCAGCCTCTCTGTATCCATCCACACGTGTGTCCCACAGCTCAGGATGCCTCTCTACTTCCCCAATCAGCCTCTCTGTATCCATCCACACGTGTGTCCCACAGCTCAGGATGCCTCTCTACTTCTCCAATCAGCCTCTCTGTATCCATCCACACGTGTGTCCCACAGCTCAGGATGCCTCTCTACTTCCCCAATCAGCCTCTCTGTATCCATCCACACGTGTGTCCCACAGCTCAGGATGCCTCTCTACTTCCCCAATCAGCCTCTCTGTATCCATCCACACGTGTGTCCCACAGCTCAGGATGCCTCTCCACTTCCCCAATCTGCCTCTCTGTATCCATCCACACGTGTGTCCCACAGCTCCGGATGCCTCTCTACTTCCCCAATCAGCCTCTCTGTATCCATCCACACGTGTGTCCCACAGCTCCGGATGCCTCTCCACTTCCCCAATCAGCCTCTATGTATCCATCCACACGTGTGTCCTACAGCTCAGGATGCCTCTCTACTTCCCCAATCACCTCTCTGTATCCATCCACACGTGTGTCCCACAGCTCAGGATGTCTCTCCACTTCCCCAATCAGCCTCTCTGTATCCATCCACACGTGTGTCCCACAGCTCAGGATGCCTCTCCACTTCCCCAATCAGCCTCTCTGTATCCATCCACACGTGTGTCCTACAGCTCAGGATGCCTCTCTACTTCCCCAATCACCTCTCTGTATCCATCCACACGTGTGTCCCACAGCTCAGGATGTCTCTCCACTTCCCCAATCAGCCTCTCTGTATCCATCCACACGTGTGTCCCACAGCTCAGGATGCCTCTCTACTTCCCCAATCAGCCTCTCTGTATCCATCCACACGAGTGTCCCACAGCTCAGGATGCCTCTCCACTTCCCCAATCACCTCTCTGTATCCATCCACACGTGTGTCCCACAGCTCAGGATGCCTCTCTACTTCTCCAATCAGCCTCTCTGTATCCATCCACACGTGTGTCCCACAGCTCAGGATGCCTTTCTACTTCCCCAATCAGCCTCTCTGTATCCATCCACACGTGTGTCCCACAGCTCAGGATGCCTCTCCACTTCCCCAATCAGCCTCTCTGTATCCATCCACACGTGTGTCCCACAGCTCAGGATGCCTCTCTACTTCCCCAATCAGCCTCTCTGTATCCATCCACACGTGTGTCCCACAGCTCAGGATGCCTCTCTACTTCCCCAATCAGCCTCTCTGTATCCATCCACACGTGTGTCCCACACCTCAGGATGCCTCTCTACTTCTCCAATCAGCCTCTCTGTATCCATCCACACGTGTGTCCCACAGCTCAGGATGCCTCTCTACTTCTCCAATCAGCCTCTCTGTATCCATCCACACGTGTGTCCCACAGCTCTGGATGCCTCTCTACTTCCCCAATCAGCCTCTCTGTATCCATCCACACGTGTATCCCACAGCTCAGGATGCCTCTCTACTTCTCCAATCAGCCTCTCTGTATCCATCCACACGTGTGTCCCACAGCTCAGGATGCCTCTCTACTTCTCCAATCAGCCTCTCTGTATCCATCCACACGTGTGTCCCACAGCTCTGGATGCCTCTCTACTTCCCCAATCAGCCTCTCTGTATCCATCCACACGTGTGTCCCACAGCTCAGGATGCCTCTCTACTTCCCCAATCAGCCTCTCTGTATCCATCCACACGTGTGTCCCACAGCTCAGGATGCCTCTCCACTTCCCCAATCACCTCTCTGTATCCATCCACACGTGTGTCCCACAGCTCAGGATGCCTCTCCACTTCCCCAATCAGCCTCTCTGTATCCATCCACACGTGTGTCCCACAGCTCTGGATGCCTCTCCACTTCCCCAATCAGCCTCTCTGTATCCATCCACACGTGTGTCCCACAGCTCAGGATGCCTCTCTACTTCCCCAATCTGCCTCTCTGTATCCATCCACACGTGTGTCCCACAGCTCTGGATGCCTCTCTACTTCCCCAATCAGCCTCTCTGTATCCATCCACACGTGTGTCCCACAGCTCAGGATGCCTCTCTACTTCCCCAATCTGCCTCTCTGTATCCATCCACACGTGTGTCCCACAGCTCAGGATGCCTCTCCACTTCCCCAATCTGCCTCTCTGTATCCATCCACACGTGTGTCCCACAGCTCCGGATGCCTCTCTACTTCCCCAATCAGCCTCTCTGTATCCATCCACACGTGTGTCCCACAGCTCCGGATGCCTCTCCACTTCCCCAATCAGCCTCTCTGTATCCATCCACACGTGTGTCCTACAGCTCAGGATGCCTCTCTACTTCTCCAATCAGCCTCTCTGTATCCATCCACACGTGTATCCCACAGCTCAGGATGCCTCTCTACTTCCCCAATCAGCCTCTCTGTATCCATCCACACGTGTGTCCCACAGCTCAGGATGCCTCTCCACTTCCCCAATCAGCCTCTCTGTATCCATCCACACGTGTGTCCCACAGCTCAGGATGCCTCTCTACTTCCCCAATCAGCCTCTCTGTATCCATCCACACGAGTGTCCCACAGCTCAGGATGCCTCTCTACTTCCCCAATCAGCCTCTCTGTATCCATCATCACGTGTGTCCCACAGCTCAGGATGCCTCTCTACTTCCCCAATCAGCCTCTCTGTATCCATCCACACGTGTGTCCCACAGCTCAGGATGCCTCTCTACTTCTCCAATCAGCCTCTCTGTATCCATCCACACGTGTGTCCCACAGCTCAGGATGCCTTTCTACTTCCCCAATCAGCCTCTCTGTATCCATCCACACGTGTGTCCCACAGCTCAGGATGCCTCTCCACTTCCCCAATCAGCCTCTCTGTATCCATCCACACGTGTGTCCCACAGCTCAGGATGCCTTTCTACTTCCCCAATCAGCCTCTCTGTATCCATCCACACGTGTGTCCCACAGCTCAGGATGCCTCTCCACTTCCCCAATCAGCCTCTCTGTATCCATCCACACGTGTGTCCCACAGCTCAGGATGCCTCTCTACTTCCCCAATCAGCCTCTCTGTATCCATCCACACGTGTGTCCCACAGCTCAGGATGCCTCTCCACTTCCCCAATCAGCCTCTCTGTATCCATCCACACGTGTGTCCCACAGCTCAGGATGCCTCTCTACTTCTCCAATCAGCCTCTCTGTATCCATCCACACGTGTGTCCCACAGCTCTGGATGCCTCTCTACTTCCCCAATCAGCCTCTCTGTATCCATCCACACGTGTGTCCCACAGCTCAGGATGCCTCTCCACTTCCCCAATCACCCCTCTGTATCCATCCACACGTGTGTCCCACAGCTCTGGATGCCTCTCTACTTCTCCAATCAGCCTCTCTGTATCCATCCACACGTGTGTCCCACAGCTCTGGATGCCTCTCTACTTCTCCAATCAGCCTCTCTGTATCCATCCACACGTGTGTCCCACAGCTCAGGATGCCTCTCTACTTCTCCAATCAGCCTCTCTGTATCCATCCACACGTGTGTCCCACAGCTCAGGATGCCTCTCTACTTCTCCAATCAGCCTCTCTGTATCCATCCACACGTGTGTCCCACAGCTCAGGATGCCTCTCTACTTCCCCAATCAGCCTCTCTGTATCCATCCACACGTGTGTCCCACAGCTCAGGATGCCTCTCCACTTCCCCAATCACCTCTCTGTATCCATCCACACGTGTGTCCCACAGCTCAGGATGCCTCTCCACTTCCCCAATCATCCTCTCTGTATCCATCCACACGTGTGTCCCACAGCTCAGGATGCCTCTCTACTTCCCCAATCAGCCTCTCTGTATCCATCCACACGTGTGTCCCACAGCTCAGGATGCCTCTCCACTTCCCCAATCTGCCTCTCTGTATCCATCCACACGTGTGTCCCACAGCTCCGGATACCTCTCTACTTCTCCAATCAGCCTCTCTGTATCCATCCACACGTGTGTCCCACAGCTCAGGATGCCTCTCCACTTCACCAATCACCCTCTCTGTATCCATCCACACGTGTGTCCCACAGCTCAGGATGCCTCTCTACTTCCCCAAACAGCCTCTCTATATCCATCCACACGTGTGTCCCACAGCTCAGGATGCCTCTCTACTTCCCCAATCTGCCTCTCTGTATCCATCCACACGTGTGTCCCATAGCTCAGGATGCCTCTCCACTTCCCCAATCAGCCTCTCTGTATCCATCCACACGTGTGTCCCACAGCTCAGGATGCCTCTCTACTTCCCCAATCAGCCTCTCTGTATCCATCCACACGTGTGTCCCACAGCTCCGGATACCTCTCTACTTCTCCAATCAGCCTCTCTGTATCCATCCACACGTGTGTCCCACAGCTCAGGATGCCTCTCCACTTCACCAATCACCCTCTCTGTATCCATCCACACGTGTGTCCCACAGCTCAGGATGCCTCTCTACTTCCCCAAACAGCCTCTCTATATCCATCCACACGTGTGTCCCACAGCTCAGGATGCCTCTCCACTTCCCCAATCAGCCTCTCTGTATCCATCCACACGTGTGTCCCATAGCTCAGGATGCCTCTCTACTTCCCCAATCAGCCTCTCTGTATCCATCCACACGTGTGTCCCACAGCTCAGGATGCCTCTCTACTGCCCCAATCAGCCTCTCTGTATCCATCCACACGTGTGTCCCACAGCTCAGGATGCCTCTCCACTTCCCCAATCAGCCTCTCTGTATCCATCCACACGTGTGTCCCACAGCTCAGGATGCCTCTCCACTTCCCCAATCAGCCTCTCTGTATCCATCCACACGTGTGTCCCACAGCTCAGGATGCCTCTCTACTTCCCCAATCAGCCTCTCTGTATCCATCCACATGTGTGTCCCACAGCTCAGGATGCCTCTCCACTTCTCCAATCAGCCTCTCTGTATCCATCCACACGTGTGTCCCACAGCTCAGGATGCCTCTCCACTTCCCCAATCAGCCTCTCTGTATCCATCCACACGTGTGTCCCACATCTCAGGATGCCTCTCTACTTCTCCAATCAGCCTCTCTGTATCCATCCACACGTGCGTCCCACAGTTCAGGATGCCTCTCCACTTCCCCAATCAGCCTCTCTGTATCCATCCACACGTGTGTCCCACAGCTCAGGATGCCTCTCTACTTCCCTAATCAGCCTCTCTGTATCCATCCACACGTGTGTCCCACAGCTTAGGATGCCTCTCTACTTCCCCAATCAGCCTCTCTGTATCCATCCACACGTGTGTCCCACAGCTCAGGATGCCTCTCTACTTCCCCAATCAGCCTCTCTGTATTCATCCACACGTGTGTCCCATAGCTCAGGATGCCTCTCTACTTCCCCAATCAGCCTCTCTGTATCCATCCACACGTGTATCCCACAGCTCAGGATGCCTCTCTACTTCCCCAATCAGCCTCTCTGTATCCATCCACACGTGTGTCCCACAGCTCAGGATGCCTCTCTACTTCCCCAATCAGCCTCTCTGTATCCATCCACACGTGTGTCCCACAGCTCAGGATGCCTCTCTACTTCCCCAATCAGCCTCTCTGTATCCATCCACACGTGTGTCCCACAGCTCAGGATGCCTCTCTACTTCTCCAATCAGCCTCTCTGTATCCATCCACACGTGTGTCCCACAGCTCAGGATGCCTCTCCACTTCCCCAATCAGCCTCTCTGTATCCATCCACACGTGTGTCCCACAGCTCAGGATGCCTCTCCACTTCCCCAATCACCTCTCTGTATCCATCCACACGTGTGTCCCACAGCTCTGGATGCCTCTCTACTTCCCCAATCAGCCTCTCTGTATCCATCCACACGTGTATCCCACAGCTCAGGATGCCTCTCTACTTCCCCAATCAGCCTCTCTGTATCCATCCACACGTGTGTCCCACAGCTCAGGATGCCTCTCTACTTCCCCAATCAGCCTCTCTGTATCCATCCACACGTGTGTCCCACAGCTCAGGATGCCTCTCTACTTCCCCAATCAGCCTCTCTGTATCCATCCACACGTGTGTCCCACAGCTCAGGATGCCTCTCCACTTCCCCAATCAGCCTCTCTGTATTCATCCACACGTGTGTCCCACAGCTCCGGATGCCTCTCTACTTCCCCAATCAGCCTCTCTGTATCCATCCACACGTGTGTCCCACAGCTCCGGATGCCTCTCTACTGCCCCAATCAGCCTCTCTGTATCGATCCTGGGTGCCATTATCTGTACCCGTGGTGTTGTCTTAGCTCAGTGTTCCCCTGCAGTGAGAGGACCGGTGCCGTCTGGCGTGCAAATGAGACAGGAAATGTTTGTTTGGCGCCTCAATTAATGGCCTACAATTGACCTGATAGATTGGAAACAAGTGTTTCAGATTTTTTGATGAAAAACGCACACGGATGATACATGCTGAACACGGACATACTCCGTGTGCGGTCCATGCAGGCATGGACCCATAGACTTTAGCGGGTCCGTGCCTGCGTGCCGGCCAAAAACGGACATGTCGTCCGTGTAGAAAACCGCACACATGTACTTACCACACGGACTCACGTTCCATGTGATTTTACATGTGTGTGCCATCTTCCATAGAGTCACATTGGTCTCCGTGTGTCCATGTCTCCGGTACGTGCAAAAACGTACCAAACACGTACCGGAGTCACGGATGTGTGTTGCAGGCCATAGAGAGTGTGATTGTGCCTTTGACTTAGTGACAGGTTGCAAATTTCCTAAGGGACAGATTTTCAATCTATCTGTGTGTCGCGGGCGGGGAGGAGGGTGTCAGCACACTACGCTCACCCCTTCTGCTCGGGTCCGGCAGATGCTCAGTGGTGGCTCGAGCTGTGGGCCGGATCCCGGGGGTTCTCGAGCGGCGCTCCTCGCCCGTGAGTGAAAGGGGATTGTTGGGTGTGGGGATAGTTTATTGTCCGTGACGCCACCCACGGTTGTGGTGATTTCACCACCGCTGCTCAATACGGGGATCCCGGGGATGGTGATGCGGAGCAGCCAGGTGTTGCGTTGCCCCTCCGTGGGTAGGGGTTGGTGATCCCGGGGCCCGGTGATGAGATGGGAGATGCAGGGCCTGGTGGGCGCAGGGACGCGGGGGCAGCGCTGTGCCTTGCGGCACTGTGGTACTCACTCAGCCTGAGACACTGACACAGTTCTTAGTAAAACACTCGGCTGGATGGACAGGTACCCTCAGACGGCTGCGGTTGTTGTTTCTCCCCTGACCCAGTTTGGTGATGTAAGTCCTTTCTTCTACTTCCGTGCACCCTTCTCCTGCACTCCGGCTTCCAGCTGTCTCCCCGACTCTGTACCGGGGGGCCACTGCCCAGCCCCGGCTACCTGCGGTTCCACCAGCTGTCTCCCCGGCTCCCTGCAGACGGCACTTAGCGTCTGCCGGACTCTCTCTACGAGGCCCTAGGCCCCTGGCTCTGTCTGCCTCTCTGCAGACCTTCACTCTTCCTCTCCTAGGACTAGACTGGGCTTGTCTCCTGTCTCAGGTCAGCTCACTCTGTGGCGCCCCTGACCTGGTCAGGCACCACTGAGTACTGCACCCATGCTGGGGACAGTACAACACAGGTAATCCAGAAGGCTGACCGAGGTGTGACTACACAGGCGCATAGTGATCAGGTCTCACACATTTACCTTTGAGAGGACCCCTGGGGATCCCAGGAGGGGGCGAAGCCTCCATCTCCACTCGAGGGGTGGAGGGGGCGAAGCCTCCATCTCCACTCGAGGGGTGTGGTAGAGAGCCTGGTTGCTAGGTGGCGTAGGCAGGCACAAAAGGGAAAAGAGGAAGGAGGAGGAGAGGGGCAGTCTGAAGCAGAGTGTGGAGGAGTGAGGAGCATGGAAGTGGAGCTCAGACAGGAGCAGCAGTGCAGGTCCCACGAGTGAGCCGGTTTAGTGAGCAGCTCAGGGAGACCCTGGAGCTGTTGCAGTCTAACAGCGTCCGCGCAGTGACTACCGACGGGGGAGAACGGTCACCTGGGAGTGCTGCCCGAAATCCACACACAGCTAAAGATAGAGCAACGGAGTGGAAAGTAAGGAGACTGTCAGGGAGATACCAGGCCCAACGGGTAGCAGGTCCCAGTGCAGGGATAGATCCACCTTTCCCTTGCCAAACCTGCATGAGGGGGCACTGTACACCCCCAAGACAACACTACAGAGTCCGCAGCCACGTAGCCACAGTTAGGGCCCATAGTTCACAGGAGGCAAGCAGCTGGAGTGATCTGGTCCAGGCTACAAGCAAACGGGCCAAAAAGAAGGGGAGAGAGGCGCCAGCAACTTCCCTGGGCGACCCCAGCAGGGCTTCAAGCAGGGGTTACCCCAAAACGGAAAGGGCTAAGGAAGGCGAGTCGGTAGCCACCCTCATCAGTCAGCCTAAAGGACACCTGGTTCCAGCCTGGTTCATCCCAGCTACGCCCGGGTTACTCACCCTGCCACCATCAGTGAGTAAAACCCCTGAAAGACGTCCTGCTTGTGCGTGTGAGTCATTCTGCGACTTGTAGTTCCACACACTTACACAGGGCCCTGGGGCTTGCCTCACTCTCAGGAGGCTATTACAACTGACTGCACCCACCATCAGCCCCAGGCGTCCCTTAATCTGCAGTGGTGGTCCCCACTGACCGCAATTCTGAGAGTGGCGTCACGACAATCCTAGATAGAAGATTTCCTACCTGTGACAGGATCCAGCTGCGTGGAGTCCCTGAAGGTAATGCACCGACATAATACTTGCGGGGCTTCACAACTCCAGGGTGGGCGTCCCCATCTCCTCACTCCGCCCACCTGGTGTGTCAGCCTGAGGCAGAAAGCAGGTCACTTTGGGGATGTCTGCTGTGAACTGCTGGGGGTGGGGGTGTGTGTGTGTTGTTACCTGTGTCCCCTGGCTTGTCCAGGGCGACACATGTGCCCTAACATGATGCTAGGAGAACCTATATTAAGGAGTCCTTGGAGAAAGGTCACATTAGACCATCCTCGTCACCTTTGGGTGCCGGTTTCTTCTTTGTGGCCAAGAAGGATGGGTCAATGAGACCTTGTATTGACTATCGCCTCCTTAATAAAATCACTGTTAAATATCAGTATCCTTTGCCCCTGATGTCGGACCTGTTTTCCAGAGTAAAGGGGGCTAAGTGGTTTACTAAACGTGATCTTAAGGGTGCGTATAATCTCATTCAAATTAAGGAGGGGGATGAATAGAGGACGGCCTTTAATACCCCTGAGGGGCATTTTGAGTACCTAGTGATGCCTTTTGGGCTCACTAATGCCCCCTCCGTCTTCCAGTCATTGATGAATGATATATTTCAGGAACTGATTGGTAAATTTCTGATCGTCTATTTGGATGACATCTTGATTTTTTCGGATGATTGGGACTCTCATGTTGAGCAAGATCGAACTGTTTTTCAGGTACTTAAGAACAATGCAAGGTCAAAATGTCTTTATATATCACAAAAAGGAATTTTTTTTGTACGCCATTGTTCCAGTCTTCTATTGAAATGGATGCAGTCAGGAGGCCTGAAGGAGTTGAAGGTCCCCTGGCAAGTTTGCATCCGGGACAAGAACCTCTGACAGCTAAGAGGTATGTGAGAGCGGCTGCAGTGCAAAGCACAGTGTAAATCTGGAGTCAGTGTTTGTGCCCCATGGACTGTCACCTATGTCCCAATGACTGTGTCCTTTACCCTGTGCCCATTGGAACTGTGACTCTGCTCGCCGGGCAATTCTGGGCAGGTGAAAAGACTGTTATTTCCAAAAGAGGGAGGGGGAAAACTGAGGACTTGTGGGTTAGTTGTGCCGTATTGCAACAGACTGAGGACTTGTGAACCCCCCGGTCTTATTGGCAATAGTTTTAAAGACAGAATGCCCAGGGAGAGGACTCAAACGGAACCTGAGCTCCCTGTGGTGTGTTCTAAGGATGTGCCCAGAAAGTGGACTCAAATGTGACCTGAACTTCATGTGTGTTTTTGTGTTTTTCTTTTTTAGTGCTCAGGGTGTCCTCTCTTGGACGAAAGGTTCTGAAGATTCCGGCTCTTTTTGAGGCTTCGGGCCCTGTGTTGCCGTGTTGACCTTTTAACCATGGCAATAGCTGGACTTTTAAGGAGATGTGAGAATTTTGAAAATGTCTGAGTATTATTGCATATAGATATTTTATAATGCATGTTGATAAATAAGTAGATATTGTGTATGTTATACAAATTTGGTGTTTTGCAGGTCCGGAACAGACTTGGTCAGGACGACCAAAGTAGGAGGAGGGAGGAGTGTAAGAGGTTGACCTATGATCAGTACTTTCCTGCAAACACCATGGATTGCGTTATATATGTGTATGTGTAAAGAGTGTAAATATTAATGTGATAGAGTCCCTATGGGAGTGTGTTATGGAGGTTCTAGCATGTTTTATAAGGTAATGTCACCACCTATTGGTCAGTTATTGTATTATGGGTATTTTGTAAGTAATTAATAGTTAATGTGGGTGGAGACACAGCAGAGGCTCTAGGTGGCAGCCATATTAGAGAGTCAGTGAGTGTGAGGACAGAGTGAGGAGAGGAGGTAGGAAACTGGCCTGCCAGGCCTGGCTGGCTTGCTTCTGGTGGGCTGGACCCAGAAAACCCTGGGTGTGAAGACTACTGGAGGTACAGAGCCCAGGGTTCAGGGCTGGCGTTAGGAGAGCACCTGAAAGCCCCATTTACTACAGGGGAAGTGAGACCAGAAGTCACCGGGTGGGAGAAACAAGGGGTCCTAAACAGGAGAGAGAGAGAGAGCCTGTGCCAGTAAGTCCTCAGGCAGCAAGCCGGAGTTGTCCAGGTGTAAAGCAGGAACAATATGAATGTACACCGTAACATTACTGAAAGATGTTCTCCTTGGCTCCAGTGTCTCTCTGACTCCTGCATCTACTAAACTCAGATGTCTCATTAGCTCCAATATCTCCTTGTCTACAGTGTCTCCTTGGCTCATGTATCTCATTAACTCCAGTGTTTCCTTGGCTCCTGCGTCTCCTTGGCTCCAGTGTCTCTTTGGCTCCAACTTCTCCTTGGCTCAGGGGTCTCATTAGCTTCAATATCTCTTTGGCTCTAGTGTCTCCATGGCCCAGGTGTCTCATTAGCTTCTATGTCTCCTTGGCTCTAGTGTTTCCTTGTCTCACATGTCTCATTAACTCCAGTGTCTCCTTGTCTCACGTGTCTCCTTAGCGCCAGTGTCCTGGTGAATTCTACTACTTTCTTTATCAATTGAATGTATTAAGTGTATTAGGCATTAAATACGGAGTAAAAGTGCATTATTCCGCACTATTCTTTAACATACAATACATGTGGACAATTAATTTGTACAACCCATAATGTTACGTAGGGGTCCGACAGGTTGCGATGGCCAATCTCAGCCATCAGATGTAAGGGGTTGAGCTGACAACCTCTATAGCTGCAATTACTGGGTACAAGAGGGGACAATAAATGATGAGCTACTGGAGAGCGAGGCTTCAGAAAGTGGTCTCTTACGAGGACCTTCTGCTGAGTTTCTCCACACTTTCCAGGCTAAACAAGTCTAGAATATAAAAACCCACTATTTGAAAACTCTGGCCATTTTCTAGACCATAATTAGTGTGAACCTACGCCATTGCATATGGGATGTTGGCGCCATAAACTGTAAAGCCAGGAAATCCAAACAGGCCACTCGGAACACACAAGGATGACATACCATTTTCCTCTTTGGCACAGGTTAGGTTAATATGTGTCCTGTTGGGGGTTTTCGAAGGAAGCTTTCATTTGCATCTTTCATCTTCCTGGAGCTTCGTCTGCATAAATACTCAGTTGTCTCCATATCTACCCACACACAGACTGACCCTGAGACATCACCGGCCAGAAGGTACCATATGTTCTTCACTAGATGGCAAATGTTGGGGAACATGGTGGGGTAATGGAGACTCTACTATTGTTCTGTGGGTGTGCAGTGTCCACCTCATATATATGACTAGATGCTGCCACACAATGCATTACATGTTAGAACCAGATTCATGTATCCTTTGGCTGAAGACACCAATGATTTTAGATACTTTCCACTTATTCTTGAACAGATCAATAATTCTCCAGACACTCGGTCTCCAATTATCAAATGTCAGGAATTAAAGCTGGTAGTAGTGAGTCCCGAGAGGGGAGAGGTGGGACGTGGACATCCTCTCTACGGAGATGGTAGGTCAGAATCGAGGTCCTATTGATAGTAAAGAGAAGGTATTTCATAGGCTTGTCTGCAGATTGGGAGGGAGGTAGATTGGAAGTCGCTCTGATAAGATGGTGACCGTGTAGTGGTGGAATGTCGTCCGTCTGTCTGGAGAGAGGGTAAAAACCGCCTAATTGTGCAGGTAATAAAAGTGATTAGGTTTTATGATAATCTGAAGAGAGGGGGTTAGTGTAGAGGTTATTATAGACAGGTTATTATAGACAGGTTATTATAGACAGGTGGATAGGTACAAACCTGTCCGATCTCATTTTCATAGTGAAGCCACGGTGGTAGCAGAGACATCCAGAATGATGGACATCTCTGATCCCATTCATAATCCTATTCATAATTAGGGATGAAACTATGTAATAAGGGATAGGGCTATACATAAGCGCAAACACTGGAATAATAGACAATACTTACATAATACGTGAGGGCACTATGTAATAAGGGATAGGGCTATACATAAGCGCAAACACTGGAATAATAGACAATACTTATATAATACGTGAGGGCACTATGTAATAAGGGATAGGGCTATACATAAGAGCTAACACTGGAATAATAGACAATACTTACATAATACATGAGCGCACTATGTAATAAGGGATAGGGCTATACATAAGAGCAAACACTGGAATAATAGACAATACTTACATAATACATGAGGGCACTATGTAATAAGGGATAGGGCTATACATAAGAGCAAACACTGGAATAATACACAATACTTACATAATACATGAGGGCACTATGTAATAAGGGATAGGGCTATACATAAGAGCAAACAGTGGAATAATAGACAATACTTACATAATACATGAGGGCACTATGTAATAAGGGATAGGGCTATACATAAGAGCAAACACTGGAATAATAGACAATACTTACATAATACATGAGGGCACTATGTAATAAGGGATAGGGCTATACATAAGAGCAAACAGTGGAATAATAGACAATACTTACATAATACATGAGGGCACTATGTAATAAGGGATAGGGCTATACATAAGAGCAAACACTGGAATAATACACAATACTTACATAATACATGAGGGCACTATGTAATAAGGGATAGGGCTATACATAAGAGCAAACACTGGAATAATAGACAATACTTACATAATACATGAGGGCACTATGTAATAAGGGAAAGGGCTATACATAAGAGCAAACACTGGAATAATAGACAATACTTACATAATACATGAGGGCACTATGTAATAAGGGATAGGGCTATACATAAGAGCAAACACTGGAATAATAGACAATACTTACATAATACGTGAGGGCACTATGTAATAAGGGATAGGGCTATACATAAGAGCAAACACTGGAATAATAGACAATACTTACATAATACATGAGGGCACTATGTAATAAGGGAAAGGGCTATACATAAGAGCAAACACTGGAATAATAGACAATACTTACATAATACATGAGGGCACTATGTAATAAGGGATAGGGCTATACATAAGAGCAAACACTGGAATAATAGACAATACTTACATAATACATGAGGGCACTATGTAATAAGGGATAGGGCTATACATAAGAGCAAACAGTGGAATAATAGACAATACTTACATAATACATGAGGGCACTATGTAATAAGGGATAGGGCTATACATAAGAGCAAACACTGGAATAATAGACAATACTTACATAATACGTGAGGGCACTATGTAATAAGGGATAGGGCTATACATAAGAGCAAACACTGGAATAATAGACAATACTTACATAATACATGAGGGCACTATGTAATAAGGGATAGGGCTATACATAAGAGCAAACACTGGAATAATAGACAATACTTACATAATACGTGAGGGCACTATGTAATAAGGGATAGGGCTATACATAAGAGCAAACACTGGAATAATAGACAATACTTACATAATACATGAGGGCACTATGTAATAAGGGAAAGGGCTATACATAAGAGCAAACACTGGAATAATAGACAATACTTACATAATACGTGAGGGCACTATGTAATAAGGGATAGGGCTATACATAAGAGCAAACACTGGAATAATAGACAATACTTACATAATACATGAGGGCACTATGTAATAAGGGATAGGGCTATACATAAGAGCTAACACTGGAATAATAGACAATACTTACATAATACGTGAGGGCACTATGTAATAAGGGATAGGGCTATACATAAGAGCAAACACTGGAATAATAGACAATACTTACATAATACGTGAGGGCACTATGTAATAAGGGATAGGGCTATACATAAGAGCAAACACTGGAATAATAGACAATACTTACATAATACATGAGGGCACTATGTAATAAGGGATAGGGCTATACATAAGAGCAAACACTGGAATAATAGACAATACTTACATAATACATGAGGGCACTATGTAATAAGGGATAGGGCTATACATAAGAGCAAACACTGGAATAATAGACAATACTTACATAATACATGAGGGCACTATGTAATAAGGGATAGGGCTATACATACGAGCAAACACTGGAATAATAGACAATACTTACATAATACATGAGGGCACTATGTAATAAGGGATAGGGCTATACATAAGCGCAAACACTGGAATAATAGACAATACTTACATAATACGTGAGGGCACTATGTAATAAGGGATAGGGCTATACATAAGAGCAAACACTGGAATAATAGACAATACTTACATAATACATGAGCGCACTATGTAATAAGGGATAGGGCTATACATAAGAGCAAACACTGGAATAATAGACAATACTTACATAATACGTGAGGGCACTATGTAATAAGGGATAGGGCTATACATAAGAGCAAACACTGGAATAATAGACAATACTTACATAATACATGAGGGCACTATGTAATAAGGGATAGGGCTATACATAAGAGCAAACACTGGAATAATAGACAATACTTACATAATACATGAGGGCACTATGTAATAAGGGATAGGGCTATACATAAGAGCAAACACTGGAATAATAGACAATACTTATATAATACGTGAGGGCACTATGTAATAAGGGATAGGGCTATACATAAGCGCAAACACTGGAATAATAGACAATACTTACATAATACGTGAGGGCACTATGTAATAAGGGATAGGGCTATACATAAGAGCAAACACTGGAATAATAGACAATACTTATATAATACGTGAGGGCACTATGTAATAAGGGATAGGGCTATACATAAGAGCAAACACTGGAATAATAGACAATACTTACATAATACATGAGGGCACTATGTAATAAGGGATAGGGCTATACATAAGAGCAAACACTGGAATAATAGACAATACTTACATAATACATGAGGGCACTATGTAATAAGGGATAGGACTATACATAAGAGCAAACACTGGAATAATAGACAATACTTACATAATACATGAGGGCACTATGTAATAAGGGATAGGGCTATACATAAGAGCAAACACTGGAATAATAGACAATACTTACATAATACATGAGGGCACTATGTAATAAGGGATAGGGCTATACATAAGAGCAAACACTGGAATAATAGACAATACTTACATAATACATGAGGGCACTATGTAATAAGGGATAGGGCTATACATAAGAGCAAACACTGGAATAATAGACAATACTTACATAATACATGAGGGCACTATGTAATAAGGGATAGGGCTATACATAAGAGCAAACACTGGAATAATAGACAATACTTACATAATACATGAGGGCACTATGTAATAAGGGATAGGGCTATACATAAGAGCAAACACTGGAATAATAGACAATACTTATATAATACGTGAGGGCACTATGTAATAAGGGATAGGGCTATACATAAGCGCAAACACTGGAATAATAGACAATACTTACATAATACGTGAGGGCACTATGTAATAAGGGATAGGGCTATACATAAGAGCAAACACTGGAATAATAGACAATACTTATATAATACGTGAGGGCACTATGTAATAAGGGATAGGGCTATACATAAGAGCAAACACTGGAATAATAGACAATACTTACATAATACATGAGGGCACTATGTAATAAGGGATAGGGCTATACATAAGAGCAAACACTGGAATAATAGACAATACTTACATAATACATGAGGGCACTATGTAATAAGGGATAGGACTATACATAAGAGCAAACACTGGAATAATAGACAATACTTACATAATACATGAGGGCACTATGTAATAAGGGATAGGGCTATACATAAGAGCAAACACTGGAATAATAGACAATACTTACATAATACATGAGGGCACTATGTAATAAGGGATAGGGCTATACATAAGAGCAAACACTGGAATAATAGACAATACTTACATAATACATGAGGGCACTATGTAATAAGGGATAGGGCTATACATAAGAGCAAACACTGGAATAATAGACAATACTTACATAATACGTGAGGGCACTATGTAATAAGGGATAGGGCTATACATAAGCGCAAACACTGGAATAATAGACAATACTTACATAATACGTGAGGGCACTATGTAATAAGGGATAGGGCTATACATAAGAGCAAACACTGGAATAATAGACAATACTTACATAATACATGAGGGCACTATGTAATAAGGGATAGGGCTATACATAAGCGCAAACACTGGAATAATAGACAATACTTACATAATACATGAGGGCACTATGTAATAAGGGATAGGGCTATACATAAGAGCAAACACTGGAATAATAGACAATACTTACATAATACATGAGGGCACTATGTAATAAGGGATAGGGCTATACATAAGAGCAAACACTGGAATAATAGACAATACTTACATAATACGTGAGGGCACTATGTAATAAGGGATAGGGCTATACATAAGAGCAAACACTGGAATAATACACAATACTTACATAATACATGAGGGCACTATGTAATAAGGGATAGGGCTATACATAAGAGCAAACACTGGAATAATAGACAATACTTACATAATACATGAGGGCACTATGTAATAAGGGATAGGGCTATACATAAGAGCAAACACTGGAATAATAGACAATACTTACATAATACATGAGGGCACTATGTAATAAGGGATAGGGCTATGCATAAGAGCAAACACTGGAATAATAGACAATACTTACATAATACGTGAGGGCACTATGTAATAAGGGATAGGGCTATACATAAGAGCAAACACTGGAATAATAGACAATACTTATATAATACATGAGGGCACTATGTAATAAGGGATAGGGCTATACATAAGAGCAAACACTGGAATAATAGACAATACTTACATAATACGTGAGGGCACTATGTAATAAGGGATAGGGCTATACATAAGCGCAAACACTGGAATAATAGACAATACTTACATAATACATGAGGGCACTATGTAATAAGGGATAGGGCTATACATAAGAGCAAACACTGGAATAATAGACAATACTTACATAATACGTGAGGGCACTATGTAATAAGGGATAGGGCTATACATAAGAGCAAACACTGGAATAATAGACAATACTTACATAATACGTGAGGGCACTATGTAATAAGGGATAGGGCTATACATAAGAGCAAACACTGGAATAATAGACAATACTTACATAATACATGAGGGCACTATGTAATAAGGGATAGGGCTATACATAAGAGCAAACACTGGAATAATAGACAATACTTACATAATACATGAGGGCACTATGTAATAAGGGATAGGGCTATACATAAGAGCAAACACTGGAATAATAGACAATACTTACATAATACATGAGGGCACTATGTAATAAGGGATAGGGCTATACATAAGAGCAAACACTGGAATAATAGACAATACTTACATAATACATGAGGGCACTATGTAATAAGGGATAGGGCTATACATAAGAGCAAACACTGGAATAATAGACAATACTTACATAATACATGAGGGCACTATGTAATAAGGGATAGGGCTATACATAAGAGCAAACACTGGAATAATAGACAATACTTACATAATACATGAGGGCACTATGTAATAAGGGATAGGGCTATGCATAAGAGCAAACACTGGAATAATAGACAATACTTACATAATACATGAGGGCACTATGTAATAAGGGATAGGGCTATACATAAGAGCAAACACTGGAATAATAGACAATACTTACATAATACATGAGGGCACTATGTAATAAGGGATAGGGCTATACATAAGAGCAAACACTGGAATAATAGACAATACTTACATAATACGTGAGGGCACTATGTAATAAGGGATAGGGCTATACATAAGAGCTAACACTGGAATAATAGACAATACTTACATAATACGTGAGGGCACTATGTAATAAGGGATAGGGCTATACATAAGAGCAAACACTGGAATAATAGACAATACTTACATAATACGTGAGGGCACTATGTAATAAGGGATAGGGCTATGTGCAACGGGAGAAAATACAGAAGAAAAGATCACATTAGTGTATAATGGCCACTTAATGTCCACACTTATGTATAGAAGTGTAACTAATGTAATCAGGGGAGGGTCTATAGATCCTGTGCAATAATGTATAATAAGTGCGGACACCATGTAATTAGTGAAGGGGCTATACTTAATAAAAGCAGATACTGTGCTCTTATGGTCAGCAGGGTCATCTCTCTCCTGTAGAGTGTAAGCTCTTATGGTCAGCAGGGTCCTCTCTCATGTAGAGTGTAAGCTCTTGTGATTAGCAGGATCCTCTCTCTCCTGTAGAGTGTAAGCTCTGATGATCAGCAGGGTCCTCTCTCTCCTGTAGTGTGTAAGCTCTTATGGTCAGCAGGATCCTCTCTCTCCTGTAGTGTGTAAGCTCTTATGGTCAGCGGGGTCATCTCTCTCCTGTAGAGTGTAAGCTCTTATGATCAGCAGGGTCCTCTCTCATGTAGAGTGTAAGCTCTTGTGATTAGCAGGATCCTCTCTCTCCTGTAGAGTGTAAGCTCTGATGATCAGCAGGGTCCTCTCTCTCCTGTAGAGTGTAAGCTCTGATGGTCAGTAGGGTCCTCTCTCATGTAGAGTGTAAGCTCTTGTGATTAGCAGTATCCTCTCTCTCCTGTAGAGTGTAAGCTCTGATGATCAGCAGGGTCCTCTCTCTCCTGTAGAGTGTAAGCTTTTGTGATTAGCAAGGTGCTCTCTCTCCTGTAGAGTGTAAGCTCTTCTGATCAGTGGGGTCCTTTCCCTTCTGTAGAGTGTAAGCACTTTTGATTAGTGGTGTCCTCTCTCTCCTGTAGCGTGTAAGCTCTTATAATCAGTGGGGTGCGCTCTCTCTTGTAGAGTGTAAGCTCTTATGGTCAGTGGGGTCCTTTCTCTCCTATAGAGTTTATTATTATTATTATTATTATTATAGCGCCATTTATTCCATGGCGCTTTACAAGTGAAAGAGGGTATATGTACAACAATCATTAACCGTACAAAACAGACTGGTATAGGAGGAGAGAGGACTCTGCCCGCGAGGGCTCACAGTCTACAGGAGGAGAGAGGACCCTGCCCGCGAGGGCTCACAGTCTACAGGAGGAGAGAGGACTCTGCCCGCGAGGGCTCACAGTCTACAGGAGGAGAGAGGACTCTGCCCGCGAGGGCTCACAGTCTACAGGGGGAGAGAGGACCCTGCCCGCGAGGGCTCACAGTCTACAGGAGGAGAGAGGACCCTGCCCGCGAGGGCTCACAGTCTACAGGGGGAGAGAGGACCCTGCCCGCGAGGGCTCACAGTCTACAGGGAATGGGTGATGGTACGATAGGTGAGGACAGAGCTGGTTGTGCAGTGGTCTACTGGGCTGAGGGCTATTGTAGGTTGTAGGCTTGTTGGAAGAGGTGGGTCTTGAGGTTCCTCTTGAAGCTTTCCACGGTAGGGGAGAGTCTGATGTGCTGAGGTAGAGCGTTCCAGAGTATGGGGGAGGCACGGGAGAAATCTTGTATGTGATTGTGGGAAGAGGAGATAAGAGAGGAGTAGAGAAGGAGATCTTGTGAGGATCTGAGGTTGCGTGCAGGTAGGTACTGGGAGACTAGGTCACAGATGTAGGGAGGAGACAGGTTGTGCATGGCTTTGTATGTCATGGTTAATGTTTTGAACTGGAGTCATTGGGCGATGGGAAGCCAGTGAAGAGATTGGCAGAGTGGCGAGGCTGGGGAGTAGTAAGGGGAGAGGTGGATTAAGCGGGCCGCAGAGTTTAGGATAGATTGGAGGGGTGCAAGAGTGTTGGAAGGGAGACCGCAGACCAGGAGGTTGCAGTAGTCGAGGCGGGAGATGATGAGGGCATGCACTAATGTTTTTGCTGATTCTTGGTTAAGGAAAGCACGGATCCGGGAGATATTTTTGAGTTGTAGTCTGCATGAGGTGAAGAGGGCTTGGATGTGTGGCTTGAAGGACAGAGCAGAGTCGACGGTTACTCCAAGGCAAGGAGCTTAAGCTCTTATGGTCAGCAGGGTCCTCTCTCTTCTGTAGAGTGTAAGCTCTTATGGTCAGTGAGGTGCTCACTTTCCTGTCGAGTATAAACTCTTATGACCAACGGGGTCATCTCTGTCCTATAGAGTGTAAGATCTTATGGTCACCGGGGTCCGCTCTCTCTCCTGTAGAGTGTAAGCTCTTATGGTCAGCGGGGCTCCGCTCTATCTTGTAGAGTGTAAGCTCTTATCGCCAGTGCAGTCCTCTCTCTCCTGTAGAGTGTAAGCTCCTATGGTCATCGAGGTCCTCTCTCTTTCTCCTGTAGAGTGTCAGCTCGTATAGTCAGTGGGGTCCTCTCTCTCCTGTGTACAGTGTAAGCTCTTATGATCAGCAGGGTCCCCTCTCTATCCTGTAGAGTGTAAGCCCTTGTGGTCAATAGGGCTCTGTCTCTCCTGTAGAGTGTAAGCTCCTATGGTCAGTGAGGTCCTCTCTCTACTGCAAAGAGTAAGCTCTTATGATCAGTGTGGTCATCTTTCTCCTGTAGAGTGTAAGCTCTTATGGTCAGTGAGGTCCTTTCTCTCTCTCCTGTAGAGTGGAATCTCTTGTGGTCAGCGAGTTCATTTTTATCCTGAAGAATGTAAGCTCTTATGATCAGTAGGGTCCTCTCTCTCCTGTAGAGTGTAAGCTCTTGTGGTCAGTGGGGTCCTCTCTCTCCTGTGAAGTGTAAGCTCTTATGGTCATCGAGGTCCTCTCTCTCCTGTAGAGTGTAAGTTCTTATGATCAGCATGGTCCTCTCTTTTCTGTAGAGTGTAAGCTCTTTTAATCAGCAATGTCCTTTCTCTCGTGTAGAGTGTAAGCTCCTATGGTCAACAGGGCTCTCTCTCTCCTGTAGAGTGTAAGCTCTTATGGTCAGTGAGAATCTCTCTCTCTCCTGTAGGGTTTAAGCTTCTATGGTCAGCAGGGTCCTCTCTCTTCTCTATAGTGTAAGCTCTTTTGATCAGCGGGGTTATTTCTCTCCTGTAGAGTGTAAGCTCTTAGGGCCAGCAGTGTCCTCTCTCTCTACTGTGAAGTGTAAGCTCTTATGGTCATCGAGGTCCTCTCTCTCTCTCTCTGTAGAGTGTCAGCTTGTATGGTCAGCAGGGTCCGCTCTCCTGTAGAGTGTAAGCTCTTTTAATCAGTGAGGTCTTCTCTCTCCTGTAGAGTGTAAGCTCTTATGATCAGCAGGGTCCTTTCTCCTGTAGAGTGTAAGCTCTTTTGATCAGCGGGGTCCTCTCTCTTCTGTAGAGTGTAAGCTCTAAAGCGGGCTTTACACGCTACGATATTGCTAGCAATTGCTAGTGATGTCGAGCGTGAAAGCACCCGCCCCCGTCGCACAAGTGATATCGTGTGATCGCTGCCGTAGCGAACAATATCGCTACGGCAGCGTCACATGCACTTACCTGGTCGGCGGCAGCGCTGTGACTGCCGAACAATCCCTCCCTCAAGGGGGAGGAGCGTTCGGCGTCACTGCGACGTCACAATGCGGCCGGCCAATCAAAGCGGAGGGGCGGAGATGAGCGGGACGTAACATCCCGCCCACCTCCTTCCTTCTGTATTGCGGCCGGCGGCAGGTAAGGAGACGTTCCTCGCTCCTGCGGTGTCACACACAGTGATGTGTGCTGCCGCAGGAGCGACGAACCACAGCGATAAACAACCATTACCGATTTTTGGGTTTGGGACGACCTCTCCATGGTGAATGATTTTCACCATTTTTGAGGTCGCTAAAGGTCGCTGGTCAGTGTCACACGCTGCGATATCATTAATGATGCCGGATGTGCGTCACTAACGACGTGACCCCGATGATAAAACATTAACGATATCGTAGCGTGTAAAGCCCCCTTTAGGCTATGTGCCCATGTTGCGTATTTACATGCAGTTGCGCTGCGTTCTGCACTGCAGCGTAACTGCATGCGTCCTGCGTCCCCAGCACAATCTATGAAGATTGTGCATAATCCATGCCCACGTGGCGTTTTAGAACGCAGTGATTTCCATGCTGCCAAAGCGCTGCGTTCTAAAAAGCAACATGTCCCTTCTTTCGTGCGCTCTGCACGCTGTCTCCATTCTGTCTATGGGAGAGGCAGCATCCAGAGCGCACAAATTCTGCAGTCACCAAAGTTTCAGAACGGAGCTTTTCAGCTGCACTCTGAAGCGGACATGCAGTGACTTTTACGCTGCGGTGCGGAGCGCACACACATGGGCACATAGCCTTATGGTCAATAGGGCTCTCTCTCTCCTGTAGAGTGTAAGCTCTTTTAATCAGTGAGGTCCTCTCTTTCCTGTACAGTGTAAACTCTTGTGATCAGTGGGGTCCTCTCTCTCTCACCTGTGAAGTGTAAGCTCTTTTAATGAGCGAGATCCTCTCTCTTCTGTAGACTGTAAGCCTTATGGTCAATATGGGTCTCTCTCCTGTAGAGTGTAAGCTCTTATGGTCAGTGAGATCCTCTCTCGCCTGTAGAGTTTAAGCTCTTATGATCAACGGGGTCCTCTCTTCTCCTGTAGAGTGTAAGCTCTTATGGTCAGTGAGGTCCTCTCTTCTGTAGAGTGTAAGCTCTTATGATCAGCGGGGTCCTCTCTCTACTGTAGACTGTAAGCTCTTAGGGTCAGCGGGGTCCTCTCTTCTGTAGAGTGTAAGCTCTTATGGTCAGTGAGGTCCTCTCTCTCCTGTAGAGTGTAAGCTCTTATGATCAGTGAGGTGCTCTCTTTCCTGTACAGTGTAAACTCTTGTGATCAGTGGGGTCCTCTCTCTCTCACCTGTGAAGTGTAAGCTCTTTTAATGAGCGAGATCCTCTCTCTTCTGTAGACTGTAAGCCTTATGGTCAATATGGGTCTCTCTCCTGTAGAGTGTAAGCACTTATGGTCAGTGAGATCCTCTCTCTCCTGTAGAGTTTAAGCTCTTATGATCAACGGGGTCCTCTCTTCTCCTGTAGAGTGTAAGCTCTTGTGGTCAGTGGGGTCCTCTCTCTCCTGTGAAGTGTAAGCTCTTATGGTCATCGAGGTCCTCTCTCTCCTGTAGAGTGTAAGTTCTTATGATCAGCATGGTCCTCTCTTTTCTGTAGACTGTAAGCTTTTTTAATCAGCAATGTCCTCTCTCTCCTGTAGAGTGTAAGCTCTTTTAATCAGCAATGTCCTTTCTCTCGTGTAGAGTGTAAGCTCCTATGGTCAACAGGGCTCTCTCTCTCCTGTAGAGTGTAAGCTCTTATGGTCAGTGAGAATCTCTCTCTCTCCTGTAGGGTTTAAGCTTCTATGGTCAGCAGGGTCCTCTCTCTTCTCTATAGTGTAAGCTCTTTTGATCAGCGGGGTTATTTCTCTCCTGTAGAGTGTAAGCTCTTAGGGCCAGCAGTGTCCTCTCTCTCTACTGTGAAGTGTAAGATCTTATGGTCATCGAGGTCCTCTCTCTCTCTCTCTGTAGAGTGTCAGCTTGTATGGTCAGCAGGGTCCGCTCTCCTGTAGAGTGTAAACTCTTTTAATCAGTGAAGTCTTCTCTCTCCTGTAGAGTGTAAGCTCTTATGATCAGCAGGGTCCTTTCTCCTGTAGAGTGTAAGCTCTTTTGATCAGCGGGGTCCTCTCTCTTCTGTAGAGTGTAAGCTCTTATGGTCAGTGAGGTCCTCTCTTTCCTGTACAGTGTAAGCTCTTATGGTCAGTGAGGTCCTCTCTTTCCTGTACAGTGTAAGCTCTTATGGTCAGTGAGGTCCTCTCTCTCCTGTAGAGTGTAAGCTCTTATGATCAGTGAGGTGCTCTCTTTCCTGTACAGTGTAAGCTCTTATGATCAGTCAGGTGCTCTCTTTCCTGTACAGTGTAAGCTCTTATGGTCAGTGAGGTCCTCTCTCTCCTGTAGAGTGTAAGCTCTTATGATCAGTGAGGTGCTCTCTTTCCTGTACAGTGTAAACTCTTGTGATCAGTGGGGTCCTCTCTCTCTCACCTGTGAAGTGTAAGCTCTTTTAATGAACGAGATCCTCTCTCTTCTGTAGACTGTAAGCCTTATGGTCAATATGGGTCTCTCTCCTGTAGAGTGTAAGCTCTTATGGTCAGTGAGATCCTCTCTCTCCTGTAGAGTTTAAGCTCTTATGATCAACGGGGTCCTCTCTTCTCCTGTAGAGTGTAAGCTCTTATGGTCAGTGAGGTCCTCTCTTCTGTAGAGTGTAAGCTCTTTTGATCAGCGGGGTCCTCTCTCTACTGTAGACTGTAAGCTCTTAGGGTCAGCGGGGTCCTCTCTTCTGTAGAGTGTAAGCTCTTTTGATCAGCGGGGTCCTCTCTGTCCTGAAGAGTGTAAGCTCTTGTGTGCCGCCTCCGTGCCAGCAGCCGCCGCTGCTTGGATCCGGACCTTCTAAGCGGGTGGCTCGAGGGTCTCCGGACCCAAGGGTATCGCGGACACGCCGAATAAAAGGGGGGGACGTAGGTGTACGGGCTAGGCCGTATTACGTTTTTGACGCCACCCATGGTGTGTGGTGAGGTGGGACACCACCACTGCTGTTGTGGGCCCCCAGGGGAGATGTAGTGGCAGCTGGATGTTAACCCCTCCGTGGGTAGGGATGGTTGCCCCGGGACCCGGTGCCTTTGTGCAGGGTATGGCGATGGCAAGGGCAGGCGCGCCTGAGCAAGCAAGGGGAATTTTGGTTACTCACAGTAAATGAATCACACGAGTCTTTCAGTAAACCAAAGGTGCTGGTGGCCGACCGCCGCAGCCGGTTTCTTTCAGGTCCCTCACCCAGGCTGGTGGTCACTGTCCTTTTCCTCTGCACTGACTTTGTGTAAGGTGGACTATCTAGTCTGAAACTCAGGAGTCTGCTCCCGGCTGGATGTGGTCTAAGGAGCCGTGCCCGCAGACGCTGGCCCGTGGGATTTATGGGCCCTGGCGGGGACCTCCTATCCCTATCGGTGGGCTGTTGTCTTCTATGAGGGACTTTGGGTGGGATAGGACCTCTAGTCCTGGCCTCAATCGGTTAATTAACCAGGTCGTTGGTTTCCGGTCCTGGCTTCAGGGTCCGAGTATCCCTCTTTGTGCTTTGGTTTCCGGGTCGGTTCCCCGTGTCGGTACCGGCGGGCTACAACCCTGTCTCGGTCCACCTCGGTTCTGCTGAGCCGTTTTCCCGTCTCCTGCTGACGGAGACCACCTTCTGCCACCTAGCCAAAGTCACCAGAGCTTCAACCCTGGCACCGTTCAACTTGAACCTCGTCTACTGGAGCTAGACCTAGCTCCAGCCCACACTCCTCTCGACTTGAACTACAAACTGAACTGCTTGTTTTCCCGCCCCGGGCTGTCTAGACCCCTGGGTGGGCGTGTCCAACCACCTGGTCTCACCCACTGGTGTGTCTATCTTTCCCTAAGGGGGGGTGACTAGGATTTCAGGTCGGCTGTGTGTTTCCTAAGTGAGGGAAGGTGTTATGCGGGGGCCTATCTGTGACTAGCTGGTTTTGCCAGGGCGTCACATTCCCCCTTGGTTTAATACAGACCGTCCGCGGGCTGTCCGACAACCAACATTTATTGAACAAGAACTGAAAAAGCTGGAAAAGGGGTAAAACACAGATACAAGTATACTAACACATTTACATCGAAGTACATTTGGTTTCTTCCCTTATGGGAGGCATTTTTCTTAAGCCTGCTTTACACGTTGCAATTCGCATACGATATCGTATGCGATTTGCAACACCCCATCGTATGTGTGGCACCTTCAATTTGTTGAATGTGCCGCACAAACGATTAACCCCTGTCACAAGTACTTACCTGTCCATACGACCTCGCTGTGGGCGGCGAACGTCCACTTCCTGGAGTGGGAGGGATGTTCGGCGTCACAGCGATGTCACGCAACAGCCGGCCAATCGAAGTAGAGGGGCGGAGCTGAGCGGGACATAAACATCCCGCCCACCTCCTTCCTTCGGCATTACCATCCGGGAGCCGCAGGAGGCAGGTAAGATCTGGTCATCGTTACCGGGGTGTCACACACAGCGATGTGTGCTACCCCGGGTACAATGAGCAATCTGACGTACAATTCTAGAGAAAGGTACGACGTGCATGCGATGAACGTTTTACCGTTCAATCGCAATCGCACGTACCTGTCACACACGGCAATGTAACTTACAATGCCGGATGTGCGTCACTTACGACGTGACCCCGCCGACACATTGTAAGATATATTCAGCGTGTAAAGCGGGCTTTAAACGTTGCCGGGATGGGACGGACCGGGTCCTTCTCACCTCACCCACCCAAAACAACCTAGCCCTGATGCCACCTCTAAAACACAGGTTGGCACCCCTTGTCCAAGTCCAGGTAGGTCCGGATGTTGCCCGTACGGGCCGGGTAAAAAGTTCCATACCCGGCAGTCCTTTTTCAAGGGCCCCACGTCCAGGGGACCCCTGACGCGGAGGGTAGTCACCGGTTTTGCTGGTGTGACAGGGCCTCGGCCGACTCCACCGCAGGCCCTTCCTCCAATCAGCCTCTCCAGAGACTGCTGCAGGGTGAGAAGGTTGGTCAGGGACTATTTACAAGACCTAATAGTTTATGGGTTTGGCCTGCCAGTTCACGGCCATGGTCCTTTAACTATAAAACAGGAACAACAGACGGTCCCAACGGGGACTTCACTTAGGGTAGCCTGGGAACCGCTACCTACTCATCTTTGGAGCTGGAGATTGGTGGAGAGGGGCGGAGGTAGTGCCTTTCTCCTTCGCTCACCCATCGCTTTACACATCTAGGGCGAACCACCCCCTCTCTCCGCAATGTCGGGTGTATGACACCAGCTCTCCAGGCTCCAGGTCCCGATCTGGGTGGCCAACAGGCAAATGAGGGGCCACGTCCCTCCGGGACACGAAGATCTTAGCCTCCAGGCCCGGCTCATAAATAAAGCCCCACCCCTTCTGGGGGTTGAAGTGCCGGGCCTGGCCCCGCACACGGAAAGTGGCATTCCTGAGATGGTCCTTTTCACTATAGGTCCGGGACAGGACCTCCGCCTTCCTTTTCTCTCGGGCGGCAATGTCCCTGCTCAGCTGGTACCGCTGCCGCTCCCAGTACGGAGCATCTGCTGCCTGCTCCGTTTCTACCTGCGCAGGGGCCGGGTCCAGCCGGAGTCCCTCTGTCCCGGCTACGACCGGCACCTTTGGCAATGGAGGGCCCCGCTGTGATATGGCCCGCTCTGCTACCCCGCAGGTGCATCCCTGCTGTGCCTCAGCCGAGGCCGGGAGCGGTCAGCATCCCTGGCGGTGTTGGCTTCCGGTCGGGGACTGTCTCCGCTGCGGCCGGGTGGATTGCCGGGGCCGTCGTCATCGCGGGCGCTGCTTCCTCCGGGACTGGACGGGACACCTTCCGGGCTGTATGCTTTAGTGGAGCTGGTACGGGTGCCAGGGCGGTGACGGGCTTGCTGCTGGTGGCTTTCGCTGGCGAGTCTTCACGGGTAGACAAGACGGGTACTGCTGCCGTTTTTGGGGGCAGCGGACCGAGCGGGGTGTGAGCAAAAAGTGCGGGAGGCAGCGTGGCGGGCAGGGGCAGACCAGGCCCCTCCTCCTGGTCGGCCGGTCCCTGGGGGACATAGGGGCGTGGGTTGCTTACCCGCTCCTCCGAGGCTGCCTCCACTTCACGGGCCCGAACGGCTGCAGCCAACTCCGTCATCTCAGCCGTCCATCGCTTCAGCAAGAAGCTCGCCTGCGCCTGCATCCTGCGACACATGCGCTCCGTCTGGGCTTCCACCCAATCGGCTGTTCCGGGCACGGGCTCCTCGACTGCGGGCTTGCCAGACTGGTCGGACATGTTGCTGGGTTGGTATCCAGGAACAAGAGGGTAGAGTCCTGGAGGGTCTGCCCTTTATCTGCTCGGGTCACATGCTGCAGATTCTGCACCCACCCCCCTTGGTCTTTTGCCAGCACTCTCTTTTCCGGTTAGTTTCGTTTTACGACCTCGGGGGTTACCTTCCAGACGTGTTCCCAGGGGGCGAGGCTTCGTCTTTCGCGCGCTGGGCTGCAGTTTTCGCGACCAAAAATGGCGGCAAAAATGTCGACTTCTGAAAATTTCTCAACGGATCACCGCTTAAGCCTGCTGTACACATTCCGATCTATCGTGCGATTGCACGAGCGATCGTAACCGCCCACGTCGTTTGTGCGTCACGGGCAATTGATTGCCTGTGGCGCACAAAGTCGTAAACCCCCCGTCACACGTACTTACCTCCCGTGCGACGTCGCTGAGGGCTGCGAACATCCACTTCCTTGAATGGGAGGGATGTTCGGCGTCACAGCGACGTCGCACGGCGGCCGGCCAATAGGAGCGGAGGGGCGGAGATGAGCGGGATGTAAACATCCCGCCCACCTCCTTCCTTCCGCATTACAGGCAGGAGCCGCGGGACGCAGGTAAGCGATGTTCAACATTCCCGTGATGTCACACGGAGCAACGTGTGATGCCATGGAAACGATGAACAACCGACGTCATGTTTCATAAACGATTTTATGAAACCTAGCGACGAGTATGTGGCGCCCTGGACTAGCCAGGTCGTCACAGGAACTGCACCAACACACCCCACACCCCGAGACAGGCACATCAGCCAAACATAAAATCCTTGTTGCCTCCCTCCAGGGGCTGAGGTCCACACCAGGTGGGGTGGAGCCAGGTGGTTGGCCCCACCCACTGAGGAGTTCACAGTCCTGGAGGCGGGAAAAGGTAGTGAGTACAGTTGTACACAGTAAAGTGAGAGGAGCTACTGAAGGTGTCTGGGTTGGAGCCCAGGCACTGACAGCAAGGTTGGCAGACGGTGGTGGCCGTCTGCAGGAGAGGCGAATCAACGCGGAACCGTAGGACCGGGGTCGGGTGGTGGCCTGCCGGTACCGAACCGGGGAGCGAAGTGAAGCCAGCACACACAGGCAGGGCCTGCGGACCCCGACCAGGCTTGGAGCCGCCCGAAAAGGTCAAATCCGTTTAGTGACCAGAACCCCAGGGGTTTCCTAGAACCCAAGACCCGATAGAAGGCAACCGTCCGAACAAACAGGAAATACAGCTACCGCCAAGGCTAGAGTTCCGAGGGCCAGCGCCTGCGGGCAAACAGGGCTCCTCTGGCACCTATACACCGGGGAGCGGGCTACCGTTGGGAAGCCATCGTAGCCGAACACAGACACAGGTGCAGGGAAAGGCAGCCACCACTAACTGTCCGGGAGAAGTCACAGCAGCCGGCTGCGGGAACCGTCCATCCAGCCGTTTTGGTTTACCAGAGACTCTGTCATTAATCATCTGAGTGAGTACACCAGTGCCGTCTGGCACCGCGCCGTGCTGTCCTCGCGACCCTGCACCTCACCGGCCCTGCAACCCCGATCCCTCACCGGGCCCCGGGACCACCAGCCCCACGGAGGGGGAAAACATCCCAGGTGCTCCCTAACAACGCTTTCGGGATCCCCGTCACCAGCAGCGGTGGTGCCCACCTTCACCACAAACCGTGGGTGGCGTCACGGACTCAATCCACAAACCAAAACAATTATCCCCTTTTCACTCACGGGCGCGGAGCGCAGATCGAGTCCCCGGATCCGGCCCACGGCTTCAGCCACCGAGCAGCAGCAGCAGCAGCCGGACCCGAGCGCCAGCAGTGGCAGCTGAGCAGCGCGCCCCTGCCGCCCGCGACAAGTACACGACTCACGATTTGTGAGCGATACTGCGTCGCTAGGAGGTGTCACACAGGGACACGTCGCAAGTGATGCCGGATGTGCGTCACAAAAACCGTGAACCCGCCGATCTATCGCAACATAGATCGTCTCATGTAAAGCACCCTTTACTCTCCAATTCAAGGCGCACTTTCACCAGGTAAGTGGATGGGTAAGTATCCTGTTCGTGACGCCAAGTTTTCGGGGTGTGCCGCCCCCGTGCCAGCAGCCTCCGCTGCTCGGATCCGGACCTTCTAAGGGGGTGGCTCGAAGGTCTCCGGACCCGGGGGTCTCGCGGACACGCCGAATAAAAGGGGGGGAACGTAGGTGTACGGTCTAGGCCGTATTAAGTTTGTGACGCCACCCACGGTGTGTGGTGAGGTGGGACACCACTGCTGCTGTTATGGGGCACCCGGGGGAGATGTAGTGGCAGCTGGATGTTAACCCCTCCGTGGGTAGGGATGGTTGCCCTGCAACCCGGTGCCTTTGTGCAGGGTACGGCGATGTCAAGGGCCGACGCGCCTTAGCAAGCAGGGGGATGTTTGGTTACTCACAGTAAATGAATCACACGAGTCTTTCGGTAAACCAAAGGTTCTGGTGGCCGGCCGCCGCAGCCGATTGCATCCAGGTCCCCCACCCAGGCTGGTGGTCATTGTCCTTTTCCTCTGCACTGACTTTGTGTAAGGTGGACTTCCTAATCTGAAACTCAGGAGTCCGCTCCCGGCTGGATGTGACCTAAGGAGCCGTGCCCGCAGACGCTGGCCCGTGGGATCTATGGGCCCTGGCGGGGACCTCCTATCCCTATCAGTGGGCTGTTGTCTTCTATGAGGGACTTTGGGTGGGACAGGACCTCCAGTCCTGGCCTCAATCGGTTAATTAACCAGGCCGCTGGTTTCCAGTCCTGGCTTCAGGGTCCGAGTACCCCCCTTTGTGCGCCGGTTTCCGGGTTGGTTCCCCTTGTCGGTACCGGCGGGCTACAACCCTGTCCTGGTCCACCTCTGTTCTGCTGAGCCGTCTTCCTGTCTCCTGCTGACAAAGACCACCGTCTGCCACCTAGCCAAAGGCACCAGGGCTCCTACCCTGGTACCATTCAGCTTGAACCTCCTCTGCTGGAGCTACACCTAGCTCCAGACCACACTCCTCTCGACTTGAACTACAAACTGAACTGCTTGTTTTCCCGCCCCGGGCTGTCTAGACCCCTGGGTGGGCGTTTCCAACCGCCTGGTCCCGCGCACTGGTGTGTGTATCTTTCCCTAAGGTGGGGTGACTAGGGTTTCAGGTCGGCTGTGTGTTTCCTAATGAGGGATGGTGTTATGCGGGGGCCTATCTGTGACTACCTGGTTTTGCCAGGGCGATCCCACTTGTGTTCAGTTGGTTTCTCTCTCTCTCCTGTGAAGTGTAAGCTCTTATGGTCATCGGGGTCCTCTCGCTCTCCTGTAGAGTGTCAGCTCTTATCGTCAGTGCAGTCCTCTCTCTCCTGTGGAGTGTAAGAGCTTGTGGTCAGTGAGGTCCTCTCTGTCTCCTGTGAAGTGTATGCTCTTATGGCCATCGAGGTCCTCTGTCTCTTCTGTAGACTGCAAGCTCTTATGGTCAGCAGGGTCATCTCTCTCTCTCCTGTAGAGTGTAAGCTGTTATGGTCAGTGAGGTCCTCTCCCTCCTGTAGACTTTAAGCTCTTATGGTCAGCAGAGTCCTCTCTTCTGTAGAGTGTAAGCTCTTATGATCAGCGGGGTCCCCTTTCTCTCCTGCAGAGTGTAAGCTCTTATCGTCAGTGCAGTCCTCTCTCTCCTGCAGAGTGTAAGCTCTTTTGATTAGCGGGGTCCTCTCTGTCCTGTAGACTGTAAGCTCTTGTGGTCAGTGGGGTCCTCTCTCTTGTAGAGTGTAAGCTCTTATGGTCACCGGGTTCCTCTCTCTTGTAGTGTAAGCTCTTATGGTCACCGGGTTCCGCGCTCTCTTGTAGAGTGTAAGCTCTTATGGTCACCGGGTTCCGCTCTATCCTGTAGAGTGTAAGCTCTTATGGTCAGTGCAGTTCTCTCTCTCCTGTAGAGTGTGAGCTCTTATGGTCAGCAGGGTCCTCTCCCTCTCTCCTGTAGAGTGTAAGATCTTATGGTCAGCAGGGTCCTCTCTCTCTTGTAGAGTGGAAGCTCTTCTGATCAGTGAGGTCCTCTCTATCCTGTAGAGTGTAAGCTCTTATGGCCAGCGGGGTCCACTCTCTCCTGTAGAGTGTAACCTCTTATGGTCAGCGGGGTCCTCTCTATCTTGTAGAGTGTAAGCTCCTATGGTCAGTGTAGTCCTCTCTTTCCTGTAGAGTGTAAGCTCTTTTTGTCAATAGGGCTCTCTCTCTCCTGTAGAGTGTAAACTCTTATGATCAGTGGGGTGCTCTCTCTCTCTCCATTAAAGTGTAAGATCTTATGTTCAGTTTGGTCCTCTCTCTCCTGCAGAGTGTAAGCTCTTTTGATTAGCGGGGTCCTCTCTGTCCTGTAGAGTGTAAGCCCTTTTGATCAGCGGGGTGCTCTCTGTCCTGTAGACTGTAAGCTCTTGTGGTCAGTGGGGTCCTCTCTCTTGTAGTGTAAGCTCTTATGGTCACCGGGTTCCGCGCTCTCTTGTAGAGTGTAAGCTCTTATGGTCACCAGGTTCCGCTCTCTCCTGTAGAGTGTAAGCTCTTATGGTCAGTGCAGTTCTCTCTCTCCTGTAGAGTGTGAGCTCTTATGGTCAGCAGGGTCCTCTCTCTCTCTCCTGTAGAGTGTAAGATCTTATGGTCAGTGCAGTTCTCTCTCTCCTGTAGAGTGTAAGCTCTTATGGTCAGCAGGGTCCTCTCCCTCTCTCCTGTAGAGTGTAAGATCTTATGGTCAGCAGGGTCCTCTCTCTCTTGTAGAGTGGAAGCTCTTCTGATCAGTGAGGTCCTCTCTATCCTGTAGAGTGTAAGCTCTTTTATGGTCAGCGGGGTCCTCTCGCTCTCCTGTAGAGTGTAAGCTCTTATGGTCAGTGTGGTACTCTCTATCCTGTAGAGTGTAAGCTCTTATGGCCAGCGGGGTCCACTCTCTCCTGTAGAGTGTAACCTCTTATGGTCAGTGGGGTCCTCTCTATCTTGTAGAGTATAAGCTCCTATGGTCAGTGCAGTCCTCTCTTTCCTGTAGAGTGTAAGCTCTTTTTGTCAATAGGGCTCTCTCTCTCCTGTAGAGTGTAAACTCTTATGATCAGTGGGGTGCTCTCTCTCTCTCCATTAAAGTATAAGATCTTATGTTCAGTTTGGTCCTCTCTCTTGTAGAGTGTAAGTGTAGCGCCCCTGAAGCCATCAGGGAGCTACAAGGTACTGAATCCGCACCAGGATTTAGGACCTATCCCCAGAAGACCGGTGCCGGTAACAACCAAACATTCCAGAAATCCCTGTTTTTCCCCACATTCCCCCATAGAATGGTACCAGGCTAGGGTTGGACCAATGGATTGGCCGCCTAGAGGTGGAGCCAATGCAGTCCACTAGACAACCAGGGGGGAGGGGCAGACAGTGGACAATCAGACAGGAGTCGACGGGAGTCGGTGACAGAGAGAGGAAATAAGTAGACGTACTGACAGGAGGGAAACAGGGACCTGAGAGCCCAGGCGGTTAGTTGCCGGTGGAGTACGATGAAGTACTCCCGGAACCACGCGCCAACGGGGTACAGAATCCTAGGTCAGGCAAACTCTCCAGGCACACCTGATAAAATCTGCACAGTTTGGGGACCATCAAGGACCTCACTGACCTTGAAGTTCGGGACACAGTAGCAACGGGAGAACCGGAGACCATGACCAGAGACTCTGTGACCCCACAGGGATCACGCTACTGTCATACGGACTACCGTTCAGAGACTACCAGGAGGGGACCCCCAGCCGCTCCAAGCCACGGGGACCCACCAACCAAAGACAGGTGTAGGGGAAAGAAGCCACCAGGTCATCACACCGGCACTGGGACTAAGGGGACCAGTGGTCAACACCAGTCTTCGTCTGGTGACCAGTTGACAACTTGCCGTGAGTAAAGGAACCAGTTACACTGCAACCCCTTGTGTGGCCCATCTTCTTTCAATACCCATCTACATCACCTATCCTCTGGGGCTCGGCCCTGCTTGTGGAGGGTATAACATCCAGGCTGTCACTAACACCAGCCCCAGTAGTGGACATTGTGCAGCGGCGGCTCCATCCACATAGCCGCAACACCGCAAGTGGCGTCACGTATAAACTTTCATTCAATTCCCCTGTAAATTTTCCCCTTTTCAAAAGCACCCAGGGCACAGAACCAGGCAATGGCCACCAAAGTAACATTCCCAAGATATACACCACCCGGGACCGAGTACCCCATAACCCTGGGCGACACAGCTTTTAAGTGGTGTTCTCTCTCCTGTAGAGTGTAAGTGCTTTTGGTAAATGGGGTTCTTTCCTGTAGAGTGTAAGCTCTTATGGTCAGCAGGGTACCCTCTCTCTCCTGTAGAGTGTAAGCTCTTTTGGTAAATGGGGTTCTTTCTTTCCTGTAGAGTGTAAGCTCTTATGGTCAGCAGGGTCCTCTCTCCTGTAGAGTGTAAACTCTTTTGGTAAATGTTTTTTTTTCTTTCCTGTAGAGTGTAAGTTCTTATGGTCAGTGTGGTCTTCTCTCTCCTGTCGAGTGTAAGCTCTTCTGGTCAGCATGGTCCCCTCTCTCTCCTGTAAAATGTAAACTCTTTTGGTAAATGTTTTTTTTTCTTTCCTGTAGAGTGTGAGCTCTTATGGTCAGCAGGGTCCCCTCTCTCTCCTGTAGAGTGTAAGCTCTTCTGGTCAGCAGGGTCCTTTCTCTATCCTGTAGAGTGTAAGCTCTTATGGTCAGCAGGGTCCCCTCTCTCTCCTGTAGAGTGTAAGCTCTTATGGTCAGCAGGGTCCTTTCTCTATCCTGTAGAGTGTAAGCTCTTATGGTCAGCAGGGTCCCCTGTCTCTCCTGTAGAGTGTAAGCTCTTATGGTCAGCAGGGTCTCCTGTCTCTCCTGTAGAGTGTAAGCTCTTATGCTCTGATTAAACCAGGGAAGGAGTCTTGCGAGGATAATTTGCATATTCCCAGTGCCTTCTGGGATAAGTGAAGAGTCACCGCGAGCTCAAGGAGAACCGGGTTTTGGCCGTTACAGCCGGAAGGAAGACTTCTGAAATCCGCGCACCGCCTGTCTTCTTCATTGTGAGCGTGAGTGAGCAAAGTGTGAGCAAAAGTAAGTGTGAGTAGAATTGTTTGTATTTAGTTGTTTAGTTACTTAACATTTGTTTAGTGCTATCCCCATTAGAAAATGTGCTCCACTATTGCTAATGCGATCCAGTGTACATCTTGTCTCATATATGCAGTCCTTGAAAAGCCGTTCGAGGGTGCATACTGTTGTTGGAGGGTGCGTGCTGTTGTTGGAGGGTGCATACTGTTGTTGGAGGGTGCATACTGTTGTTGGAGGGTGCGTGCTGTTGTTGGAGGGTGCATACTGTTGTTGGAGGGTGCATACTGTTGTTGGAGGGTGCATACTGTTGTTGGAGGGTGCATACTGCTGTTGGAGGGTGCATACTGCTGTTGGAGGGTGCGTACTGTTGTTGGAGGGTGTATACTGTTGTTGGAGGGTGCATACTGTTGTTGGAGGGTGCATACTGCTGTTGGAGGGTGCATACTGTTGTTGGAGGGTGCGTACTGCTGTTGGAGGGTGCATACTGTTGTTGGAGGGTGCATACTGCTGTTGGAGGGTGCATACTGCTGTTGGAGGGTGCATACTGTTGTTGTAGGGTGTATACTGTTGTTGGAGGGTGCATACTGTTGTTGGAGGGTGCATACTGTTGTTGGAGGGTGCATACTGCTGTTGGAGGGTGCATACTGTTGTTGGAGGGTGTATACTGTTGTTGGAGGGTGCATACTGTTGTTGGAGGGTGCATACTGCTGTTGGAGGGTGCGTACTGCTGTTGGAGGGTGCGTACTGCTGTTGGAGGTGCATACTGCTGTTGGAGGGTGCATACTGCTGTTGGAGGGTGCATACTGCTGTTGGAGGGTGCATACTGCTGTTGGAGGGTGTATACTGCTGTTGGAGGGTGCATACTGTTGTTGGAGGGTGCATACTGCTGTTGGAGGGTGCATACTGTTGTTGGAGGGTGCATACTGTTGTTGGAGGGTGCATACTGCTGTTGGAGGGTGCATACTGCTGTTGGAGGGTGCATACTGCTGTTGGAGGGTGCATACTGCTGTTGGAGGGTGCATACTGTTGTTGGAGGGTGCATACTGCTGTTGGAGGGTGCATACTGTTGTTGGAGGGTGCATACTGTTGTTGGAGGGTGCATACTGTTGTTGGAGGGTGCATACTGTTGTTGGAGGGTGCATACTGCTGTTGGAGGGTGCATACTGCTGTTGGAGGGTGCATACTGCTGTTGGAGGGTGCATACTGTTGTTGGAGGGTGCATACTGTTGTTGGAGGGTGCATACTGTTGTTGGAGGGTGCATACTGTTGTTGGAGGGTGCATACTGCTGTTGGAGGGTGCATACTGCTGTTGGAGGGTGCATACTGCTGTTGGAGGGTGCATACTGTTGTTGGAGGGTGCATACTGCTGTTGGAGGGTGCATACTGCTGTTGGAGGGTGCATACTGTTGTTGGAGGGTGCATACTGTTGTTGGAGGGTGCATACTGTTGTTCGAGATGTGCGCAAGTTGCACGTTTGGAAGCCCAGATACTGGATCTAAATGAGCAGCTGGCAACTCTGAGATGCATTAGCAATATGGAGAGGAGTGTGCCGCTCACTGAGCAGCAGCTTGCTGGGTCAGATGTGGGGGAGGATCGTAGTAGGGAGCGGCAGGACGGTGAGGTAGGTAGCTGGGTGACAGTTAGAAAGGGGGGTAAAGGGAAATGTGCTAGGAAGACTAGTCCTGAACTGACACACCCCAATAGGTTTGCAAACTTGGCAGATGAGGGGGATGTCATTACAGGGGTAGCATTGCTGCAGCAAGGCATGACCTCTGAACGCCAGAGGAGTGTCTGCTCCAGTAAGGGGGGGAATAGGAGTGCGGGGCAGGCAAGACAGGTACTGGTAGTGGGGGACTCAATTATTAGGGGGACAGATAGGGCAATCTGTCACAAAGACAGGGATCGCCGAACAGTGTGTTGTCTTCCTGGCGCTCGAGTTCGGCACATCGCTGATCGGGTTGACAGATTACTGGGAGGGGCTGGGGAGGACCCAGCGGTCATTGTACACATTGGCACAATTGACAAAGTTAGAGGTAGGTGGAAGGTCCTTAAAGATGATTTCAGGGAATTAGGTTGTAAGCTTAAAGCATGGACCTCAAAGGTGGTATTTTCGGAAATACTGCCTGTGCCACGAGCCACACCAGAGAGGCAAAGGGAGATCAGGGAGGTTAACAGGTGGCTCAGGAATTGGTGTAGGAAAGAGGGGTTTGGGTTCCTGGAGAATTGGGCCGACTTTTCAGTTGGCTACAGATTCTATGCTAGGGATGGGCTGCATCTTAATGGGGAGGGTGCAGCTCTGCTGGGGCAGAAAATGGCTAGAAGGTTGGAGGAGTGTTTAAACTAGGAATGGGGGGCGAGGGTATTCACTTTATAGAAGGGGAATGTAGTGCAGATAGTGACCAGGGCACAAGTAATGAAATTGGGGGTGGTACGGGGGGGAAGGGTTAGGACAGTTAATACAGTAAGCAGGAATACAGGTACAGAGTCATACGTAACGTGCATGTACACTAATGCCCGAAGCCTCACAAATAAGGTGGAGGAATTAGAATTAATATTGTTGGAAGAAAATGATGCTATAGTGGGGATATCAGAGACATGGCTGGATGAGAGCTATGACTGGGCTGTTACTTTACAGGGTTATAGCCTATTCAGGAATGACCGTACAAATAAGCGAGGGGGAGGTGTGTGTCTATATGTAACATCATCCTTACAACCCATCCTGCGTGACAACATATGTGAGGGTACTGAGAATGTAAAGTCCCTATGGGTGGAGATAAGGGGGGGGGGAATGAATAATAAAATACTGATAGGGGTGTGTTATAAGACGCCGAATATTATGGAAGAGGTAGAGAATCTCCTCATAAAGCAAATTGATAAAGCAGCGAGTCTCGGAGAGGTAATTATTATGGGGGACTTTAACTATCCTGATATAAATTGGGGAACAGAAACTTGCAGTTCCTGAAAAGGAAATAGATTTCTGATAACAATGAAAGATAATTACCTTTCACAAATGGTACAGGACCCCACAAGAGGGGGAGCACTACTAGACCTTGTACTAACCAATAGGCCAGACCGCATATCAAATATACAAGTTGGGGGTAATTGGGGAATAGTGATCACAAAATAATAAGTTTTCATGTATTCTTTAGTAAGATGTCTAGTAGAGGGGCTTCAAGGACACTAAACTTCAGGAAAGCAAATTTTAAACGGCTGAGAGATGATCTTAGTGCAATAAACTGGGATGATGTACTAAGTAATAAAAGTACACAAAGCAAATGGGAGACTTTTATGAGCATCCTGAATAGGGCTTGTGCAGAAAATATACCCTATGGGAACAAACATGCTAGAAATAGGAGGAAACCCCTATGGCTAAATAGAGCTGTAAGGGAAGCAATAAAAGAAAAACAGAAAGACTTAAAAGAATTAAAGAGGGTAGGTAGTGATGAGGCATTATATAATTATAGAAAATTAAATAAAATATGTAAAAAGCAAATTAAGTTAGCTAAGTTTGAGACAGAGAGACTCATTGCGAGAGAAAGTAAAAATAATCCTAAAATATTCTTTAACTACATAAACAGTAAAAAACTGAAAAGCGATAGTGTTGGCCCCCTTAAAAATAGTCTTGGTGAAATGGTGGAAGGGGATGAGGGTAAAGCCAACCTGCTGAATGACTTTTTTTCTACGGTTTTTATACAAGAAAATGCCATGGCAGATGACATGACCAGTGATACCATAAATTCACCCTTGAATATTACCTGCTTAACCCAGCAGGAAGTACGCCGCCGCCTCGAAATCACTAAGGTTGACAAATCTCCGGGCCCGGATGGCTACACCCCAGAGTACTACAGGAATTGAGTTCTGTGATAGATAGACCATTATTTTTAATCTTCTCAGATTCCTTAATAACAGGGTCGGTACCGCAGGACTGGCGCATAGCAAATGTGGTGCCAATATTCAAAAAGGGGACAAAAACTGAGCCAGGAAATTATAGGCCGGTAAGTTTAACCTCTACGGTTGGTAAAATCCTTGAGGGTTTCTTGAGAGATGCTATACTGGAGTATCTCAAGAAAAATAACCTTATGACAGAGATTAACATGGGTTTATGAGGGATCGATCCTGTCACACTGATCAGCTTCTATGAAGAGGTAAGTTCAAGCCTGGAGCAGGGAAATGCAGTGGATGTTGTGTATATGGACTTTTCAAAAGCTTTTGATACGGTGCCACACAAAAGGCTGGTACATAAAATGAGAATAATGGGGATAGGGGAAAATATGTGTAGCTGGGTTAAAAACTGGCTCAGTGATAGGAAACAAAGGGTGGTTATTAATGGTACGTACTCGGACTGGGTCTCAGTTCATAGTGGGGTACCACAGGGGTCAGTATTGGGCCCGCTTCTTTTCAACATATTTATAAATGACCTTGTTGGGGGCATGCGGAGTAGAATTTCAATATTTGCAGATGATACTAAACTCTGCAGGGTAATCAATACAGAGGAGGATAATTTTATATTACAGGGAGATTTATGTAAATTGGAGGATTGGGCTGAGAAGTGGCAATTGAAGTGTAATGTAGATAAATGTAAGGTCATGCACTTGGGTAGAGGAAATAACATTTATGATTATGTACTTAATTGTAGAACACTGGGTAAAACAGACACAGAAAAAGACTTGGGTGTATGGGGGGATGGTAAACTTCACTTTAGTGGCCAGTGTCAGGCAGCTGCTGCCAGGGCTAATAAAATAATGGGATGTATTAAAAGAGGTATAAGTGTTCATGAAAAAAATATAGTTCTACCTCTGTACAAGTCACTAGTGCGACCGCACTTATATACTGTGTACAATTCTGGTCACCGATATATAAGAAGGACATAGCTGAACTGGAGAGGGTGCAGAGAAGACCACCAAGATTATTAGAGGAATGGGGGGGGCTGCAATACCAAGACAGGAAAAACGAAGGCTTAGGGGGGATCTAATCACAATGTATAAATATATGAGGGGACAGTACAGAGACCTTTCCAAAGATCTTTTTACACCTAGGCCTGCGACTGGAACACGGGGGCATCCGCTACGTCTTGAGGAAAGAAGGTTTAATCATAATCACAGAGGAGGATTCTTTACTGTACGAGCAGTGAGACTATGGAACTCTCTGCCGCATGATGTTGTAATGAGGGATTCACTACTAACATTAAGCAGAGCCTGGACGCCTTTCCTGAAAAATGTAATATTACCAGTTATGTATATTAGATTTTATGACAGGGTATTGATCCAGGGAACTAGTCTGATTGCCGGATGTGGACGAAGGAAGGAATTTTTTTCCCCATTGGAGCTTATTTGACACATTGGGGGTTTTTTTGCCTTCCTCTGGATCAACATGTTAGGCTGCGGGTTGAACTAGATGGACTTAGGCGGGCTTTGCACGTTGCGACATCGGTAACAATGTGTTACCGATGCTGCAGCGATAGTCCCGCCCCCGTCGCACGTGCGATATCTAGTGAAAGCTGCAGTAGTGATTATTATCGCTACGGCAGTTTCACACGCACATACCTGCCGTGCGACGTCCCTCTGGCCGGCGACCCGCCTCCTTCCTAAGGGGGCAGGTCGTGCGGCGTCACAGCAACGTCACACGGCAGGCGGCCAATTGAAGTGGAGGGGCGGAGATGAGCAGGATGTAAACATCCCGCCCACCTCCGTCCTTCTCATTGCAGCCGGCGGCAGGTAAGGTGATATTCCTCGCTCCTGCGGCTTCACACACAGCGATGTGTGCTGCCGCAGGAGCGAGGAACAACATCGCACCTGTCGCTGCACCGGCATTATGGAAATGTCGGAGGCTGCAGCGATGATACGATAATGACGCTTTTGCGCTCGTTCATTGTATCATCTAGGCTTTACACACTACGACATCGCAAGTGACGCCGGATGTGTGCCACTTTCGATTTGACCCCACCGACATCGCACCTGCAATGTCGTAGTGTGCAAAGCCCGCCTTAGAGTCTCCCTTCAACCTTAAAAACTATGAAACTATGGTCAGCAGGTTTCTAGTTCCATAGATTGAAAAAAAGACTTAGGTCCATCCAGTTCACCTTCCTCCACCAATTCTACATTTTGTCACTGTCATTTATAACCCACAATGTTTACTGAAAAAATATCCGGCCCTGATATAAAGCTGTTATAGTATCTGACAGTCTGACTGCTCTAACTGTAAAGAACCCTTTCCTATTTAGCTGTCAGAATCTCTTCTCTTCCCCCGCAGCGAGCGCCCCCTGGTCCTTAGTATTGTCTTCCCCCGCAGTGAGCGCCCCCTGGTCCTTAGTATTGTCTCCCCCGCAGTGAGTGCCCCCCTCCCCCCGCAGTGAGTGCCCCCCCTCCCCCCTGCAGTGAGCGCCCCCTGGTCCTTAGTATTGTCTTCCCCCGCAGTGAGTGCCCCTGGTCCTTAGTATTGTCTTCCCCCGCAGTGACTGTCCCTGGTCCTTAGTATTGTCTTCCCCCCGCAGTGACTGCCCCTGGTCCTTAGTATTGTCTTCCCCCGCAGTGAGTGCCCCTGGTCCTTAGTATTGTCTTCCCCCGCAGTGACTGCCCCTGGTCCTTAGTATTGTCTTCCCCCGCAGTGACTGCCCCTGGTCCTTAGTATTGTCTTCCCCCCGCAGTGACTGCCCCTGGTCCTTAGTATTGTCTTCCCCCGCAGTGACTGCCCCTGGTCCTTAGTATTGTCTTCCCCCGCAGTGACTGCCCCTGGTCCTTAGTATTGTCTTCCCCCCGCAGTGACTGCCCCTGGTCCTTAGTATTGTCTTCCCCCGCAGTGACTGCCCCCTGGTCCTTAGTATTGTCTTCCCCCGCAGTGACTGCCCCTGGTCCTTAGTATTGTCTTCCCCCGCAGTGACTACCCCTGGTCCTTAGTATTGTCTTCCCCCGCAGTGACTGCCCCTGGTCCTTAGTATTGTCTTCCCCCGCAGTGACTACCCCTGGTCCTTAGTATTGTCTTCCCCCCGCAGTGACTGCCCCTGGTCCTTAGTATTGTCTTCCCCCGCAGTGACTGCCCCCTGGTCCTTAGTATTGTCTTCCCCCCGCAGTGACTGCCCCTGGTCCTTAGTATTGTCTTCCCCCCGCAGTGACTGCCCCTGGTCCTTAGTATTGTCTTCCCCCGCAGTGACTGCCCCTGGTCCTTAGTATTGTCTTCCCCCCGCAGTGACTGCCCCTGGTCCTTAGTATTGTCTTCCCCCGCAGTGACTGCCCCCTGGTCCTTAGTATTGTCTTCCCCCGCAGTGACTGCCCCTGGTCCTTAGTATTGTCTTCCCCCGCAGTGACTGCCCCTGGTCCTTAGTATTGTCTTCCCCCCGCAGTGAGTGCCCCTGGTCCTTAGTATTGTCTTCCCCCGCAGTGACTGCCCCTGGTCCTTAGTATTGTCTTCCCCCGCAGTGACTGCCCCTGGTCCTTAGTATTGTCTTCCCCCCGCAGTGAGTGCCCCTGGTCCTTAGTATTGTCTTCCCCCCGCAGTGAGTGCCCCTGGTCCTTAGTATTGTCTTTGGAAGGAATACGTCCTGCGCCGTCCTTTATATTGACCACACATGTATTTATATGTATAATGAGATCTCCTCTGAGACGTCTTTTTTCTAAGCTAAACATATCTAACTTTTTCAACCTCTCATCATACGGGCGGCCTCCATTCCTCATCATACGGGCGGCCTCCATTACTCATCTTACGGGCGGCCTCCATTCCTCATCATACGGGCGGCCTCCATTACTCATCATACGGGCGGCCTCCATTCCTCATCATACGGGTGACCTCCATTCCTCATCATACGGGCGGCCTCCATTCCTCATCATACGGGCGACCTCCATTCCTCATCATACGGGCGGCCTCCATTCCTCATCATACGGGCGGCCTCCATTACTCATCTTACGGGCGGCCTCCATTCCTCATCATACGGGCGGCCTCCATTACTCATCATACGGGCGGCCTCCATTCCTCATCATACGGGTGACCTCCATTCCTCATCATACGGGCGGCCTCCATTCCTCATCATACGGGTGACCTCCATTCCTCATCATACGGGCGGCCTCCATTCCTCATCATACGGGCGGCCTCCATTACTCATCTTACGGGCGGCCTCCATTCCTCATCATACGGGCGGCCTCCATTACTCATCATACGGGCGGCCTCCATTCCTCATCATACGGGTGACCTCCATTCCTCATCATACGGGCGGCCTCCATTCCTCATCATACCGGGCGGCCTCCGTTCCTCATCATACAGGCGGCCTCCATTACTCATCATACGGGTGGCCTCCATTACCCATCATACGGGCGGCCTCCATTACCCATCATACGGGCGGCCTCCGTTACTCATCATACGGGCGGCCTCCATTCCTCATCATACGGGCGGCCTCCATTCCTCATCATACGGGCGGCCTCCATTACTCATCTTACGGGCGGCCTCCATTCCTCATCATACGGGCGGCCTCCATTACTCATCATACGGGCGGCCTCCATTCCTCATCATACGGGCGGCCTCCATTCCTCATCATACGGGCGGCCTCCATTCCTCATCATACGGGCGGCCTCCATTACTCATCATACGGGCGGCCTCCATTACTCATCATACGGGCGGCCTCCATTCCTCATCATACGGGCGGCCTCCATTCCTCATCATACGGGCGGCCTCCATTCCTCATCATACGGGTGACCTCCATTCCTCATCATACGGGCGGCCTCCATTCCTCATCATACGGGCGGCCTCCGTTCCTCATCATACGGGCGGCCTCCATTACTCATCATACGGGTGGCCTCCATTACCTATCATACGGGCGGCCTCCATTACCCATCATACGGGCGGCCTCCGTTACTCATCATACGGGCGGCCTCCATTACTCATCATACGGGCGGCCTCCATTCCTCATCATACGGGCGGCCTCCATTACTCAATATACGGGCGGCCTCCATTACTCATCATACGGGCGGTCTCCATTCCTCATCATACGGGCGGCCTCCATTACTCAATATACGGGCGGCCTCCGTTACTCATCATACGGGCGGCCTCCGTTACTCATCATACGGGCGGCCTCCGTTACTCATCATACGGGTGGCCTCCGTTACTCATCATACGGGCGGCCTCCGTTACTCATCATACGGGCAGCCTCCAATACTCATCATATGGGCGGCGTCCATTACTCATCATACGGGCGGCCTCCGTTACTCATCATACGGGCGGCCTCCGTTACTCATCATATGGGCGGCCTCCATTACTCATCATACGGGCGGCGTCCATTACTCATCATACGGGCGGCCTCCGTTACTCATCATATGGGCGGCCTCCGTTACTCATCATACAGGCAGCCTCCATTACTCATCATACGGGCGGCCTCCATTACTCATCATACGGGCGGCCTCCGTTACTCATCATACGGGCGGCCTCCATTCCTCATCATACGGGCGGCCTCCATTACTCATCATACGGGCGGCCTCCGTTACTCATCATACGGGCGGCCTCCATTCCTCATCATACGGGCGGCCTCCATTACTCATCATACGGGCGGCCTCCATTCCTTGTAGTAGTCTAGTTGCCGCCTTTGAACTGACTCTAACTTCTGAATGTCCTTTTTAAAATGTTGAGCCCAAAACTGGATCCCGTATTCCAGATGTGGCCTTACAAGTGATTTATAGAGGGGTAACAATACGTTGGGATCACGGGATCTAATCTCTCTTTTTATACACCCTAGAATCTTGTTTGCTTTAGCAGCTGCTGCCTGACATTGATGCTGCTGCTCAGCTTATTTGTAATGAGGATACCCAAGTCCTTCTCCTGTTCTGTAGTCCCGAGTTTACTTCCATTTAATGTATACGCAGCTATAGTTCCTATCTTGCCAGTAGAGTGTATGGTTAGTGGAGTCCTCTCTCCAGTAGAGTGTAAGCTCTTATGGTTAGTGGAGTCCTCTCTCCAGTAGAGTGTAAGCTCTTATGGTTAGTGGAGTCCTCTCTCCAGTAGAGTGTAAGCTCTTATGGTCAGTGGAGTCCTCTCTCCAGTAGAGTGTAAGCTCTTATGGTCAGTGGAGTCCTCTCTCTCCAGTAGAGTGTAAGCTCTTATGGTCAGTGGAGTCCTCTCAACAGTAGAGTGTAAGCTCTTATGGTCAGTGGAGTCCTCTCTCTCCAGTAGAGTGTAAGCTCTTATGGTTAGTGGAGTCCTCTCTCCAGTAGAGTGTAAGCTCTTATGGTTAGTGGAGTCCTCTCTCCAGTAGAGTGTAAGCTCTTATGGTCAGTGGAGTACTCTTTCCTGTAGAGTGTAAGCTCTTATGGTTAGTGCAGTTCTCTCTCTCTCCAGTAGAGTGTAAGCTCTTGTGCTCAGCAGAGTCCTCTCTCTTTAATAGAGTGTATGCTTATTTATTCCAATCACTTCTGAATTCCGGGTTTTGGGGCTGTGGGAATCGACATTTATTGACAATAGGGCTCCGATCAATCTGAAAATAAACAAAGACTAATTTATCTTGATTTAGCAAACAAAGGAACCATATGTCTGGCCTAATTCAGAATAGTTCGCCCCTACACAAGTGGCCAGACTTTGAGTGGCAGATTAGTCACAGGAAGCAATTCTATTCTTTCTGGTTTATTCAGTCCTCAGAAAACATTTCATAGAAATAAACTTAAAGCCTTTTCTGGCACAAAGGTACAAACATGAAAATAACAAGTCCGTATAGCTGAAGGGTCGGCCGGTTCAGAGGTGCAGAGCCCTTCACTCTGGAGGTCTGCTACCTCCAAACACAGAACATATAGTGTTTCCAGAAGTCAACATTTTACCTGCTAGACCACATCAACTGGTAGTAATATGGTAAACAGCCATCCCACCAATCTCTTCAGATATTCGCAAAATTCCAGGCTATGTTAAAGCCTGTTTAACCCTCTCAATACCTAGCAAAATGGAGCATACAGCCGGGTACACATCACTTAGGTTAATAAACTCAGTGGTACATATCTCCCTTGTAGTGTTTTACCAATGACCATCTTAAAACACGCACATTGTCCACACTGACCTACATCCATACGCACATTGTCCATATTGTCCTACATCCGTACGCACATTGTCCATACTGTCCTACATCCGTACGCACATTGTCCACACTGACCTACATCCGTACACACATTGTCCACACTGACCTACATCCGTACACACATTGTCCACACTGACCTACATCCGTACACACATTGTCCACACTGACCTACATCCGTACACACATTGTCCACACTGACCTACATCCGTACACACATTGTCCACACTGACCTACATCCGTACACACATTGTCCACACTGACCTACATCCGTACACACATTGTCCATACTGCCCTACATCCGTACGCACATTGTCCATACTGTCCTACATCCGTACACACATTGTCCACACTGACCTACATCCGTACACACATTGTCCATACTGTCCTACATCCGTACGCACATTGTCCATACTGCCCTACATCCGTACGCACATTGTCCACACTGACCTACATCCGTACGCACATTATCCATACTGTCCTACATCCGTACGCACATTGTCCACACTGACCTACATCCGTACGCACATTGTCCATACTGTCCTACATCCGTACACACATTGTCCACACTGACCTACATCCGTACGCACATTGTCCACACTGTCCTACATCCGTACACACATTGTCCACACTGACCTACATCCGTACACACATTGTCCACACTGACCTACATCCGTACACACATTGTCCATACTGCCCTACATCCGTACGCACATTGTCCACACTAACCTACATCCGTACGCACATTGTCCATACTGTCCTACATCCGTACACACATTGTCCACACTGACCTACATCCGTACACACATTGTCCATACTGTCCTACATCCGTACGCACATTGTCCATACTGCCCTACATCCGTACGCACATTGTCCACACTGACCTACATCCGTACGCACATTATCCATACTGTCCTACATCCGTACGCACATTGTCCACACTGACCTACATCCGTACGCACATTGTCCATACTGTCCTACATCCGTACACACATTGTCCACACTGACCTACATCCGTACACACATTGTCCACACTGACCTACATCCGTACACACATTGTTCATACTGTCCTACATCCGTACGCACATTGTCCACACTGACCTACATCCGTACACACATTATCCATACTGACCTACATCCGTACACACATTGTCCACACTGACCTACATCCGTACGCACATTATCCACACTGACCTACATCCGTACACACATTGTCCATACTGTCCTACATCCGTACACACATTGTCCATACTGTCCTACATCCGTACACACATTGTCCATACTGTCCTACATCCGTACACACATTGTCCACACTGACCTACATCCGTACACACATTGTCCACACTGACCTACATCCGTACACACATTGTCCACACTGACCTACATCCGTACGCACATTGTCCATACTGTCCTACATCCGTACACACATTGTCCACACTGACCTACATCCGTACACACATTGTCCACACTGACCTACATCCGTACACACATTGTCCACACTGTCCTACATCCGTACGCACATTATCCACACTGACCTACATCCGTATGCACATTGTCCATACTGACCTACATCCGTACACACATTGTCCATACTGTCCTACATCCGTACGCACATTGTCCACACTGTCCTACATCCGTACGCACATTGTCCACACTGACCTACATCCGTACACACATTATCCATACTGTCCTACATCCGTACGCACATTATCCACACTGTCCTACATCCGTACGCACATTGTCCACACTGACCTACATCCGTACGCACATTGTCCACACTGTCCTACATCCGTACGCACATCATCCACACTGACCTACATCCGTACGCACATTGTCCATACTGTCCTACAGCCGTACGCACATTGTCCATACTGTCCTACATCCGTACGCACATTATCCATACTGTCCTACATCCGGACGCACATTGTCCACACTGACCTACATCCGTACACACATTGTCCATACTGTCCTACATCCGTACGCACATTATCCACACTGACCTACATCCGTACACACATTATCCATACTGTCCTACATCCGTACGCATTGTCCATACTGTCCTACATCCGTTTGCACATTGTCCACACTGACCTACATCCGTACGCACATTATCCATACTGACCTACATCCGTACGCACATTGTCCACACTGTCCTACATCCGTATGCACATTGTCCACACTGACCTACATCCGTACGCACATTGTCCATACTGTCCTACATCCGTACGCACATTGTCCACACTGTCCTACATCCGTACGCACATTATCCACACTGACCTACATCCGTACGCACATTGTCCACACTGACCTACATCCGTACGCACATTGTCCACACTGTCCTACATCCGTACGCACATTGTCCATACTGTCCTACATCCGTACGCACATTGTCCACACTGTCCTACATCCGTACGCACATTATCCACACTGACCTACATCCGTACACACATTATCCACACTGACCTACATCCGTACGCACATTATCCATACTGTCCTACATCCGTACACACATTATCCACACTGACCTACATCCGTACACACATTGTCCACACTGACCTACATCCGTACGCACATTGTCCATACTGTCCTACATCCGTACACACATTGTCCACACTGACCTACATCCGTACGCACATTGTCCACACTGACCTACATCCGTACACACATTATCCATACTGTCCTACATCCGTACGCACATTGTCCACACTGACCTACATCCGTACGCACATTCTCCACACTGTCCTACATCCGTACGCACATTGTCCATACTGTCCTACATCCGTACGCACATTGTCCACACTGTCCTACATCCGTACGCACATTATCCACACTGACCTACATCCGTACGCACATTGTCCATACTGTCCTACAGCCGTACGCACATTGTCCATACTGTCCTACATCCGTACGCACATTATCCATACTGTCCTACATCCGGACGCACATTGTCCACACTGACCTACATCCGTACACACATTGTCCATACTGTCCTACATCCGTACGCACATTATCCACACTGACCTACATCCGTACACACATTATCCATACTGTCCTACATCCGTACGCATTGTCCACACTGACCTACATCCGTACACACATTATCCATACTGTCCTACATCCGTACGCACATTGTCCACACTGTCCTACATCCGTACACACATTATCCATACTGTCCTACATCCGTACGCACATTATCCACACTGTCCTACATCCGTACGCACATTATCCACACTGACCTACATCCGTACGCACATTATCCATACTGACCTACATCCGTACGCACATTGTCCACACTGTCCTACATCCGTATGCACATTGTCCACACTGACCTACATCCGTACGCACATTGTCCATACTGTCCTACATCCGTACGCACATTGTCCACACTGACCTACATCCGTACACACATTATCCATACTGTCCTACATCCGTACACACATTGTCCATACTGTCCTACATCCGTACGCACATTGTCCACACTGACCTACATCCGTACACACATTGTCCACACTGACCTACATCCGTACACACATTATCCACACTGTCCTACATCCGTACGCACATTATCCACACTGACCTACATCCGTACACACATTATCCACACTGACCTACATCCGTACACACATTATCCATACTGTCCTACATCCGTACGCACATTGTCCACACTGACCTACATCCGTACGCACATTGTCCACACTGTCCTACATCCGTACGCACATTGTCCACACTGACCTACATCCGTACGCACATTATCCATACTGTCCTACATCCGTACGCACATTGTCCACACTGACCTACATCCGTACGCACATTATCCACACTGATCTACATCCGTACGCACATTATCCACACTGTCTTAACATCCGTACATACATTGTACATGGCATCCTACCAACAATACACACTATATATATACTATCCTTGTCATGATGTATTTTACCTTCTCACTGTATTTGCTGTAATACTATGTCAGGATGTGATGTCACTTTCCTTTGGTTGTACTTACTGAACACTTTGAAATGTCTTGGGATGTAAGTAACCATACCTTCCCCCCATCTCCTGTGTCTCTGGGCCCATAATGCAATTATCTCTTGTCCACACAGCCAGGGGAACTTCTCATTGTTTCGTAAGCAGTGGATAACGCCAACTACACAAACCTGTAGACATCTCGGAGCCAACCTTCTAGAATCTTCTAGTGGGCCCAACCATTGCATAGACCCCTACCCTTGAGGGGCGGGCCCACGAGCTCAAACAATTCACTCCTGTTTCTAAATGCAGTTGGGAGTTGAGTTTTTGAAGAGGAAGGGAGCGAGATCTGAATCTGCGGACAGACCTCGCCGTCCAGTGGATTGTGTGGGATTTCTGGGACTCTGAAAAGGACTATTACGTTGTGATCTGGCACTTTGGATTATCGGGAGGTGCCCCCGAATCTGTTTTATTTGGACTTGTCGTGTGCTGTTCCTGTATTCCTGTTAGTAAACCTGTTGGATCATCCTCGGCCTGTTGTCTCTCTTTGCTCTGATGTACACCCCGTCACAAACTGGTGGCAGCAGCGGGATCAGAGCAGAAGAAATGGAGGACAACAGCCAATCGACGTCTGAAACCAGAACCTCAGGATACAGGAACTGGACTGTGGCGAGTCTACAAACAAAGGCCCGTGAATTAGGTGTCGGCTACAAAGGACTCTCTAAGGAGCAACTAATTGAGGCATTGGAACACGCTTGCCTGCAAGATGGCACCGAGGAACAATTTCCACAGCAAGGGGAGCAAAGACGGGAGCCGGAGGTGAATACCCAAAAAAGTCAATGGGTTGTGTGGTACAAGGAAAAGATGGCACTGCTTGGAGATGAGGCCACCATAGAAGATAAGAGGGAGGCCATGCGTGGAGCTGAAGAGAAGGAGCGCAGGATGGAGGAGATGGCATTGCTGGATAAGCAGCTCGCTGTGGAAGCCGCGAGAGGTTCCAGACAGACTGTAACCCCAGCACCCATCATGAGGGAACTTCCCAGAGTGTCCCGCAAAGACTTCAAGCAGTTTAATGAGGCTGCTGGTGACATTGAGGGCTTCTTCCAGGACTTTGAGCATCAGTGTCGATTAATGGAAGTCCCAGAAAGGGAGCGCGTCCGGCATCTGGTTGGGCTCTTAGAGGGTGGAGCTGCTGCAGCCTATAGAGCTATGGACCCTCGGTGGAACTGTGAGTATGCGGATATTAAACAGACTATTCTAGAACATTATGCTGTAACGCCAGACACTTACAGGACTCAGTTCCGTACTCTAGCATGTGATGAGGAAGTGTCCTTCAAGATGTATGCCCACAAACTCAAACATCTGTGGCATCGTTGGTTGGAGGCAGAGGAGGCCTTAACCTTGGAGACCGTCCTCAAGGTCCTCCTAAAAGAGCAGTTTTACTTCAAGTGCCCCGCTGAGATCCGGGAATGGGTGCGTGAAAGGAGACCAGCCACTGCGGAGGAAGCTGCAGCTCTAGCTGATGAGGCTCTCACCATCAAGCCTCAGTGGAAAAAACTACTACCCAGTGAGAAAAAAAACACCAACCCCCCGACGCTGGTGGCCCCTGGTCCTTCTGGCCCCAATGTTCACCATCACCCTAGACCGTCAACTCATGGGGACCTTCGTGTGACTGTGCCTCGCATTACTCATGCTCCACCTTTGGGAATACGACGCGGAGGAAGAATCCCAGAGCGCAGATGTTATGGATGTGGGCAGCCTGGGCACATGCAATTCCAATGTCCAGGTGTTCGTAGACAGAACAGCTACAGACCGCCTTTGCCTGTTCATTACCTACAGACACCTTCACCAGGAGAAGAGCTGGATTCTGTGCCTGATGACTTGCCAAGGGACTCAGATATCCTGGCTCCCCTACCCGGAGTCTATGGGGTGCGAGCTCCAGCCACCTGTTCTTCTGATCTTCAGGACAAACATCTACAGGAGGTCGTGCTGGATGGCCAAAAAGTTGTTGGCTTCCGTGACACTGGGGCTTTCCTCACCATAGCCGATCCCCGAGTAATTCAACCACAAGCAATTCAAAAGGGACCAGGAATTGCCATTGAACTGGCAGGAGGTACCCAGAGATATATTCCAAGAGCGAGTGTGACCCTGGATTATGGCTTTGGGGCAAAACAATGTGTGGTCGGTGTGATGAGCGGCCTCCCTGCAGACGTTCTTCTAGGAAATGATGTGGGGAATCTTCATTGCCACTTTGTCGGTGCGGTAACCAGAAGTCAAGCCAAGAGAGCAGCCCATGTGGACGTGTACAACCCATCCATGGAACTGAGGCCACCAGAACTGCCATTACAGCCGGTGAGTGATTCTTCTTGTGGGGATAATATGAATGTTACTTGGGATAAAGTTCAGTTTAGACAAGAAGTAGAGACTGACCCCACCCTTGCTAGTTTTAGAACTCGGGCTGAAATAGGGCAGCTAGGGGAAAACGGAGAAAGAATTATCAGAGAAAATGGACTTCTGTATCGGGTTGCCAATGCCGACTCCCTAGATAAGCCCTGGACTTATAGCAAACAGCTGATTGTTCCTCAGAAGTACAGAATTCCCCTATTACACCTGGCTCATGACATTCCTACGGCTGGCCATCAAGGCAAAACCCGCACCGAGAGACGATTGACTCAAACTTTTTATTGGCCGGGGATTTCCCAAGCAGTGGCGCATTTCTGCCGAACTTGTGACATATGTCAGCGTAGAGGGCGACCCGGAGATCACCCAAAGGCACCCCTGCAACCGCTCCCTATAATAGAAGAACCCTTTCAAAGAGTAGCTGTTGATATCATTGGACCTCTGGCTAAACCAAGTAAATCTGGAAAGCAGTACATTCTCACTGTTGTGGACTACGCCACCCGATATCCAGAAGCCGTGGCCTTGTCAAGTATCTCTGCAGCCAAGGTGGCCGAGGCCTTGGTTATTATTTTTACCAGAGTAGGATTCCCCAGTGAGATCTTGTCGGACCAAGGCTCCCAGTTTATGTCAGAGTTGGTCCAGTGTCTGTGGCGCACCTGTGGAGTACGAGCGATCCGAACGACCCCGTATCATCCCCAAACAAATGGACTTTGTGAACGATTCAACGGCACTCTGAAGAATATGCTGAGGGCCTTCACGGACCGAGATTCAGACTGGGAGAAGTACCTACCCCATCTCTTGTTTGCCTATCGGGAAGTTCCCCAGGAGTCCACTGGGTTCTCCCCCTTTGAACTACTCTATGGAAGAAAGGTCCGAGGACCCTTAACCCTGCTCAAGGAATACTGGGAGGGGCAAGTTGAAGATACAGGAACCCCTGTTGTCCCTTATGTCCTAAAGCTGCGAGAAACCTTGGCCCAACTTGCTAGTTTTGCACAGAGTCATTTGCGTATGGCTCAAACCAGACAGAAGACATGGTATGACCGTAACGCACGCTATCGGGAGTTTGTAGAAGGACAACAAGTCTTAATGATTGTTCCCCATCGGCAGAATAAACTGCAGACCACATGGGAGGGTCCCTTCCGGGTTCTCAGAAAACTGAATGATACCAATTACCTTCTTGCTTTAGATGATCAGGGGCTAAGGCAAAAGACTGTCCATGTGAATATGATTAAGGAGTACCATGACCGGAACATTCCAATGATAGCAAGCTGTCGGTTGGCTTCAGAAGATGGTCAAGAGGATGAGGACTCTCTACCTGATCTCGTGGAAGCAGCGAGAGCCCCATCCACTGTGGAACAGGTTCCCCTGGGAGATTACCTGGACTCCTTACAGAAAATCCAGATGCTGGAAGTGCTTCAACAGAGACGGGCTGCTTTCTCATCCCAACCAGGTCGAACCACCGTCACCCAACATCATGTGGACACTCAGGGCATCCGTCCCATACAACTGGCTCCTTACCGGGTACCTGAATCAGTTCGAAACACCATGCAGCACGAACTGGAGGAGATGTTACAGCTTGGGGTAATCCAGGCCTCCCATAGCCCTTGGGCCTCCCCTGTGGTGTTAGTACCCAAGAAGGATGGGAGTACTCGATTTTGTGTGGACTATCGGCGACTAAACGACCATACCGTCAGCGATCCTTACCCAATGCCTCGTATTGACGAACTTCTAGACCGACTGGCTGGGTCCCGATATGTCACTACCTTGGATCTCAGTAAGGGATACTGGCAGATCCCTCTAACGGACGAAGGGAGAGAACGGTCCGCTTTTATAACCCCCTTTGGTCTGTATGAATTTCTAAGCATGCCTTTTGGAATGAAAAATGCCCCGGCCACCTTCCAGAGAATGGTGGATCAGATCCTCCGGGGATGTGATGACTTTGCTTGTGCCTACTTGGATGATATCGCCGTCTTCAGCCACACATGGGAGGAACATCTGAATCAAGTAGCCATTATTTTGGACCTGATTCTTGCAGCCGGCCTAACTATTCGACCCGATAAATGCCAATTGGGGATGGGGGAAGTCCAGTACCTAGGACATAGAGTGGGAGGAGGGAAGCTCCGACCTGAGCCTGCCAAAATCCAGGCTATTAGAGACTGGCCTGTACCACAAACTAAGAAACAAGTTATGGCTTTTCTGGGCACTGCCAGTTATTACCGAAAATTTGTTTCTCATTTCAGTACTGTGGCCAAGCCTCTTACCGACCTGACCAAGAAAACAATGCCCCGGCTGGTGATCTGGACTCCAGCCTGTGATGAGGCTTTTAACCGGCTGAAGGATGCTTTGATCTGCGATCCTGTCCTGGCTGCTCCAGACTACAAGAGGAGATTCATTGTGCAAACGGATGCCTCTGCTTATGGACTGGGAGCTGTCCTCAGCCAGGTGAATGCAGCTGGGGACGAGCACCCCATCGCCTATCTCAGCCGGAAACTGCTGGACCGAGAAGTGGCCTATGCAACTGTTGAGAAGGAATGTCTGGCTGTAGTGTGGGCCCTTAAGAAACTACGGCCGTATCTGTATGGACGGGAATTCACTGTGGTTACTGATCACAATCCCCTCACCTGGCTGAACAGAGTCTCTGGGGACAATGGACGCTTGTTACGATGGAGCCTGGCTCTGCAGCCCTATAACTTTACCATACAATATAGAAGGGGCAGCCAACACCAAAATGCAGATGGACTGTCCAGGCAAGAGGAGCCTTGAGTCCTGTCAGCCATGCCTGCGTGTACTTAACCAGCGACCTGTAGAGGTCCCTAGTACGTACACAAGTTGGGAGGGGAAGGAATTGTCATGATGTATTTTACCTTCTCACTGTATTTGCTGTAATACTATGTCAGGATGTGATGTCACTTTCCTTTGGTTGTACTTACTGAACACTTTGAAATGTCTTGGGATGTAAGTGACCATACCTTCCCCCCATCTCCTGTGTCTCTGGGCCCATAATGCAATTATCTCTTGTCCACACAGCCAGGGGAACTTCTCATTGTTTCGTAAGCAGTGGATAACGCCAACTACACAAACCTGTAGACATCTCGGAGCCAACCTTCTAGAATCTTCTAGTGGGCCCAACCATTGCATAGACCCCTACCCTTGAGGGGCGGGCCCACGAGCTCAAACAATTCACTCCTGTTTCTAAATGCAGTTGGGAGTTGAGTTTTTGAAGAGGAAGGGAGTGAGATCTGAATCTGCGGACAGACCTCGCCGTCCAGTGGATTGTGTGGGATTTCTGGGACTCTGAAAAGGACTATTACGTTATGATCTGGCACTTTGGATTATCGGGAGGTGCCCCCGAATCTGTTTTATTTGGACTTGTCGTGTGCTGTTCCTGTATTCCTGTTAGTAAACCTGTTGGATCATCCTCGGCCTGTTGTCTCTCTTTGCTCTGATGTACACCCCGTCACAATCCTACCATTGATACACACTGCACATATCACCCTACCATCCGTACACACACCGTCCATACCGCTCTTTCATCCATATACATAGCATCCATGTCCTATCACTCGGACATACTGACCTACCATCTGTCCATACCACCCTATCATTCATACACACTGCATATACCACCATACCATCCATACGCTGTACATACGTCCCTAGAACAAAATAGCAAAATACCTCAAAATTAACCCCTCAATAGAGTACAAAACAATAGCAACAGGGGCAGATAGTAAAAAATAATAAATCCTAAAATATAACCTTTAATAGGTATGCATTAAAAAGTGAAACTTCACTGCATAAAATAGTAAAAATGCTCCGGTGGGCCACAAGTATTTTAAATTGCCCCCATCGCGTACACTAGGCACAAACAGAGCACCTTGTAATCAAATACTGAGATTAGACCCAGTAGTACAAAAGATACACCACAGTACTCAATACAATTGAGAATGAAAACCCACCATGATGGTATATGGGTTCTACAAAAGTAGGGCTCTGTAAAAATAATTGACCAGACTCATCACAGCATTAAGAATACCACCCTTGACTTTTTTGATGGTGGTTCCTGCTGAACAAAGAAGGAATGGTCTTACCGTGACTCAATGGGCATGTCACAATGCAAGCAGAGTTGAGCTCAATTATTGGTGACCCTTAAAAAGGCCTTCATAAATACCATCCATTGGCTCTTGACACAAAACGACATTCATATTTACCCAACGCGTTTCATATATCAATCATCAGGGAAGTCTTCATATAGGATGCTCAGCAACACGTCAGTAAACAAGACTGACCATCCAAAATAATGCCCCAAAATGGACTGTAACAAAAAATAGCCATAAGTAAGAACAAAAACCATTCATATAGAAGCATGGACCTAGAAGTATAGGTCATGAAGCCCACTTACCAAAAGAGTCCAGCAAGGACGGACGCCAAGCTGTGTGTGCCGCGCTTTCTGTTTGAAAACAGCGCCCATTTATAACACCCTCACATGCGCAATAGGTTCACTTACCATGATGACGTAGTTACCCAGCATACACCACACCGGAAGAAACCACGTCACAACAATGACAGTGGCCGCGTCATCCAGGATGCACCGCCCGCGTCATCATATGTGCCTGGAACGCAAGCTACTTCACCAGCAATCTGGCAACCGGAAAACATCCCGGTATCTATGTATAATGTAGCGTTTAAGCGTTGCAGGACTTGAAATCAGCATCAGGGTATAAAACCTCTGATGCCATAATAGGTATATTAAGACCTACACCACAGCAGGACCATCCCTAATAGTCAAACACCATATCGCAGCACTACCAGGCATAGTTACCAGACAGAATTAAAAACTCAAAAAAGAAGAATCTTTTTTGAGTCATTGCTGTGACGCGGTTTCTTCCGGTGTGGTGTATGCTGGGTAACTACGTCATGGTAAGTGAACCTATTGCGCATGTGCAGGTGTTATAAATGGGCGCTGTTTTCAAACAGAAAGCGCGGCATGGATGGTATTTATGAAGGCCTTTTTAAGGGTCACCAATAATTGAGCTCTACTCTGCTTGCATTGTGACATGCCCATAGAGTCACGGTAAGACCATTCCTTCTTTGTTCAGCAGGAACCACCATCAGAAAAGTCAAGGGTGGTATTCTTAATGCTGTGATGAGTCTGGTCAATTATTTTTACAGAGCCCTACTTTTGTAGAACCCATATACCATCATGGTGGGTTTTCATTCTCAATTGTATTGAGTACTGTGGTGTATCTTTTGTACTACTGGGTCTAATCTCAGTATTTGATTACAAGGTGCTCTGTTTGTGCCTAGTGTACGCGATGGGGCCAATTTAAAATACTTGTGGCCCACCGGAGCATTTTTACTATTTTATGCAGTGAAGTTTCACTTTTTAATGCATACGTATTAAAGGTTATATTTTAGGATTTATTATTTTCTACTATCTGCCCCTGTTGCTATTGTTTTGTACTCTATTGCGGGGTTAATTTTGAGGTATTGGTGCCAATACATGGCAGGTTTCTTGTCCTTCGACCTGGACACCAGACAGTGGGCCAATGAGGCCAGGGAGGTTTTCTCGGACAGAAATTTAGTTCTCAAAAAATACACACCAACACTAAATGGGGTTTTCAAGGACCTTACCAGGGTCTTCAAAGAAAGGATCATATCGTGGTGGGAGGTGCAAAGCTTGGAAAGTTATTTGAAAGACTAAATAGTGCCACGTAATCTTAGGATCACCTTACAGCCAGGGTATAGATTTAAGAGTGCTGAGTTCCTTGCTAGATGGGAAAAGGAGGTGACTGAAAGCTCTCTAAAACTTAAGAAGTTGCTGCTTGAGGAAGAAAATTAAAATTTGGCTAGCTTAGAGGAGTCTCTTAAAGAGAATATTGATATCACAAGGAGATTTTCTGGGGAAGCGGAGTTTCAAAATAAGGAACTGACTCTTCAGGGGGTTATTGAAAAGTTCCAACATAAACTTAAGGAAAGAAAGCATAGATTCTATGTTAGGGATCTTCAGGATTTCTAGGACAATAGAGTCTATGCTTTCTTAAACAACCGTGGGGTCAGACCCAGCGAAACAGATGTTTCGTCTACGGATGCTGAATTATCTGACAATGAGGCAGGAAGTAGTAATTTTCGTCCGCAGCAGCGCTTCAAAAAGTTTGGGGGCAGAGGAAGATCAGGTGGTAGAGGAGCAGCGCAGAACCCTGGGAGGGGTGGTTTTTTAGACAATTAATACTTTCTGAGAAGCAAAAACCACTAGTACCTACTAATAACAGGGCCCCACAGATAATTAATTTATCCTCCAAAAAATTGAATGAGACCGAATTGAGAGTTTTGAACAAGGGACTTTCATTTGTACCAACTACAAACTTTGAGGAATTTAGAGCCATCAAAGATTTGCACCTTTTTGCCAGACACCTGAAATGGAAGATTTTTCATGGGAGAGAGGCGGAAAAAACTTCTAATGAATTGGGCATCCCAGAGGATATATTGCAAGATGTTTGCTTATTATACCACCTTGATAATATTGATCCTAATGATTATGGGGAGGGCCCATTCACTAATTTAAGGAATAAGAGCAGTAAAATGCCTCCTAATACCTCAGTTGTGGATGTGGTTGACGTTTTTGTTAGCATGGTGACCGAGGATATACAGAAAGGTTGCAAATCTTGGGATATACAATACAATCTTACAAAGGTGGAGGTGAAGAGCCTTCAAGCTTTGGAACGGGACTCCAGTATCACCATTAAGCCCTCTGACAAGGGGGGGAATGTGGTGATACTGGACTCCCAGGCATACAAGAAGATTTGTATGGATATACTAAATGATGAACAATGCTATACCCGGTTGATGTTCAACCCTATTCCAACATTTAAAAATGAATTGAAAATTCTCCTGGTTGAAGCCCTCAATGATGGGATTATTGACAAGAATGAGTATGACTACCTCTTTCCATGTTTCCCAGTACTGGCTACATTTTATATCTTACCCAAAGTACACAAGGGGCTTTGCCCCTTGAAGGGTCGTCCTATTGTGTCAGGGGTGGGTAGCCTCACGGAGAAATTAAGTATTTATGTGGATACAATTTTGCGTCCTTTTGTTATCTCTCTCAATTCCTATTTTGGGGATACTACGGATTTTTTGAAGAAAATTGATGATATTTTTCTTGAAGAGGGTATGCTGCTGTGCAGCATCGATGTGGAGGCCCTTTATTCGTCAATCCCGCACAGTGTTGGTCTGGAGCCAACCAAATATTATCTAAACTCGAGGGGTAGCCATCTCTCTGGACATAGTGACTTTGTGATGAAGGCATTGCGTTTCTGCCTGACAAAAAACTTTTTTATTTTCGACGGTAAGTACTTCCACCGGCGCAGGGGTACTGCGATGCGGAGTTGTTGTGCCCCATCGTATGCAAACTTACTCCTGGGCTGGTGGGAGGAAACCGTCGTTTTTGGAGGACATCTCGATACTGACGACATCGTTTTATGGATAAGGTATATCGACGATGTTTTCGTTATTTGGAAGGGTCAGGACGCAGGTTTTTTGAACTTCGTTGATATCCTAAACCATAATGATATAGGCCTCTGTTTCACCTGTGAGATTAGTAATGAAAAATTGGCTTTTCTTGACATCTTGGTTGAGAGGGGTAATGATGATCGCTAGTGATGAGCGAGTACTAAAAAGCTCGGGTGCTCGAAGCTCGGGCCGAGCCTCCCAAGATACTCGTGTACTCGGCCCGAGCAACGAGCCCAATGTTATCCTATGGGAGACCCGAGTATTTTTGTGAAATGACCCCCCGGCAGCATGGAGAAACCCTAAAAATGTCACAAAAGTCTCAGAAGAGTGCTCAAATGACATGGCAACAGCATGGGGAACACCCCTTGAAGCATTTATCACTCAAAAGTCACAGCTGTGAACAATTTTGTCCGCGTTTCACGCCATTTTTACGGACTCACCAGAAAACCTTCCAAAATGACCCCAAAATGATTTTTCATGCCAGAAATGTTAAGGGCACATACCCCATAGTGAGATAGAGCTGGTGTATGTTACTTTTTGAGATTAATACATGAAAGATTTTACGTGAAAACATTGTGTGGCACTCCGATGTCCCTGAGAAGAGACGTACATGAAGGCCTCTTGAGTCTAATGTGCCCATTTTGAGGAAGTGAGTCTTTGTAGTATTTTCCTTTGCCAGGGCAGTCCAAAATTGTGAGGTTCACCAATGCCCCTGCATACAGACGTGCATGATGGCCTGTAAACCTGAAGTGCCCATTGTAAGGAAGTGGGTCTATTTCAGTATAGCCCTTTGCCAGGGCAGCCAAAAATTGGGAGGCTCCACATTGTCCCTGGATAGAGACGTGCATGATGGCCTGTAAACCTGAAGTGCCCATTGTAAGGAAGTGGGTCTATTTCAGTATAGCCCTTTGCCAGGGCAGCCAAAAATTGGGAGGCTCCACATTGTCCCTGGATAGAGACGTGCATGATGGCCTGTAAACCTGAAGTGCCCATTGTAAGGAAGTGGGTCTATTTCAGTATAGCCCTTTGCCAGGGCAGCCAAAAATTGGGAGGCTCCACATTGTCCCTGGATAGAGACGTGCATGATGGCCTGTAAACCTGAAGTGCCCATTGTAAGGAAGTGGGTCTATTTCAGTATAGCCCTTTGCCAGGGCAGCCAAAAATTGGGAGGCTCCACATTGTCCCTGGATAGAGACGTGCATGATGGCCTGTAAACCTGAAGTGCCCATTGTAAGGAAGTGGGTCTATTTCAGTATAGCCCTTTGCCAGGGCAGCCAAAAATTGGGAGGCTCCACATTGTCCCTGGATAGAGACGTGCATGATGGCCTGTAAACCTGAAGTGCCCATTGTAAGGAAGTGGGTCTATTTCAGTATAGCCCTTTGCCAGGGCAGCCAAAAATTGGGAGGCTCCACGTTGTCCCTGGGTAGAGACGTGCATGAGGGCCTCAAAACATTAAGTGTCCATTTTAAGGAAGTGGGTGTATTATAGTATAGCCCTTAGGCAGGGCAGCCAAAAATTGGGAGGCTCCACGTTGTCCCTGGGTAGAGACGTGCATGAGGGCCTCAAAACATTAAGTGTCCATTTTAAGGAAGTGGGTGTATTATAGTATAGCCCTTAGGCAGGGCAGCCAAAAATTGTGAGGCTCCACGTTGTCCCTGGGTAGAGACGTGCATGAGGGCCTCAAAACATTAAGTGTCCATTTTAAGGAAGTGGGTGTATTATAGTATAGCCCTTAGGCAGGGCAGCCAAAAATTGGGAGGCTCCACGTTGTCCCTGGGTAGAGACGTGCATGAGGGCCTCAAAACATTAAGTGTCCATTTTAAGGAAGTGGGTGTATTATAGTATAGCCCTTTGCCAGGGCAGCCAAAAATTGGGAGGCTCCACATTGTCCCTGGATAGAGACGTGCATGATGGCCTGTAAACCTGAAGTGCCCATTGTAAGGAAGTGGGTCTATTTCAGTATAGCCCTTTGCCAGGGCAGCCAAAAATTGGGAGGCTCCACATTGTCCCTGGATAGAGACGTGCATGATGGCCTGTAAACCTGAAGTGCCCATTGTAAGGAAGTGGGTCTATTTCAGTATAGCCCTTTGCCAGGGCAGCCAAAAATTGGGAGGCTCCACGTTGTCCCTGGGTAGAGACGTGCATGAGGGCCTCAAAACATTAAGTGTCCATTTTAAGGAAGTGGGTGTATTATAGTATAGCCCTTAGGCAGGGCAGCCAAAAATTGGGAGGCTCCACGTTGTCCCTGGGTAGAGACGTGCATGAGGGCCTCAAAACATTAAGTGTCCATTTTAAGGAAGTGGGTGTATTATAGTATAGCCCTTAGGCAGGGCAGCCAAAAATTGGGAGGCTCCACGTTGTCCCTGGGTAGAGACGTGCATGAGGGCCTCAAAACATTAAGTGTCCATTTTAAGGAAGTGGGTGTATTATAGTATAGCCCTTAGGCAGGGCAGCCAAAAATTGGGAGGCTCCACGTTGTCCCTGGGTAGAGACGTGCATGAGGGCCTCAAAACATTAAGTGTCCATTTTAAGGAAGTGGGTGTATTATAGTATAGCCCTTAGGCAGGGCAGCCAAAAATTGGGAGGCTCCACGTTGTCCCTGGGTAGAGACGTGCATGAGGGCCTCAAAACATTAAGTGTCCATTTTAAGGAAGTGGGTGTATTATAGTATAGCCCTTAGGCAGGGCAGCCAAAAATTGGGAGGCTCCACGTTGTCCCTGGGTAGAGACGTGCATGAGGGCCTCAAAACATTGTTCCCATTGCAAAGGAGCGGGTCTCCTGTCGTTGTAATGTCCATTCTGCAAAGAATGGGCGAAAAAATTTACCACTGGGGGTATACCTGAAACAAAGGCCTAAGTATTGCAATTTGTAACGGTCATCATCATGGTGGCGCATGAGGAGAAGGAGGAGCAGTCCAGCGATTATCCAAAGTCCAGAAGTGTGTACCCATGGGTGAGTGGAGGTACATGGCAAACTTTAAATTCCGCTCTCATTTGCTGGTGGTGTGGTGAAGTCTGGCCCAATCCAACCCTTGTTCATCTTGATCAGAGTCAGCCTGTCAGCATTTTCAGTTGACAGGCGGGTGCGTTTATCTGTAATGATTCCACCTGCGGCACTAAAAACACGCTCTGACAAAACGCTAGCAGCAGGGCAGGCCAGGACTTCCAAGGCGTAGAGAGCCAATTCATGCCACGTGTCCAGCTTGGATACCCAATAATTGTAAGGCACAGAGGAATGTCGGAGTACAGTTGTTCGATCTGCAAGGTACTCCTTCAGCATCTGGGCAAACTTAGGATTTCTTGTGGCACTACCCCGCACCTCAGGGGCTGTGGTACGTGAGGGGCTGAGAAAACTGTCCCACATCTTAAAGACTGTTCCCCTACCTCTGGCGGATTGGACTTGTGCCTCTCTCGGCTGTACGCCTCGGTTGTCCACTGATTCCTGACCTATGCCGCTAGCGTTTTGTGAGGGGAATGCTTTGCCTACTTCCGTGAGTATGGCCTTCCGGAACTGCTGCATTTTGGTTGACCTCTCCTCCACGGGAATAAGAGACAAAAAGTTCTCCTTGTAGCGTGGGTCTAACAGTGTTACCAACCAGTAATGATTGTCGGCCAAGATGTTCTTAACGCGAGGGTCACGAGACAGGCAGCTTACCATAAAGTCAGCCATGTGCGCCAGACTCTTAACAGCCAGGACTTCAGTAGCCTGACCAACAAGATGACTGAACATGCTGTCCTCCTCCTCCTCCTCATCTACCCTGTCCTCTGGCCAGCCACGCTGAACCGAGGATATGACTGGTGTGCATGTCATATCCTCAATTTGGCCGGAGAGTTGCTCCATGTCTTCATCCTCCTCCTCGTCATAGTCCTCCACTGCACGTTGTGATGAGACGAGGCTGGGCTGTGTGTTATCACCCACACCCACTACTGTTTCTTGCTGCAACTCATCGCGCTCCGCCTGCAATGCATCATGTTTGTTTTTCAGCAGAGACCGTTTTAGAAGGCAGAGTAGCGGTATGGTGACGCTAATAATGGCGTCATCACCACTCACCATCTTGGTGGAGTCCTCAAAGTTTTGGAGGATGGTACATAGGTCTGACATCCATCTCCACTCCTCAGGTGTTATGTGTGGAGTTTGACCCATTTCCCGACGGCTTAGGTGATGCAGGTACTCAACAACTGCCCTCTTCTGCTCACATATCCTGACCAACATGTGCAGAGTTGAATTCCAACGCGTGGGGACATCACACACCAGTCTGTGAGCCGGAAGATGCAAACGGCGCTGAAAGCCGGCAAGGCCGGCTGAAGCAGTAGGTGACTTTCGAAAATGTGCAGACAGGCGGCGAACTTTTACCAGCAGATCAGACAGCTCTGGGTATGACTTTATAAACCGCTGAACCACGAGGTTGAGCACATGGGCCACGCATGGAACATGTGTCAGCTGGCCTCGCCTCAAAGCCGCCACCAGGTTCCGGCCATTGTCACACACGACCTTTCCTGGCTTTAGGTTCAGAGGTGTGAGCCAGTGATCTGCCTGCTGTTTCAGAGCTGTCCACAGCTCTTCTGCATTGTGGGGTTTGTCACCTATGCAGATTAGCTTCAGCACAGCCTGTTGCCGCTTCGCCGAGGCAGTGCTGCAGTGCTTCCAGCTTGTGACTGGTGTGGAGGGCACAGTGGATGAGGATGCGCAGGAGGAGGAGGAGGCTGAAGAGCATGACATTTCGGAGCTGTAGAGTGTGGGTGAAACACTGACTGAGGTAGGGCCTGCAAACCTTGGTGTGGGAAGGATGTGTTCCGTCCCTCGCTCAGACTGGGTCCCAGCTTCCACAATATTAACCCAGTGTGCCGTCAACGAGATGTAGCGGCCTTGCCCACAAGCACTTGTCCACGTGTCTGTGGTTAGGTGGACCTTGGGTGAAACAGCGTTGTTCAGGGCACGTGTGATGTTTTGTGACACGTGGTTATGCAACGCGGGGACGGCACACCGGGAGAAATAGTGGCGGCTGGGGACCGAGTAACGTGGGACAGCTGCCGCCATCAGGTCACGGAATGCTTCTGTCTCCACCAGCCTAAAAGGCAACATTTCCAGCGCAAGCAGTCGCGAAATGTTAGCATTTAGAACTGTGGCATGTGGGGTGTTGGCAGTGTATTTGCGCCTGCGTTCAAAGGTTTGCTGAATGGATAACTGAACGCTGCGCTGGGACAAGGACGTGCTTGATGATGGTGTTCTTTCTGCGTAGGCAACTGCAGGTGCAGGAGTGGAGGAGGCTTGTTCGCAGGCAGCATGGACAGGGGATTGGCTCGCATGCACAACCAGCGAAGACGTAGCAGTGACATCAGCAAGCACTGCTCCTCGACTCTGTTGTACTTCCCACAAAGTCGGGTGCTTGGCTGACATGTGCCTGATCATGCTGGTGGTGGTCAGGCTGCTAGTTTTGGTACCCCTGCTGATGCTGGCACGGCAGGTGTTGCAAATGGCCTTTTTTGAATCATCTGGATCCAACTTAAAAAACTGCCAGACTCGGGAAGACCTAACATTTGTACAGGCACCTTGTGTCGTCGTGTTGTTCCGGGGAACGGTTGCCTGACTTCTGCCTGGGGCCACCACCCTGCTTCTTACTGCCTGTTGTGATGCTACGCCTCCCTCCCCCTGTGCACTGCTGTCCTCGCTCTGCATATCCTCCTGCCAGGTTGGGTCAGTTACTGGATCATCCACCACGTCGTCTTCCTCTTCCGCACCCTGCTCCTCCTCCTGACTTCCTGACAATTGTGTCTCATCATCGTCCACCACTTGTTGAGACACGTTGCCAACTTCGTGAGAACGTGGCTGCTCAAATATTTGGCCATCTGTACAGACGATCTCCTCATGACCCACTTCAATATGAGCTGGCGAGAGGCCAGAATGTGTGAATGGAAACGTGAACAGCTCTTCCGAGTGTCCAAGTGTGGGATCATTAATGTCCGAGGAGGACGTGTACTCAGCCTGGTGGTAGGAAGGAGGATCAGGTTCAGAAATGTGCGGTGCAGTATCACGGCTACTGACACTTGACCGTGTGGAAGACAGAGTGTTTGTGGTGGTGCCAATCTGACTGGAAGCATTATCTGCTATCCAACTAACAACCTGTTGACACTGGTCTTGGTTCAAGAGCGGTGTACTGCTGCGGTCCCCAAGAATTTGGGACAGGACGTGCGAGCGACTAGATGTGGCCCTTTGTTGTGGCGAAATTAGAGCTTGCCCACGACCTCGGCCTCTGCCTGCACCACCATCACGTCCACTTCCTTGTTCCTTGCCAATGCCCTTGCGCATTTTGCAATGCTGTGCACTGCTGACGTGTATATTCACTACTTGTGCGTTATATTAAAGTTTCTGGAAATTGCACACAAGTGCACCTGTACGCTGCCACCAACAGGCACACACGTGCGGTTTTAAAAACCAAGCACGGACGCAATAAGAACCTAACAGGTTTTTTTGGGGAGCGACAATTACAGACAAGTCAGACACTATCTGGACTGTTTTACACTGTGTACACCAGCCCCAGATATGATGAAGGCTGGTATACGGTCACCACTACCCTGCCTGCCTGCCTGCCTGTATACTGGTACAATAGTCCTGACAAGGACTCTTTTGGTCACTAGCCTGTATTCAGACCTGGCTATACCCTGCCTGTATATAGCAACAGTAGTCCTGAGAAGGACTCTGCTACTGTACTCCGACCTGGCTATACCCTGCCTGCCTGTATACAACTAGAATAGTCCTGAGAAGGACTTTTGGTCACACTGTTTGCAGCCCTGCAACTGAAAAAGCTATAAAGGGCCGCAAAGCTTTCCCTGAATCAGCGACACTCTCCCTGCACTGACAGTCTGGATAGCTGTGAGCACAGCACAGCGCGCCGGCCGATATAAAGGCTCGGTCACGCTGTGCAGGCCGGCCAATCACTGCAATTCCACAACTAACAGGGCTGTGGCATTGCAGTGGTCTGCCAGCCAATCCCTGCATGAGGGCTGGCTCTCAAAAGAGCGCCAACATGCAGAAATGAAGACCACGAGTACAGCACGAGTATCGCGAGATTACTCGGTCCCCGCCGAGCAGCCCGAGTACAGCGATACTCGTGCGAGTACCGAGTAGTGACAAGCATAGTCGCTCAACACTAATGATCGCCTTATCACGAGTACTTTTAGAAAGCAAACATCATCAAATTCTCTTCTGAGATGGGAAAGTGCGCACCCTAAATCCCAGAAAAAGGGTATTCCCAAGAGCCAATTTGTCAGGATGAAACGCAATTGTTCTGAAGAATCAGGTTTTAGGTTACAATCCCTGGACCTCATGGAAAGATTGGGTGAGAGAGGGCTACCCCAGAAGAGTCATTAAGAGTGCTTATGACTCTGTATCTAAGATGTACCGGACTAGTGTGTTGAACCCCAGGCATGGGCGAGCGGACAACAATAACACTCCGAGATTTATTACCACTTTCAATAATGGAGCAACTAATTTGAGGCAAACTTTGACAAAATTTTGGCCTATTTTAAAGATGAACCCTGTTTTGAAAAAACACATTTCTGATTACCCCGCCATTACTTTTCGCAAAGCAAGATCCCTTTGGGATAGATTAGTACACAGCCATTTTCGGGAAAATCGACCCACATGGCTGTGTAGTGGCATAAAGGGATGTTTTAAGTGCCAGGATTGTGTAAATTGTAAGTTTATTGATGAAGGTAGGGTCTTCAGCAACTCTGGTAATGACAAGAATTTTGAGATTAGGTCTCATATAACATGCAAAACAAAAGGAGTAATATATAGGGTGTTGTGTTGTTGTGGTAAACAATATGTAGGTAAGACGATCAGGGAATTGAGAAGAAGAGTAGGTGAACACAAGAACGATATAAAAAAGAAGAACGATAACACCTATAGCCAGGCATGTTAACAGTCACCATGATGGCAATGAAAATTGTATTAAGATTATGGGCATTGATCACATTAGACCTCCAATAAGTGGAGGCAACTGGGACAAATTACTTTTACAGAAGGAATGTTTTTGGATTTATGTTTTGAACACTGTAGTGCCAAATGGCCTTAATGAACAGCTGTCCTTCACTCCTTTTCTAGATGCACCTTAGTATAGGGTGTTTCTAGGAGGGACAGACTACGTTGAGTGGGGGAGCCACTGGCATAGGTTTTAGGGTGCCAACCTCCGCGGTATAGGCAGGGTTAGAATCATAGATTAGGGATGAGTCTAGTGTGCACTTAGTGTTTATTATTTTATTCTATTTTTTCATTTCTTTCTGGTCAATGTCTTTAGTGGTCTAATAGTTCCTGTTGTGAATGTCAGTTGTGTTTCTGCCGCTGTGGGGCTCCCTCTTGTGGCCAGGAATGGTTTGGTCAGAGATCAGGTGTGTGGAGCAACGGGCGTTTCAATTGCTAACTCTCTGCCTATTTAAACCCTGGTCTGATAGCAGGCGGTGCTGGATGTCAGTTGTTCTTTGTTCACCAGCCTGCTTCATCCTGCTCCAGACCACATCTACCCCAGATAAGTGCTTGGCTCTTTATTTGTTGTTTGATTCCTTTTGCTCTTGTCGGAATTTGTCATTTGCTGTGATTGTTGTCAGTTTATTTGCATGCAGGGATCTTACTACTTTGTGGCTTAGTTGGGAAGTTCCCTGCAGTTATGTTTGGAGTATTGCTCCTGTGAGTCCATGTGTTTGTGCCTTCTTGTATTTGTGTGGTTCCTGCTTTCTGTTCATTGGTATGGCAAGAGCGCCTGTTATAGGACGGAGTGCAGATCTAGTGATCTGAGGGCCTTTTTGTACTATCAGGTTTTTGACTTTTTGCAGGGTTTTTCTCTGGCCACCATTAGCCCCTTTCCTATCCTGTCCTATTTAGTCAGTAGTGCCTCACCTGTGCTAATCCTATCATCTATCTGTGTATTGTGTTTTTCTATATCACCGCAGTCTTTGAATGTGGGGGGCTTGCTATTCTTTATCTATTTTCTGAGGCAGAGAGTTATTCATCTTTCCTTCCTTTAGGATAGCTAGTTCTCCGGCTGGGTTCGCGGTGCACAGGATGTTCGTTCACCCCTCGGCTACTTCTAGTGTTGATGGTTAGTACAGGGATGGCGGCCAGATTAGTTGCCAATGCTCTTGTCACCTTTTACCAATGATTTATGGTGGTCTTCCATGGTTCCGGATCATAACAAGTTCCCTTTTTTCCTTGCCTGGATAGGGCTGACCTTGGTTGGTTGGTCTTTAGTAAGTTCTCTATTAGAATCTACCTCTTACGATGCTCTGGTCGGTGGTGTTGTTGCCTTTTCACTCATGCCTGTTCCTGGTCCCTAGGTACATTTTTTATTATTTTTTCTTTGGTTGCTATTCTTCTTCTTTTTTGAGTTTTTAATTCTGTCTGGTAACTATGCCTGGTAGTGCTGCGATATGGTGTTTGACTATTAGGGATGGTCCTGCTGTGGTGTAGGTCTTAATATACCTATTATGGCATCAGAGGTTTTATACCCTGATGCTGATTTCAAGTCCTGCAACGCTTAAACGCTACATTATACATAGATACCGGGATGTTTTCCGGTTGCCAGATTGCTGGTGAAGTAGCTTGCGTTCCAGGCACATATGATGACGCGGGCGGTGCATCCTGGATGACGCGGCCACTGTCATTGTTGTGACGCGGTTTCTTCCGGTGTGGTGTATGCTGGGTAACTACGTCATCATGGTAAGTGAACCTATTGCTGATGTGCGGGTGTTATAAATGGGCGCTGTTTTCAAACAGAAAGCGCGGCACACACAGCTTGGCGTCCGTCCTTGCTGGACTCTTTTGGTAAGTGGGCTTCATGACCTATACTTCTAGGTCCATGCTTTTATTTGAATGGTTTTTGTTCTTACTTATGGCTGTTTTTTGTTACAGTCCATTTTGGGGCATTATTTTGGATTGTCAGTCTTGTTTACTGACGTGTTGCTGAGCATCCTATATGAAGACTTCCCTGATGATTGATATATGAAACGCGTTGAGTGGATATGAATGTCGTTTTGTGTCAAGAGCCAATGGATGGTATTTATGAAGGCCTTTTAAGGGTCACCAATAATTGATCTCTACTCTGCTTGCATTGTGACATGCCCTTAGAGTCACGGTAAGACCATTCCTTCTTTGTTCAGCAGGAACCACCATCAGAAAAGTCAAGGGTGGTATTCTTAATGTTGTGATGAGTCTGGTCAATTATTTTTACAGAGCCCTACTTTTGTAGAAGCCATATACCATCATGGTGGGTTTTCATTCTCAATTGTATTGAGTACTGTGGTGTATCTTTTGTACTACTGGGTCTAATCTCAGTATTTGATTACAAGGTGCTCTGTTTGTGCCTAGTGTACGCGATGGGGCCAATTTAAAATACTTGTGGCCCACCGGAGCATTTTTACTATTTTATGCAGTGAAGTTTCACTTTTTAATACATACCTCCCTACCATCCATACACTGTACATACCGCCCTACCATCCATACGCTGTACATACCACCCTACCATCCATACGCTGTACATACCACCCTACCATCCATACGCTGTACATACCACCCTACCATCCATACGCTGTACATACCGCCCTACCATCCATACACTGTACATGCCACCCTACCATCCATACACTGCACATACCACCCTACCATCCATACACTGTACATACCACCCTACCATCCATACGCTGTACATACCGCCCTACCATCCATACGCTGTACATACCACCCTACCATCCATACGCTGTACATACCGCCCTACCATCCATACGCTGTACATACCACCCTACCATCCATACGCTGTACATACCACCCTACCATCCATACGCTGTACATACCACCCTACCATCCATACGCTGTACATACCACCCTACCATCCATACGCTGTACATACCACCCTACCATCCATACGCTGTACATACCACCCTACCATCCATACGCTGTACATACCACCCTACCATCCATACGCTGAACATACCGCCCTACCATCCATATGCTGTACATACCACCCTACCATCCATACGCTGTTCATACCACATTACCATCTATACGCTGTACATACCACCCTACCATCCATATGCTGTTCATACCACATTACCATCTATACGCTGTACATACCGCCCTACCATCCATACGCTGTACATACCACCCTACTATCCATATGCTGAACATACCGCCCTACCATCTATATGCTGTACATACCACCCTACCATCCATACGCTGTACATACCGCCCTACCATCCATACACTGTACATACCACCCTACCATCCATACACTGTACATACCACCCTACCATCCATACACTGTACATACCGCCCTACCATCCATACACTGTACATACCACCCTACCATCCATACACTGCACATACCACCCTACCATCCATACACTGTACATACCACCCTACCATCCATACACTGTACATACCACCCTACCATCCATACGCTGTACATACCACCCTACCATCCATACACTGTACATACCACCCTACCATCCATACACTGTACATACCACCCTACCATCCATACACTGTACATGCCACCCTACCATCCATACACTGTACATACCACCCTACCATCCATACACTGTACATACCACCCTACCATCCATACACTGTACATACCGCCCTACCATCCATACACTGTACATACCACCCTACCATCCATACACTGTATATACCACCCTACCATCCATACACTGTACATACCACCCTACCATCCATACACTGTACATACCACCCTACCATCCATACACTGTACATACCACCCTACCATCCATACACTGTACATACCACCCTACCATCCATACACTGTACATATCGCCCTACCATCCATACACTGTACATACCACCCCACCATCCATACACTGTACATACCGCCCTACCATCCATACACTGTACATACCGCCCTACCATCCATACACTCTACATACCACCCTACCATCCATACACTGTACATACCGCCCTACCATCCATACACTGCACATACCACCCTACCATCCATACACTGTACATACCGCCCTACCATCCATACACTGTACATACCACCCTACCATCCATACACTGTACATACCGCCCTACCATCCATACACTGTACATACCACCCTACCATCCATACACTGTATATACCACCCTACCATCCATACACTGTACATACCACCCTACCATCCATACACTGTACATACCACCCTACCATCCATACAGTTAGGTCCAGAAATCTTTGGCCAGTGACACAATTTTGGCGAGTTGGGCTCTGCATGCCACCACATTGGATTTGAAATGAAACCTCTACAACAGAATTCAAGTGCAGATTGTAACGTTTAATTTGAAGGTTTGAACATAAATATCTGATAGAAATTGTAGGAATTGTCACATTTCTTTACAAACACTCCACATTTTAGGAGGTCAAAAGTAATTGGACAAATAAACCAAACCCAAACAAAATATTTTTATTTTCAATATTTTGTTGCGAATCCTTTGGAGGCAATCACTGCCTTAAGTCTGGAACCCATGGACATCACCAAACGCTGGCTTTCCTCCTTCTTAATGCTTTGCCAGGCCTTTACAGCCGCAGCCTTCAGGTCTTGCTTGTTTGTGGGTCTTTCCGTCTTAAGTCTGGATTTGAGCAAGTGAAATGCATGCTCAATTGGGTTAAGATCTGGTGATTGACTTGGCCATTGCAGAAGGTTCCACTTTTTTGCACTCATGAACTCCTGGGTAGCTTTGGCTGTATGCTTGGGGTCATTGTCCATCTGTACTATGAAGCGCCGTCCGATCAACTTTGCGGCATTTGGCTGAATCTGGGCTGAAAGTATATCCCGGTACACTTCAGAATTCATCCGGCTACTCTTGTCTGCTGTTATGTCATCAATAAACACAAGTGACCCAGTGCCATTGAAAGCCATGCATGCCCATGCCATCACGTTGCCTCCACCATGTTTTACAGAGGATGTGGTGTGCCTTGGATCATGTGCCGTTCCCTTTCTTCTCCAGTCTTTTTTCTTCCCATCATTCTGGTACAGGTTGATCTTTGTCTCATCTGTCCATAGAATACTTTTCCAGAACTGAGCTGGCTTCATGAGGTGTTTTTCAGCAAATGTAACTCTGGCCTGTCTATTTTTGGAATTGATGAATGGTTTGCATCTAGATGTGAACCCTTTGTATTTACTTTCATGGAGTCTTCTCTTTACTGGTGACTTAGAGACAGATACACCTACTTCACTGAGAGTGTTCTGGACTTCAGTTGATGTTGTGAACGGGTTCTTCTTCACCAAAGAAAGTATGCGGCGATCATCCACCACTGTTGTCATCCGTGGACGCCCAGGCCTTTTTGAGTTCCCAAGCTCACCAGTCAATTCCTTTTTTCTCAGAATGTACCCGACTGTTGATTTTGCTACTCCAAGCATGTCTGCTATCTCTCTGATGGATTTTTTCTTTTTTTTCAGCCTCAGGATGTTCTGCTTCACCTCAATTGAGAGTTCCTTAGACCGCATGTTGTCTGGTCACAGCAACAGCTTCCAAATTCAAAACCACACACCTGTAATCAACCCCAGACCTTTTATCTACTTCATTGATTACAGGTTAACGAGGGAGACGCCTTCAGAGTTAATTGCAGCCCTTAGAGTCCCTTGTCCAATTACTTTTTGTCCCTTGAAAAAGAGGAGGCTATGCATTACAGAGCTATGATTCCTAAACCCTTTCTCCGATTTGGATGTGAAAACTCTCATATTGCAGCTGGGAGTGTGCACTTTCAGCCCATATTATATATAGAATTGTATTTCTGAACATGTTTTTGTAAACAGCTAAAATAACAAAACTTGTGTCACTGTCCAAATATTTCTGGACCTAACTGTATGCTGTACATACCGCCCTACCATCCATACACTGTACATACCACCCTACCATCCATACACTGCACATACCGCCCTACCATCCATACACTGTATATACCACCCTACCATCCGTACACTGTACATACCACCCTACCATCCATACACTGCACATACCGCCCTACCATCCGTACACTGTACATACCTCCCTACCATCCATACACTGTACATACCACCCTACCATCCATACACTGTATATACCACCCTACCATCCATACACTGTACATACCACCCTACCATCCATACACTGCACATACCGCCCTACCATCCATACACTGTATATACCACCCTACCATCCATACACTGTACATACCACCCTACCATCCATACACTGTACATACCACCCTACCATCCATACACTGTACATACCACCCTACCATCCATACACTGCACATACCGCCCTACCATCCATACACTGTATATACCACCCTACCATCCATACACTGTACATACCGCCCTACCATCCATACACTGTACATACCGCCCTACCATCCATACACTGTACATACCACCCTACCATCCATACACTGTATATACCACCCTACCATCCATACACTGTACATACCGCCCTACCATCCGTACACTGTACATACCACCCTACCATCCATACACTGCACATACCGCCCTACCATCCATACACTGTATATACCACCCTACCATCCATACACTGTACATACCACCCTACCATCCATACACTGCACATACCGCCCTACCATCCATACACTGTATATACCGCCCTACCATCCATACACTGTACATACCACCCTACCATCCATACACTGTACATACCACCCTACCATCCATACACTGTATATACCACCCTACCATCCATACACTGTACATACCACCCTACCATCCATACACTGTACATACCACCATACCATCCATACACTGTACATACCACCCTACCATCCATACACTGTACATACCACCCTACCATCCATACACTGTACATACCACCCTACCATCCATACTCTGTACATACCTCCCTACCATCCATACACTGTACATACCACCCTACCATCCATACACTGTACATACCACCCTACCATCCATACACTGTACATGCCACCCTACCATCCATACACTGTACATACCACCCTACCATCCATACACTGCACATACCGCCCTACCATCCATACACTGTACATACCGCCCTACCATCCATACACTGTACATACCACCCTACCATCCATACACTGTATATACCACCCTACCATCCATACACTGTATATACCACCCCACCATCCATACACTGTACATACCGCCCTACCATCCATACACTGTACATACCGCCCTACCATCCATACACTGTACATACCACCCTACCATCCATACACTGTACATACCACCCTACCATCCATACACTGTACATACCACCCTACCATCCATACACTGTACATACCACCCTACCATCCATACACTGTACATACCACCCTACCATCCATACACTGTACATACCACCCTACCATCCATACACTGTACATACCGCTCTACCATCCATACACTATACATACCACCCTACCATCCATACACTGTACATACCACCCTACCATCCATACACTGTACATACCACCCTACCATCCATACACTGTGCATACCACCCTACCATCCATACACTGTACATACCACCCTACCATCCATACACTGTATATACCACCCTACCATCCATACACTGTACATACCGCCCTAACATCCATACACTGTACATACCGCCCTACCATCCATACACTGTACATACCACCCTACCATCCATACACTGTACATACCGCCCTACCATCCATACACTGTACATACCACCCTACCATCCATACACTGTATATACCACCCTACCATCCATACGCAGCACATACCGCCCTACCATCCATACACTGCACATACCGCCCTACCATCCATACACAGCACATACCGCCCTACCATCCATACACTGCACATACCGCCCTACCATCCATACACTGCACATACCGCCCTACCATCCATACACTGTACATACCGCCCTACCATCCATACGCAGCACATACCGCCCTACCATCCATACACTGCACATACCGCCCTACCATCCATACACTATACATACCGCCCTACCATCCATACACTGCACATACCGCCCTACCATCCATACACTATACATACCACCCTACCATCCATACACTGTACATACCACCCTACCATCCATACACTGTACATACCACCCTACCATCCATACACTGTACATACCACCCTACCATCCATACACTATACATACCACCCTACCATCCATACACTGTACATACCACCCTACCATCCATACACTGTACATACCGCTCTACCATCCATACACTGCACATGCCACCCTACCATCCATACACTGTACATACCGCCCTACCATCCATACACTGTACATACCGCCCTACCATCCATACACTGTATATACCACCCTACCATCCATACACTGTACATACCGCCCTACCATCCATACACTGTACATACCACCCTACCATCCATACACTGTACATACCACCCTACCATCCATACACTGTACATACCGCCCTGCCATCCATACACTGTACATACCGCCCTACCATCCATACCCTGTATATACCACCCTACCATCCATACACTGTACATACCACCCTACCATCCATACACTGTACATACCACCCTACCATCCATACTCTGTACATACCTCCCTACCATCCATACACTGTACATACTGTGACGGGGGTGTACAACAGAGCAAGGAGAGACAACAGGCCGAGGAACGATCCAACAGGTTTATTCACAAGAACACTGGAACAGCCACGATAAGTCCACGTAAAACAGATTCGGGGGCCCTTCCCGACAATCCTCGGACCGGATTACAAAGCAATCATCCTTACAGTAGTCCAAAGAGTTCCACACAATCCCACGGGCCGCCACACAGGCCTAGCTCCGTCCGTGTCCACAGCCACACAGGCTGGAGCTCCTGCTCCCTTCAAGTTTCAGCTCACTCTGCCTGAATCTCCCAGGTAAGCAGAGTTTACACTAGTTGGACTCTAGGCCCACCTCCCCCTACTCCCAGGGATGGAAGTGCCTCAAGAGGATATAACCTTGCATTTTAGGGGGGTGATTACCTACAACAATAGAAATGTACACAGAAGTAGTTCAAATAAGACAATGAACCCAGCTTGAAATAGGAATCTGTACAGCATATACAGTGAGAGGGTAAATTACATCTTCACAATCCCTCCCCCTCCCAACTTGTGTACGTACTAGGGACCTCTACAGGTCACTGGTTAAGTACACACAGGCAGAGCGTTACTTACATGTGGCTTCATGCAGCCACGAATTGGCATCGTAGCTCTCCCACATCATTGCCCAGGAGAACAACTGCAGGCAGACCACCCATCACCCCAACCACGCATCGCCTGACCCCAAAACCAAAGTTCAGATCCACAGTGGCTGTGGGAATAGTCCTCCATTGTCCACCAGCCAGTTCAATGACAATCCCAGGTCCTCTATGGATTGCCTCAGGCCGAACCACTCGGGGATCAGCCAGTGTGAGGAAAGCACCCGAGTCACAAAATCCAACAAGTCTCTGTCCATCCAGCACAACCTCCTGCAAGTGCTTACCTCGATGAGCAGAAGTCGTCATAACTGCAGGTCGCACCCCGTAAACTCCTGGTGGTGCAACATGGGCTGAGTCACTAGGCCAGTCCTCACATAGCGGTGCCACATCTTCCTCCATGGCGCTGGGCTGTAAATAATTAACAATCCGATTGGGCACAGGATCAGTCCTCATTTGAACAGCTGGGCAGGAGACTTGCCGATGCCCTGGCTGTCCACATTGATAGCATCTGAGCTGGGTCTCCCTCCATCCAAGGCGTCCTCTTGGGTAAGGGGTAGGGGAACTTGGAGGCCGGCTCCCACCTGAAGGTGCTGTAGGGGTTTGAGGATGATTCCTCCATGGCCTGGCTGGGCATGAGGCCTGCAAATGCCCGGGATGCCTACAAACATAACACCTGCGCTCTGTTACTTCCTCTCCCCGGCGTATTCCAGAAAGTGCAGAAGAAGCAACTGGAGGCACATTAACACGGGTATCAACATGTGGTGGCTTAGAGGAACGGGGAACAATGGGGACAGAATAACTGGGGGCATCCGGTGTTGTGGAGCTGTTAGGCGTCTCTCCATCCTCCAACAGAACCCTCCACTGAGGCTTGATGGTGAGCACCTCATCAGCTAGAGCAGCAGCTTCCTCCACTGTCGCTGGTTTTCTCTCACGCACCCATTCCCGGATCTCAGCGGGGCACTTGAAGTAAAACTGCTCTTTTAGGAGGACCTGGAGGACGGTCTCCAAGGTTAAGGCCTCCTCTGCCTCCAACCAACGATGCCACAGATGTTTGAGTTTGTGGGCATACATCTTGAAGGACACTTCCTCATCACATGCTAGAGTACGGAACTGAGTCCTGTAAGTGTCTGGCGTTACAGCATAATGTTCTAGAATAGTCTGTTTAATATCCGCATACTCACAGTTCCACCGATGGTCCATAGCTCTATAGGCTGCAGCAGCTCCACCCTCTAAGAGCCCAACCAGATGCCGGACGCGCTCCCTTTCTGGGACTTCCATTAATCGACACTGATGCTCAAAGTCCTGGAAGAAGCCCTCAATGTCACCAGCAGCCTCATTAAACTGCTTGAAGTCTTTGCGGGACACTCTGGGAAGTTCCCTCATGATGGGTGCTGGGGTTACAGTCTGTCTGGAACCTCTCGCGGCTTCCACAGCGAGCTGCTTATCCAGCAATGCCATCTCCTCCATCCTGCGCTCCTTCTCTTCAGCTCCACGCATGGCCTCCCTCTTATCTTCTATGGTGGCCTCATCTCCAAGCAGTGCCATCTTTTCCTTGTACCACACAACCCATTGACTTTTTTGGGTATTCACCTCCGGCTCCCGTCTTTGCTCCCCTTGCTGTGGAAATTGTTCCTCGGTGCCATCTTGCAGGCAAGCGTGTTCCAATGCCTCAATTAGTTGCTCCTTAGAGAGTCCTTTGTAGCCGACACCTAATTCACGGGCCTTTGTTTGTAGACTCGCCACAGTCCAGTTCCTGTATCCTGAGGTTCTGGTTTCAGACGTCGATTGGCTGTTGTCCTCCATTTCTTCTGCTCTGATCCCGCCGCTGCCACCAGTTTGTGACGGGGGTGTACAACAGAGCAAGGAGAGACAACAGGCCGAGGAACGATCCAACAGGTTTATTCACAAGAACACTGGAACAGCCACGATAAGTCCACGTAAAACAGATTCGGGGGCCCTTCCCGACAATCCTCGGACCGGATTACAAAGCAATCGTCCTTACAGTAGTCCAAAGAGTTCCACACAATCCCACGGGCCGCCACACAGGCCTAGCTCCGTCCGTGTCCACAGCCACACAGGCTGGAGCTCCTGCTCCCTTCAAGTTTCAGCTCACTCTGCCTGAATCTCCCAGGTAAGCAGAGTTTACACTAGTTGGACTCTAGGCCCACCTCCCCCTACTCCCAGGGATGGAAGTGCCTCAAGAGGATATAACCTTGCATTTTAGGGGGGTGATTACCTACAACAATAGAAATGTACACAGAAGTAGTTCAAATAAGACAATGAACCCAGCTTGAAATAGGAATCTGTACAGCATATACAGTGAGAGGGTAAATTACATCTTCACACATACCACCCTACCATCCATACACTGTACATACCACCCTACCATCCATACACTGTACATACCACCCTACCATCCATACGTAGCACATACCACCCTACCATCCATACGCAGCACATACCGCCCTACCATCCATACACTGTACATACCGCTCTACCATCCATACACTGCACATGCCACCCTACCATCCATACACTGTACATACCACCCTACCATCCATACACTGTACATACCGCCCTACCATCCATACGCAGCACATACCGCCCTACCATCCATACACTGTACATACCGCTCTACCATCCATACACTGCACATGCCACCCTACCATCCATACACTGTACATACCACCCTACCATCCATACACTGTACATACCGCCCTACCATCCATACACTGCACATACCACCCTACCATCCATACACTGTACATACCGCCCTACCATCCATACACTGTACATACCACCCTACCATCCATACACTGCACATACCGCCCTACCATCCATACACTATACATACCACCCTACCATCCGTACACTGTACATACCACCCTACCATCCATACGCAGCACATACCGCCCTACCATCCATACACTGTACATACCGCCCTACCATCCATACACTGCACATACCGCCCTACCATCCATACACTGTACATACCACCCTACCATCCATACACTGTATATACCACCCTACCATCCATACGCAGCACATACCGCCCTACCATCCATACACTGTATATACCACCCTACCATCCATACACTGTACATACCACCCTACCATCCATACACTGTACATACCACCCTACCATCCATACACTGTACATACCGCCCTACCATCCATACACTGTACATACCACGCTACCATCCATACACTGTACATACCACCCTACCATCCATACACTGTACATACCGCCCTACCATCCATACACTGTACATACCACGCTACCATCCATACACTGTACATACCGCCCTACCATCCATACGCAGCACATACCGCCCTACCATCCATACGCAGCACATACCGCCCTACCATCCATACGCAGCACATACCGCCCTACCATCCATACGCAGCACATACCGCCCTACCATCCATACGCAGCACATACCGCCCTACCATCCGTACGCAGCACATACCGCCCTACCATCCATACATTCTACATACCACCCTACCATCCGTACACTGTACATACCACCCTACCATCCATACACTGTACATACCGCCCTACCATCCATACGCAGCACATACCGCCCTACCATCCATACGCAGCACATACCGCCCTACCATCCATACGCAGCACATACCGCCCTACTATCCATATGCGTACATATAACCACACGCACCTCTCCTGTCTTTGTCTCCTTCTCCAGACTGAGAAGATCCGGAGATGTTCCTCCTCCTCCTCGGAGTCGTCCTGTTGGGCGTCACATCTACAGCCGCCATGTTCCCCAGATCCTGTGTGGAGAACGTCACGAGGTTTCCTGTGGTGTGTTGCCCTGAGTATAAGGGGTCACCGTGTGGCGCTTCCAGTAATCGGGGCAGCTGTATGCCGGTGTCGAGCAGCAGAGCCGTATCTGATCCTGATGTGGAGATCGATGACAGACATTTGTTTCCTTCTCACTATTTCAACTATACCTGCCAATGCAAGTTCAACTACAGTGGCCCAAACTGCGGCGGCTGCATCCACAACCACTACGGCGAGAACTGCGAAAACGTGAACTACGTGACGAGGAGGGAGATCCGGGAGCTGTCGGTGAAGGAACGAGAAGAGTGGTTCGCCCAACTCCACCAATGCAAGTACAAGATTGACCCCGACTACATGATGATGGTGTCCGGGGATCGCTTCCGCACCGAAGCCTACGAGTTCCGCCCTGCCTCCTTCATTAATATCTGGTCTGCCATGCACAATTACGTCACCAGGATGTTCATCAACAACACGAGAGAAAACAACATTCTCAACTTCGGCCACGGCAGCACCGGATTCCTCACCTTCCATCGAGCGTACATGTCTGAGCTTGAGAGATCATTGCAAAGATGCACCAAAAATGCAAACTTTTCTCTTGTGTATTATGACTGGCGAAACGACTCCGACTGCGCCATCTGCAATGACGACTTTATGGGAGGGAACAATGTCCACGGCTACATCAGTCCCTATTCTGTCTTCTACAGCTGGAGGGTGAGTGCCATCGCCGAAACCTGAAAGTGTCTCTAAAATGCAAGGCCTAAGCATCCGAATCGATCCATCCCCTGCCCACCCCCGAGCACATGGCTCCAGCATCCCCAAACAATAATAATAATAATAATAATAATAATCTTTATTTCTATAGCGCCAACATATTCCGCAGCGCTTTACAATTCAGGAGGATCATATACATATCATATACATAAACATATACAAACAAGTAACAATTATAGAGGATGCAATATTTAAAAGGAAAAATGGCAACCCTGCTCGTGGGAGCTTACAATCTACAATGAGATGGGGGGAGGGGCAAGGTACAAGTGCTTATTTACAATGACAATCCAGCCATCTCAGGGGGATAGATGATGGCTTCCTGGACCAGTTGGCCAGAGCCTTGAGATGCATTTGGGTGCAATGGAGTTTGACGTGGGGTTATGTTCTGAGAAGTTGTAGAGGGATTAGGTGAAATTAGTTTGGCTAGGGAGTGTGATAGGCCACCCTAAAAAGATGCGTTTTTAGGGAGCGTCTGAAGCTGAGTAAATTGTGATTTGTCCTAACTTCTAGGGGACAAATCCTCAACAATCCTCCATCCCAGCATCTACAACACATGAGGTCAATGGACCGCGCCTCTGATGGTCAGCAAGGTGTGGAGTCAGTGCTTACAATGACGTGGACATCATCGGGAGGATATAGACAAAGAAATGCAGGAAATAACTGCTCATGATAAAGCTCCATAAAGAAGATCTGACAACAGCAGCAGTGGCAATGATGCTACGAATAGTGATATTTACTGAACTTAGGCAAAAAGAGGCAGAATAAGTATATATCAGTGCAGAGGCTGCATATCTCACATGTCACCCTCACGACCTCCTCTGTGACCACATAGGTGCATGCAGAGGCTGCTGTGATCTCAGGACTCCCTCATCCCCTCCTGTTCATATACACAGTGTCACTTAGTTCAGAGGCTGCAGATATCACTGCATCTTCCTCACCACCTCCTCTGTGACCAAATAGGCGCATGCAGAGGCTGCTGTGATCTCAGGACTCCCTCATCCCTTCCTGTTCATCTTCCTCGCCACCTCCTCTGTGACTACATAGGCGCATGCAGAGGCTGCTGTGATCTCAGGACTCCCTCATCCCCTCCTGTTCATATATGCATCGTCACTTAGTTCAGAGGCTGCAGATATCCCTGCATCTTCCTCAACACCTCCTCTGTGACCACATAGGTGCATGCAGAGGCTGCTGTGATCTCAGGACTCCCTCATCCCCTCCTGTTCATATATGCATCGTCACTTAGTTCAGAGGCTGCAGATATCCCTGCATCTTCCTCACCACCTCCTCTGTGACTACATAGGTGCATGCAGAGGCTGCTGTGATCTCAGGACTCCCTCATCCCCTCCTATTCATATACACAGTGTCACTTAGTTCAGAGGCTGCAGATATCCCTGCATCTTCCTCACCTCCTCTGTGACCACATAGGCGCATGCAGAGGCTGCTGTAATCACAGGACTCCCTCATCCCCTCCTGTTCATATATGCATCGTCACTTAGTTCAGAGGCTGCAGATATCCCTGCATCTTCCTCACCACCTCCTCTGTGACTACATAGGTGCATGCAGAGGCTGCTGTGATCACAGAACTCCCTCATCCCCTCCTGTTAATATACACAGTGTCACTTAGTTCAGAGGCTGCAGATATCACTGCATCTTCCTCACCACCTCCTCTGTGTCTACATAGGCGCATGCAGAGGCTGCTGTGATCACAGGACTCCCTCATCCCCTCCTATTCATATACACAGTGTCACTTAGTTCAGAGGCTGCAGATATCACTGCATCTTCCTCACCACCTCCTCTGTGACTACATAGGTGCATGCAGAGGCTGCTGTGATCTCAGGACTCCCTCATCCCCTCCTGTTCATATACACAGTGTCACTTAGTTCAGAGGCTGCAGATATCCCTGCATCTTCCTCACCACCTCCTCTGTGACTACATAGGTGCATGAAGAGGCTGCTGTGATCACAGGACTCACTTATCCCCTTCTGTTCATATACACAATGTCACTTAGTTCAGAGGCTGCAGATATCACTGCATCTTCCTCACCACCTCCTCTGTGACTACATAGGCACATGCAGAGGCTGCTGTGATCACAGAACTTCCTCATCCCCTCCTGTTCATATACACAGCGTCACTTAGTTCAGAGGCTGCAGATATCACTGCATCTTCCTCGCCACCTCCTCTGTAACTACATAGGTGCATGCAGAGGCTGGTGTGATCTCAGGACTCCCTCATCCCCTCCTGTTCATATAAAAAATGTCACTTAGTTCAGAGGCTGCAGATATCACTGCATCTTCCTCACCACCTCCTCTGTGACTACATAGGTGCATGCAGAGGCTGCTGTGATCTCAGGACTCCCTCATCCCCTCCTGTTCATATACACAGTGTCACTTAGTTCAGAGGCTGCAGATATCACTGCATCTTCCTCACCACCTCCTCTGTGACTACATAGGTGCATGCAGAGGCTGCTGTGATCTCAGGACTCCCTCATCCCTTCCTGTTCATATACACAGTGTCACTTAGTTCAGAGGCTGCAGATATCACTGCATCTTCCTCACCACCTCCTCTGTGTCTACATAGGTGCATGCAGAGGCTGCTATGATCTCAGGACTCCCTCATCCCCTCCTGTTCATATACACAATGTCACTTAGTTCAGAGGCTGCAGATATCACTGCATCTTCCTCACCACCTCCTCTGTGACTACATAGGCACATGCAGAGGCTGCTGTGATCACAGAACTTCCTCATCCCCTCCTGTTCATATACACAGTGTCACTTAGTTCAGAGGCTGCAGATATCACTGCATCTTCCTCACCACCTCCTCTGTGACTACATAGGTGCATGCAGAGGCTGCTGTGATCTCAGGACTCCCTCATCCCCTCCTGTTCATATACACAGTGTCACTTAGTACAGAGGCTGCAGATATCCCTGCATCTTCCTCACCACCTTCTCTGTGACTACATAGGTGCATGAAGAGGCTGGTGTGATCTCAGGACTCCCTCATCCCCTCCTGTTCATATACACAGTGTCATTTAGTTCAGAGGCTGCAGATATCACTGCATCTTCCTCGCCACCTCCTCTGTGACTACATAGGTGCATGCAGAGGCTGCTGTGATCTCAGGACTCCCTCATCCCTTCCTGTTCATATACAGAGTGTCACTTAGTTCAGAGGCTGCAGATATCACTGCATCTTCCTCACCACCTCCTCTGTGACTACATAGGCGCATGCAGAGGCTGCTGTGATCTCAGGACTCCCTCATCCCCTTCTGTTCATATACACAGTGTCACTTAGTTCAGAGGCTGCAGATATCACTGCATCTTCCTCACCACCTCCTCTGTGACTACATAGGCGCATGCAGAGGCTGCTGTGATCTCAGGACTCCCTCATGCCCTTCTGTTCATATACACAGTGTCACTTAGTTCAGAGGCTGCAGATATCCCTGCATCTTCCTCACCACCTCTGTGACTACATAGGTGCATGCAGAGGCTGCTGTGATCTCAGGACTCCCTCATCCCCTCCTGTTCATATACACAATGTCACTTAGTTCAGAGGCTGCAGATATCACTGCATCTTCCTCACCACCTCCTCTGTGACTACATAGGTGCATGCAGAGGCTGCTGTGATCTCAGGACTCCCTCATCCCTTCCTGTTCATATACACAGTGTCACTTAGTTCAGAGGCTGCAGATATCACTGCATCTTCCTCACCACCTCCTCTGTGTCTACATAGGTGCATGCAGAGGCTGCTGTGATCTCAGGACTCCCTCATCCCCTCCTGTTCATATACACAGTGTCACTTAGTTCAGAGGCTGCAGATATCACTGCATCTTCCTCACCACCTCCTCTGTGACTACATAGGTGCATGCAGAGGCTGCTGTGATCACAGAACTTCCTCATCCCCTCCTGTTCATATACACAGTGTCACTTAGTTCAGAGGCTGCAGATATCACTGCATCTTCCTCACCACCTCCTCTGTGACTACATAGGTGCATGCAGAGGCTGCTGTGATCTCAGGACTCCCTCATCCCTTCCTGTTCATATACACAGTGTCACTTAGTTCAGAGGCTGCAGATATCACTGCATCTTCCTCACCACCTCCTCTGTGTCTACATAGGTGCATGCAGAGGCTGCTGTGATCTCAGGACTCCCTCATCCCCTCCTGTTCATATACACAATGTCACTTAGTTCAGAGGCTGCAGATATCACTGCATCTTCCTCACCACCTCCTCTGTGACTACATAGGCACATGCAGAGGCTGCTGTGATCACAGAACTTCCTCATCCCCTCCTGTTCATATACACAGTGTCACTTAGTTCAGAGGCTGCAGATATCACTGCATCTTCCTCACCACCTCCTCTGTCACTACATAGGCACATGCAGAGGCTGCTGTGATCACAGAACTTCCTCATCCCCTCCTGTTCATATACACAGCGTCACTTAGTTCAGAGGCTGCAGATATCACTGCATCTTCTTCGCCACCTCCTCTGTGACTACATAGGTGCATGCAGAGGCTGGTGTGATCACAGGACTCCCTCATCCCCTCATGTTCATATACACAGTGTCACTTAGTTCAGAGGCTGCAGATATCACTGCATCTTCCTCACCACCTCCTCTGTGACCACATAGGTGCATGCAGAGGCTGCTGTGATCTCAGGACTCCCTCATCCCCTCCTATTCTTATACACAGTGTCACTTAGTTCAGAGGCTGCAGATATCACTGCATCTTCCTCGCCACCTCCTCTGTGACTACATAGGCGCATGCAGAGGCTGGTGTGATCACAGGACTCCCTCATCCCCTCATGTTCATATACACAGTGTCACTTAGTTCAGAGGCTGCAGATATCACTGCATCTTCCTCACCACCTCCTCTGTGACTACATAGGTGCATGAAGAGGCTGCTGTGATCACAGGACTCACTTATCCCCTCCTGTTTATATAAACAGCGTCACTTAGTTCAGAGGCTGCAGATATCACTGCATCTTCCTCGCCACCTCCTCTGTGACTACATAGGTGCATGCAGAGGCTGCTGTGATCTCAGGACTCCCTCATCCCCTCCTGTTCATATATGCAGCGTCACTTAGTTTAGAGGCTGCAGATATCACTGCATCTTCCTCACCACCTCCTCTGTGACTACATAGGTGCATGCAGAGGCTGCTGTGATCACAGAATTCACTTATCCCCTCCTGTTTATATACACAGTGTCACTTAGTTCAGAGGCTGCAGATATCACTGCATCTTCCTCACCACCTCCTCTGTGACTACATAGGCGCATGCAGAGGCTGCTGTGATCACAGAACTCCCTCATCCCCTCCTGTTCATATATGCAGCGTCACTTAGTTCAGAGGCTGCAGATATCACTGCATCTTCTTCGCCACCTCCTCTGTGACTACATAGGCACATGCAGAGGCTGCTGTGATTACAGAACTCACTTTTCCCCTCCTGTTTATATAAACAGCGTCACTTAGTTCAGAGGCTGCAGATATCACTGCATCTTCCTCGCCACCTCCTCTGTGACTACATAGGTGCATGCAGAGGCTGCTTTGATCTCAGGACTCCCTCATCCCCTCCTGTTCATATATGCAGCGTCACTTAGTTTAGAGGCTGCAGATATCACTGCATCTTCCTCACCACCTCCTCTGTGACTACATAGGCGCATGCAGAGGCTGCTGTGATCACAGAACTCCCTCATCCCCTCCTGTTCATATATGCAGCGTCACTTAGTTCAGAGGCTGCAGATATCACTGCATCTTCCTCGCCACCTCCTCTGTGACTACATAGGCACATGCAGAGGCTGCTGTGATCTCAGGACTCCCTCATCCCTTCCTGTTCATATACACAGTGTCACTTAGTTCAGAGGCTGCAGATATCACTGCATCTTCCTCACCACCTCCTCTGTGACTACATAGGTGCATGCAGAGGCTTCTGTGATCTCAGGACTCCCTCATCCCTTCCTGTTCATATACACAGTGTCACTTAGTTCAGAGGCTGCAGATATCACTGCATCTTCCTCACCACCTCCTCTGTGTCTACATAGGTGCATGCAGAGGCTGCTGTGATCTCAGGACTCCCTCATCCCCTCCTGTTCATATACACAATGTCACTTAGTTCAGAGGCTGCAGATATCACTGCATCTTCCTCACCACCTCCTCTGTGACTACATAGGCACATGCAGAGGCTGCTGTGATCACAGAACTTCCTCATCCCCTCCTGTTCATATACACAGTGTCACTTAGTTCAGAGGCTGCAGATATCACTGCATCTTCCTCACCACCTCCTCTGTGACTACATAGGTGCATGCAGAGGCTGCTGTGATCTCAGGACTCCCTCATCCCCTCCTGTTCATATACACAGTGTCACTTAGTTCAGAGGCTGCAGATATCCCTGCATCTTCCTCACCACCTCCTCTGTGACTACATAGGTGCATGCAGAGGCTGCTGTGATCTCAGGACTCCCTCATCCCTTCCTGTTCATATACACAGTGTCACTTAGTTCAGAGGCTGCAGATATCACTGCATCTTCCTCACCACCTTCTCTGTGACTACATAGGTGCATGAAGAGGCTGGTGTGATCTCAGGACTCCCTCATCCCCTCCTGTTCATATACACAGTGTCATTTAGTTCAGAGGCTGCAGATATCACTGCATCTTCCTCGCCACCTCCTCTGTGACTACATAGGTGCATGCAGAGGCTGCTGTGATCTCAGGACTCCCTCATCCCTTCCTGTTCATATACAGAGTGTCACTTAGTTCAGAGGCTGCAGATATCACTGCATCTTCCTCACCACCTCCTCTGTGACTACATAGGCGCATGCAGAGGCTGCTGTGATCTCAGGACTCCCTCATCCCCTTCTGTTCATATACACAGTGTCACTTAGTTCAGAGGCTGCAGATATCACTGCATCTTCCTCACCACCTCCTCTGTGACTACATAGGCGCATGCAGAGGCTGCTGTGATCTCAGGACTCCCTCATCCCCTCCTGTTCATATACACAATGTCACTTAGTTCAGAGGCTGCAGATATCACTGCATCTTCCTCACCACCTCCTCTGTGACTACATAGGTGCATGCAGAGGCTGCTGTGATCTCAGGACTCCCTCATTCCCTCCTGTTCATATACACAGTGTCACTTAGTTCAGAGGCTGCAGATATCCCTGCATCTTCCTCACCACCTCCTCTGTGACTACATAGGTGCATGCAGAGGCTGCTGTGATCTCAGGACTCCCTCATCCCTTCCTGTTCATATACACAGTGTCACTTAGTTCAGAGGCTACAGATATCACTGCATCTTCCTCACCACCTCCTCTGTGACTACATAGGCGCATGCAGAGGCTGCTGTGATCTCAGGACTCTCTCATCCCCTTCTGTTCATATACACAGTGTCACTTAGTTCAGAGGCTGCAGATATCACTGCATCTTCCTCACCACCTCCTCTGTGTCTACATAGGTGCATGCAGAGGCTGCTGTGATCTCAGGACTCCCTCATCCCCTCCTGTTCATATACACAGTGTCACTTAGTTCAGAGGCTGCAGATATCACTGCATCATCCTCACCACCTCCTCTGTGACAACATAGGTGCATGCAGAGGCTGCTGTGATCACAGAACTTCCTCATCCCCTCCTGTTCATATACACAGTGTCACTTAGTTCAGAGGCTGCAGATATCACTGCATCTTCCTCACCACCTCCTCAGTGACTACATAGGTGCATGCAGAGGCTGCTGTGATCTCAGGACTTCCTCATCCCTTCCTGTTCATATACACAGTGTCACTTAGTTCAGAGGCTGCAGATATCACTGCATCTTCCTCACCACCTCCTCTGTGTCTACATAGGTGCATGCAGAGGCTGCTGTGATCTCAGGACTCCCTCATCCCCTCCTGTTCATATACACAATGTCACTTAGTTCAGAGGCTGCAGATATCACTGCATCTTCCTCACCACCTCCTCTGTGACTACATAGGCACATGCAGAGGCTGCTGTGATCACAGAACTTCCTCATCCCCTCCTGTTCATATACACAGTGTCACTTAGTTCAGAGGCTGCAGATATCACTGCATCTTCCTCACCACCTCCTCTGTGACTACATAGGCACATGCAGAGGCTGCTGTGATCACAGAACTTCCTCATCCCCTCCTGTTCATATACACAGTGTCACTTAGTTCAGAGGCTGCAGATATCACTGCATCTTCCTCACCACCTCCTCTGTGACCACATAGGTGCATGCAGAGGCTGCTGTGATCTCAGGACTCCCTCATCCCCTCCTGTTCATATACACAGCGTCACTTAGTTCAAAGGCTACAGATATCACTGCATCTTCCTCACCACCTTCTCTGTGACTACATAGGTGCATGCAGAGGCTGCTGTGATCTCAGGACTCCCTCATCCCCTCCTATTCTTATACACAGTGTCACTTAGTTCAGAGGCTGCAGATATCACTGCATCTTCCTCACCACCTCCTCTGTGACTACATAGGTGCATGCAGAGGCTGCTGTGATCTCAGGACTCCCTCATCCCCTCCTATTCATATACACTGTGTCACTTAGTTCAGAGGCTGCAGATATCACTGCATCTTCCTCACCACCTCCTCTGTGACTACATAGGCACATGCAGAGGCTGCTGTGATCACAGAACTCACTTATCCCCTCCTGTTCATATACACAGTGTCACTTAGTTCAGAGGCTGCAGATATCACTGCATCTTCCTCACCACATCCTCTGTGACTACATAGGCACATGCAGAGGCTGCTGTGATCACAGGACTCCCTCATCCCCTCCTGTTCACATATGCATCGTCACTTAGTTCAGAGGCTGCAGATATCACTGCATCTTCCTCACCACCTCCTCTGTGTCTACATAGGTGCATGCAGAGGCTGCTGTGATCTCAGGACTCCCTCATCCCCTCCTATTCATATACACAGTGTCACTTAGTTCAGAGGCTTCAGATATCACTGCATCTTCCTCACCACCTCCTCTGTGACTACATAGGCACATGCAGAGGCTGCTGTGATCACAGGACTCCTTCATCCCCTCCTGTTCACATATGCATCGTCACTTAGTTCAGAGGCTGCAGATATCACTGCATCTTCCTCACCACCTGCTCTGTGACTACATAGGTGCATGCAGAGGCTGCTGTGATCTCAGGACTCCCTCATCCCCTCCTGTTCATATACACAGTGTCACTTAGTTCAGAGGCTGCAGATATCACTGCATCTTCCTCACCACCTCCTCTGTGACCACATAGGTGCATGCAGAGGCTGCTGTGATCTCAGGACTCCCTCATCCCCTCCTGTTCATATATGCATCGTCACTTAGTTCAGAGGCTGCAGATATCCCTGCATCTTCCTCACCACCTCCTCTGTGACTACATAGGTGCATGCAGAGGCTGCTGTGTTCTCAGGACTCCCTCATCCCCTCCTGTTCATATACACAGTGTCACTTAGTTCAGAGGCTGCAGATATCCCTGCATCTTCCTCACCACCTCCTCTGTGACCACATAGGTGCATGCAGAGGCTGCTGTGATCTCAGGACTCCCTCATCCCCTCCTATTCATATACACAGTGTCACTTAGTTCAGAGGCTGCAGATATCACTGCATCTTCCTCACCACCTCCTCTGTGACTACATAGGTGCATGCAGAGGCTGCTGTGATCTCAGGACTCCCTCATCCCCTCCTGTTCATATACACAGTGTCACTTAGTTCAGAGGCTGCAGATATCCCTGCATTTTCCTCACCACCTCCTCTGTGACTACATAGGTGCATGCAGAGGCTGCTGTGATCACAGGACTCCCTCATCCCCTCATGTTCATATACACAGTGTCACTTAGTTCAGAGGCTGCAGATATCACTGCATCTTCCTCACCACCTCCTCTGTGACTACATAGGTGCATGAAGAGGCTGCTGTGATCACAGGACTCACTTATCCCCTTCTGTTCATATACACAATGTCACTTAGTTCAGAGGCTGCAGATATCACTGCATCTTCCTCACCACCTCCTCTGTGACTACATAGGCACATGCAGAGGCTGCTGTGATCACAGAACTTCCTCATCCCCTCCTGTTCATATACACAGCGTCACTTAGTTCAGAGGCTGCAGATATCACTGCATCTTCCTCGACACCTCCTCTGTGACTACATAGGTGCATGCAGAGGCTGGTGTGATCACAGGACTCCCTCATCCCCTCATGTTCATATACACAGCGTCACTTAGTTCAAAGGCTACAGATATCACTGCATCTTCCTCACCACCTTCTCTGTGACTACATAGGTGCATGCAGAGGCTGCTGTGATCTCAGGACTCCTTCATCCCCTCCTCTTCATATACACAGTGTCACTTAGTTCAGAGGCTGCAGATATCACTGCATCTTCCTCACCACCTCCTCTGTGACTACATAGGTGCATGCAGAGGCTGCTGTGATCTCAGGACTCCCTCATCCCCTTCTGTTTATATACACAGTGTCACTTAGTTCAGAGGCTGCAGATATCCCTGCATCTTCCTCACCACCTCCTCTGTGACTACATAGGTGCATGAAGAGGCTGCTGTGATCACAGGACTCACTTATCCCCTCCTGTTTATATAAACAGCGTCACTTAGTTCAGAGGCTGCAGATATCACTGCATCTTCCTCGCCACCTCCTCTGTGACTACATAGGTGCATGCAGAGGCTGCTGTGATCTCAGGACTCCCTCATCCCCTCCTGTTCATATATGCAGCGTCACTTAGTTTAGAGGCTGCAGATATCACTGCAACTTCCTCACCACCTCCTCTGTGACTACATAGGTGCATGCAGAGGCTGCTGTGATCACAGAATTCACTTATCCCCTCCTGTTTATATACACAGTGTCACTTAGTTCAGAGGCTGCAGATATCACTGCATCTTCCTCACCACCTCCTCTGTGACTACATATGCGCATGCAGAGGCTGCTGTGATCACAGAACTCCCTCATCCCCTCCTGTTCATATATGCAGCGTCACTTAGTTCAGAGGCTGCAGATATCACTGCATCTTCTTCGCCACCTCCTCTGTGACTACATAGGCACATGCAGAGGCTGCTGTGATTACAGAACTCACTTTTCCCCTCCTGTTTATATAAACAGCGTCACTTAGTTCAGAGGCTGCAGATATCACTGCATCTTCCTCACCACCTCCTCTGTGACTACATAGGCGCATGCAGAGGCTGCTGTGATCACAGAACTCCCTCATCCCCTCCTGTTCATATATGCAGCGTCACTTAGTTCAGAGGCTGCAGATATCACTGCATCTTCTTCGCCACCTCCTCTGTGACTACATAGGCACATGCAGAGGCTGCTGTGATTACAGAACTCACTTTTCCCCTCCTGTTTATATAAACAGCGTCACTTAGTTCAGAGGCTGCAGATATCACTGCATCTTCCTCGCCACCTCCTCTGTGACTACATAGGTGCATGGAGAGGCTGCTGTGATCTCAGGACTCCCTCATAACCTCCTGTTCATATATGCAGCGTCACTTAGTTTAGAGGCTGCAGATATCACTGCATCTTCCTCACCACCTCCTCTGTGACTACATAGGCGCATGCAGAGGCTGCTGTGATCACAGAACTCCCTCATCCCCTCCTGTTCATATATGCAGCGTCACTTAGTTCAGAGGCTGCAGATATCACTGCATCTTCCTCGCCACCTCCTCTGTGACTACATAGGTGCATGCAGAGGCTGGTGTGATCTCAGGACTCCCTCATCCCCTCCTGTTCATATACAAAATGTCACTTAGTTCAGAGGCTGCAGATATCACTGCATCTTCCTCACCACCTCCTCTGTGACTACATAGGTGCATGCAGAGGCTGCTGTGATCTCAGGACTCCTCCATCCCCTCCTGTTCATATACACAGTGTCACTTAGTTCAGAGGCTGCAGATATCACTGCATCTTCCTCACCACCTCCTCTGTGACTACATAGGTGCATGCAGAGGCTGCTGTGATCTCAGGACTCCCTCATCCCTTCCTGTTCATATACACAGTGTCACTTAGTTCAGAGGCTGCAGATATCACTGCATCTTCCTCACCACCTCCTCTGTGTCTACATAGGTGCATGCAGAGGCTGCTGTGATCTCAGGACTCCCTCATCCCCTCCTGTTCATATACACAATATCACTTAGTTCAGAGGCTGCAGATATCACTGCATCTTCCTCACCACCTCCTCTGTGACTACATAGGCACATGCAGAGGCTGCTGTGATCACAGAACTTCCTCATCCCCTCCTGTTCATATACACAGTGTCACTTAGTTCAGAGGCTGCAGATATCACTGCATCTTCCTCACCACCTCCTCTGTGACTACATAGGTGCATGCAGAGGCTGCTGTGATCTCAGGACTCCCTCATCCCCTCCTGTTCATATACACAGTGCCACTTAGTTCAGAGGCTGCAGATATCCCTGCATCTTCCTCACCACCTCCTCTGTGACTACATAGGTGCATGCAGAGGCTGCTGTGATCTCAGGACTCCCTCATCCCTTCCTGTTCATATACACAGTGTCACTTAGTTCAGAGGCTGCAGATATCACTGCATCTTCCTCACCACCTTCTCTGTGACTACATAGGTGCATGAAGAGGCTGGTGTGATCTCAGGACTCCCTCATCCCCTCCTGTTCATATACACAGTGTCATTTAGTTCAGAGGCTGCAGATATCACTGCATCTTCCTCGCCACCTCCTCTGTGACTACATAGGTGCATGCAGAGGCTGCTGTGATCTCAGGACTCCCTCATCCCTTCCTGTTCATATACACAGTGTCACTTAGTTCAGAGGCTACAGATATCACTGCATCTTCCTCACCACCTCCTCTGTGACTACATAGGCGCATGCAGAGGCTGCTGTGATCTCAGGACTCCCTCATCCCCTTCTGTTCATATACACAGTGTCACTTAGTTCAGAGGCTGCAGATATCACTGCATCTTCCTCACCACCTCCTCTGTGACTACATAGGCGCATGCAGAGGCTGCTGTGATCTCAGGACTCCCTCATGCCCTTCTGTTCATATACACAGTGTCACTTAGTTCAGAGGCTGCAGATATCCCTGCATCTTCCTCACCACCTCTGTGACTACATAGGTGCATGCAGAGGCTGCTGTGATCTCAGGACTCCCTCATCCCCTCCTGTTCATATACACAATGTCACTTAGTTCAGAGGCTGCAGATATCACTGCATCTTCCTCGCCACCTCCTCTGTGACTACATAGGTGCATGCAGAGGCTGCTGTGATCTCAGGACTCCCTCATCCCTTCCTGTTCATATACACAGTGTCACTTAGTTCAGAGGCTACAGATATCACTGCATCTTCCTCACCACCTCCTCTGTGACTACATAGGTGCATGCAGAGGCTGCTGTGATCTCAGGACTCCCTCATCCCTTCCTGTTCATATACACAGTGTCACTTAGTTCAGAGGCTACAGATATCACTGCATCTTCCTCACCACCTCCTCTGTGACTACATAGGCGCATGCAGAGGCTGCTGTGATCTCAGGACTCCCTCATCCCCTTCTGTTCATATACACAGTGTCACTTAGTTAAGAGGCTGCAGATATCACTGCATCTTCCTCACCACCTCCTCTGTGTCTACATAGGTGCATGCAGAGGCTGCTGTGATCTCAGGACTCCCTCATCCCCTCCTGTTCATATACACAGTGTCACTTAGTTCAGAGGCTGCAGATATCACTGCATCTTCCTCACCACCTCCTCTGTGACTACATAGGTGCATGCAGAGGCTGCTGTGATCACAGAACTTCCTCATCCCCTCCTGTTCATATAAACAGTGTCACTTAGTTCAGAGGCTGCAGATATCACTGCATCTTCCTCACCACCTCCTCTGTGACTACATAGGTGCATGCAGAGGCTGCTGTGATCTCAGGACTCCCTCACCCCTTCCTGTTCATATACACAGTGTCACTTAGTTCAGAGGCTGCAGATATCACTGCATCTTCCTCACCACCTCCTCTGTGTCTACATAGGTGCATGCAGAGGCTGCTGTGATCTCAGGACTCCCTCATCCCCTCCTGTTCATATACACAATGTCACTTAGTTCAGAGGCTGCAGATATCACTGCATCTTCCTCACCACCTCCTCTGTGACTACATAGGCACATGCAGAGGCTGCTGTGATCACAGAACTTCCTCATCCCCTCCTGTTCATATACACAGTGTCACTTAGTTCAGAGGCTGCAGATATCACTGCATCTTCCTCACCACCTCCTCTGTGACTACATAGGTGCATGCAGAGGCTGCTGTGATCTCAGGACTCCCTCATCCCCTCCTGTTCATATACACAGTGTCACTTAGTTCAGAGGCTGCAGATATCACTGCATCTTCCTCGCCACCTCCTCTGTGACTACATAGGTGCATGCAGAGGCTGCTGTGATCTCAGGACTCCCTCATCCCCTCCTATTCATATACACAGTGTCACTTAGTTCAGAGGCTGCAGATATCACTGCATCTTCCTCACCACCTCCTCTGTGACCACATAGGTGCATGCAGAGGCTGCTGTGATCTCAGGACTCCCTCATCCCCTCCTGTTCATATACACAGCGTCACTTAGTTCAAAGGCTACAGATATCACTGCATCTTCCTCACCACCTTCTCTGTGACTACATAGGTGCATGCAGAGGCTGCTGTGATCTCAGGACTCCCTCATCCCCTCTTATTCATATACACAGTGTCACTTAGTTCAGAGGCTGCAGATATCACTGCATCTTCCTCACCACCTCCTCTGTGACTACATAGGTGCATGCAGAGGCTGCTGTGATCTCAGGACTCCCTCATCCCCTTCTGTTTATATACACAGTGTCACTTAGTTCAGAGGCTGCAGATATCCCTGCATCTTCCTCACCACCTCCTCTGTGACTACATAGGTGCATGAAGAGGCTGCTGTGATCACAGGACTCACTTATCCCCTCCTGTTTATATAAACAGCGTCACTTAGTTCAGAGGCTGCAGATATCACTGCATCTTCCTCGCCACCTCCTCTGTGACTACATAGGTGCATGCAGAGGCTGCTGTGATCTCAGGCCTCCCTCATCCCCTCCTGTTCATATATGCAGCGTCACTTAGTTTAGAGGCTGCAGATATCACTGCATCTTCCTCACCACCTCCTCTGTGAGTACATAGGTGCATGCAGAGGCTGCTGTGATCACAGAATTCACTTATCCCCTCCTGTTTATATACACAGTGTCACTTAGTTCAGAGGCTGCAGATATCACTGCATCTTCCTCACCACCTCCTCTGTGACTACATAGGCGCATGCAGAGGCTGCTGTGATCTCAGAACTCCCTCATCCCCTCCTGTTCATATACACAGTGTCACTTAGTTCAGAGGCTGCAGATATCACTGCATCTTCCTCACCACCTCCTCTGTGACTACATAGGTGCATGCAGAGGCTGCTGTGATCACAGAACTTCCTCATCCCCTCCTGTTCATATAAACAGTGTCACTTAGTTCAGAGGCTGCAGATATCACTGCATCTTCCTCACCACCTCCTCTGTGACTACATAGGTGCATGCAGAGGCTGCTGTGATCTCAGGACTCCCTCACCCCTTCCTGTTCATATACACAGTGTCACTTAGTTCAGAGGCTGCAGATATCACTGCATCTTCCTCACCACCTCCTCTGTGTCTACATAGGTGCATGCAGAGGCTGCTGTGATCTCAGGACTCCCTCATCCCCTCCTGTTCATATACACAATGTCACTTAGTTCAGAGGCTGCAGATATCACTGCATCTTCCTCACCACCTCCTCTGTGACTACATAGGCACATGCAGAGGCTGCTGTGATCACAGAACTTCCTCATCCCCTCCTGTTCATATACACAGTGTCACTTAGTTCAGAGGCTGCAGATATCACTGCATCTTCCTCACCACCTCCTCTGTGACTACATAGGTGCATGCAGAGGCTGCTGTGATCTCAGGACTCCCTCATCCCCTCCTGTTCATATACACAGTGTCACTTAGTTCAGAGGCTGCAGATATCACTGCATCTTCCTCGCCACCTCCTCTGTGACTACATAGGTGCATGCAGAGGCTGCTGTGATCTCAGGACTCCCTCATCCCCTCCTATTCATATACACAGTGTCACTTAGTTCAGAGGCTGCAGATATCACTGCATCTTCCTCACCACCTCCTCTGTGACCACATAGGTGCATGCAGAGGCTGCTGTGATCTCAGGACTCCCTCATCCCCTCCTGTTCATATACACAGCGTCACTTAGTTCAAAGGCTACAGATATCACTGCATCTTCCTCACCACCTTCTCTGTGACTACATAGGTGCATGCAGAGGCTGCTGTGATCTCAGGACTCCCTCATCCCCTCCTATTCATATACACAGTGTCACTTAGTTCAGAGGCTGCAGATATCACTGCATCTTCCTCACCACCTCCTCTGTGACTACATAGGTGCATGCAGAGGCTGCTGTGATCTCAGGACTCCCTCATCCCCTTCTGTTTATATACACAGTGTCACTTAGTTCAGAGGCTGCAGATATCCCTGCATCTTCCTCACCACCTCCTCTGTGACTACATAGGTGCATGAAGAGGCTGCTGTGATCACAGGACTCACTTATCCCCTCCTGTTTATATAAACAGCGTCACTTAGTTCAGAGGCTGCAGATATCACTGCATCTTCCTCGCCACCTCCTCTGTGACTACATAGGTGCATGCAGAGGCTGCTGTGATCTCAGGCCTCCCTCATCCCCTCCTGTTCATATATGCAGCGTCACTTAGTTTAGAGGCTGCAGATATCACTGCATCTTCCTCACCACCTCCTCTGTGAGTACATAGGTGCATGCAGAGGCTGCTGTGATCACAGAATTCACTTATCCCCTCCTGTTTATATACACAGTGTCACTTAGTTCAGAGGCTGCAGATATCACTGCATCTTCCTCACCACCTCCTCTGTGACTACATAGGCGCATGCAGAGGCTGCTGTGATCTCAGAACTCCCTCATCCCCTCCTGTTCATATATGCAGCGTCACTTAGTTCAGAGGCTGCAGATATCACTGCATCTTCTTCGCCACCTCCTCTGTGACTACATAGGCACATGCAGAGGTTGCTGTGATTACAGAACTCACTTTTCCCCTCCTGTTTATATAAACAGCGTCACTTAGTTCAGAGGCTGCAGATATCACTGCATCTTCCTCACCACCTCCTCTGTGACTACATAGGCGCATTCAGAGGCTGCTGTGATCACAGAACTCCCTCATCCCCTCCTGTTCATATATGCAGCGTCACTTAGTTCAGAGGCTGCAGATATCACTGCATCTTCTTCGCCACCTCCTCTGTGACTACATAGGCACATGCAGAGGCTGCTGTGATTACAGAACTCACTTTTCCCCTCTTGTTTATATAAACAGCGTCACTTAGTTCAGAGGCTGCAGATATCACTGCATCTTCCTCGCCACCTCCTCTGTGACTACATAGGTGCATGCAGAGGCTGCTGTGATCTCAGGACTCCCTCATCCCCTCCTGTTCATATATGCAGCGTCACTTAGTTTAGAGGCTGCAGATATCACTGCATCTTCCTCACCACCTCCTCTGTGACTACATAGGCGCATGCAGAGGCTGCTGTGATCACAGAACTCCCTCATCCCCTCCTGTTCATATATGCAGCGTCATTTAGTTCAGAGGCTGCAGATATCACTGCATCTTCCTCGCCACCTCCTCTGTGACTACATAGGTGCATGCAGAGGCTGGTGTGATCTCAGGACTCCCTCATCCCCTCCTGTTCATATACAAAATGTCACTTAGTTCAGAGGCTGCAGATATCACTGCATCTTCCTCACCACCTCCTCTGTGACTACATAGGTGCATGCAGAGGCTGCTGTGATCTCAGGACTCCCTCATCCCCTCCTGTTCATATACACAGTGTCACTTAGTTCGGAGGCTGCAGATATCACTGCATCTTCCTCACCACCTCCTCTGTGACTACATAGGTGCATGCAGAGGCTGCTGTGATCTCAGGACTCCCTCATCCCTTCCTGTTCATATACACAGTGTCACTTAGTTCAGAGGCTGCAGATATCACTGCATCTTCCTCACCACCTCCTCTGTGTCTACATAGGTGCATGCAGAGGCTGCTGTGATCTCAGGACTCCCTCATCCCCTCCTGTTCATATACACAATGTCACTTAGTTCAGAGGCTGCAGATATCACTGCATCTTCCTCACCACCTCCTCTGTGACTACATAGGCACATGCAGAGGCTGCTGTGATCACAGAACTTCCTCATCCCCTCCTGTTCATATACACAGTGTCACTTAGTTCAGAGGCTGCAGATATCACTGCATCTTCCTCACCACCTCCTCTGTGACTACATACGTGCATGCAGAGGCTGCTGTGATCTCAGGACTCCCTCATCCCCTCCTGTTCATATACACAGTGTCACTTAGTTCAGAGGCTGCAGATATCCCTGCATCTTCCTCACCACCTCCTCTGTGACTACATAGGTGCATGCAGAGGCTGCTGTGATCTCAGGACTCCCTCATCCCTTCCTGTTCATATACACAGTGTCACTTAGTTTAGAGGCTGCAGATATCACTGCATCTTCCTCACCACCTTCTCTGTGACTACATAGGTGCATGAAGAGGCTGGTGTGATCTCAGGACTCCCTCATCCCCTCCTGTTCATATACACAGTGTCATTTAGTTCAGAGGCTGCAGATATCACTACATCTTCCTCGCCACCTCCTCTGTGACTACATAGGTGCATGCAGAGGCTGCTGTGATCTCAGGACTCCCTCATCCCTTCCTGTTCATATACACAGTGTCACTTAGTTCAGAGGCTACAGATATCACTGCATCTTCCTCACCACCTCCTCTGTGACTACATAGGCGCATGCAGAGGCTGCTGTGATCTCAGGACTCCCTCATCCCCTTCTGTTCATATACACAGTGTCACTTAGTTCAGAGGCTGCAGATATCACTGCATCTTCCTCACCACCTCCTCTGTGACTACATAGGCGCATGCAGAGGCTGCTGTGATCTCAGGACTCCCTCATGCCCTTCTGTTCATATACACAGTGTCACTTTGTTCAGAGGCTGCAGATATCCCTGCATCTTCCTCACCACCTCTGTGACTACATAGGTGCATGCAGAGGCTGCTGTGATCTCAGGACTCCCTCATCCCCTCCTGTTCATATACACAATGTCACTTAGTTCAGAGGCTGCAGATATCACTGCATCTTCCTCGCCACCTCCTCTGTGACTACATAGGTGCATGCAGAGGCTGCTGTGATCTCAGGACTCCCTCATCCCTTCCTGTTCATATACACAGTGTCACTTAGTTCAGAGGATACAGATATCACTGCATCTTCCTCACCACCTCCTCTGTGACTACATAGGTGCATGCAGAGGCTGCTGTGATCTCAGGACTCCCTCATCCCTTCCTGTTCATATACACAGTGTCACTTAGTTCAGAGGCTACAGATATCACTGCATCTTCCTCACCACCTCCTCTGTGACTACATAGGCGCATGCAGAGGCTGCTGTGATCTCAGGACTCCCTCATCCCCTTCTGTTCATATACACAGTGTCACTTAGTTCAGAGGCTGCAGATATCACTGCATCTTCCTCACCACCTCCTCTGTGTCTACATAGGTGCATGCAGAGGCTGCTGTGATCTCAGGGCTCCCTCATCCCCTCCTGTTCATATACACAGTGTCACTTAGTTCAGAGGCTGCAGATATCACTGCATCTTCCTCACCACCTCCTCTGTGACTACATAGGTGCATGCAGAGGCTGCTGTGATCACAGAACTTCCTCATCCCCTCCTGTTCATATACACAGTGTCACTTAGTTCAGAGGCTGCAGATATCACTGCATCTTCCTCACCACCTCCTCTGTGACTACATAGGTGCATGCAGAGGCTGCTGTGATCTCAGGACTCCCTCATCCCTTCCTGTTCATATACACAGTGTCACTTAGTTCAGAGGCTGCAGATATCACTGCATCTTCCTCACCACCTCCTCTGTGTCTACATAGGTGCATGCATAGGCTGCTGTGATCTCAGGACTCCCTCATCCCCTCCTGTTCATATACACAATTTCACTTAGTTCAGAGGCTGCAGATATCACTGCATCTTCCTCACCACCTCCTCTGTGACTACATAGGCACATGCAGAGGCTGCTGTGATCACAGAACTTCCTCATCCCCTCCTGTTCATATACACAGTGTCACTTAGTTCAGAGGCTGCAGATATCACTGCATCTTCCTCACCACCTCCTCTGTGACTACATAGGTGCATGCAGAGGCTGCTGTGATCTCAGGACTCCCTCATCCCCTCCTGTTCATATACACAGTGTCACTTAGTTCAGAGGCTGCAGATATCCCTGCATCTTCCTCACCACCATCTCTGTGACTACATAGGTGCATGCAGAAGCTGCTGTGATCTCAGGACTCCCTCATCCCTTCCTGTTCATATACACAGTGTCACTTAGTTCAGAGGCTGCAGATATCACTGCATCTTCCTCACCACCTTCTCTGTGACTACATAGGTGCATGAAGAGGCTGGTGTGATCTCAGGACTCCCTCATCCCCTCCTGTTCATATACACAGTGTCATTTAGTTCAGAGGCTGCAGATATCACTGCATCTTCCTCGCCACCTCTTCTGTGACTACATAGGTGCATGCAGAGGCTGCTGTGATCTCAGGACTCCCTCATCCCTTCCTGTTCATATACACAGTGTCACTTAGTTCAGAGGCTACAGATATCACTGCATCTTCCTCACCATCTCCTCTGTGACTACACTACATAGGCGCATGCAGAGGCTGCTGTGATCTCAGGACTCCCTCATCCCCTTCTGTTCATATACACAGTGTCACTTAGTTCAGAGGCTGCAGATATCACTGCATCTTCCTCACCACCTCCTCTGTGACTACATATGCGCATGCAGAGGCTGCTGTGATCTCAGGACTCCCTCATGCCCTTCTGTTCATATACACAGTGTCACTTAGTTCAGAGGCTGCAGATATCCCTGCATCTTCCTCACCACCTCTGTGACTACATAGGTGCATGCAGAGGCTGCTGTGATCTCAGGACTCCCTCATCCCTTCCTGTTCATATACACAGTGTCACTTAGTTCAGAGGCTACAGATATCACTGCATCTTCCTCACCACCTCCTCTGTGACTACATAGGTGCATGCAGAGGCTGCTGTGATCTCAGGACTCCCTCATCCCCTCCTGTTCATATACACAGTGTCACTTAGTTCAGAGGCTACAGATATCACTGCATCTTCCTCACCACCTCCTCTGTGACTACATAGGCACATGCAGAGGCTGCTGTGATCTCAGGACTCCCTCATCCCTTCCTGTTCATATACACAGTGTCACTTAGTTCAGAGGCTACAGATATCACTGCATCTTCCTCACCACCTCCTCTGTGACTACATAGGCGCATGCAGAGGCTGCTGTGATCTCAGGACTCCCTCATCCCCTTCTGTTCATATACACAGTGTCACTTAGTTCAGAGGCTGCAGATATCACTGCATCTTCCTCACCACCTCCTCTGTGTCTACATAGGTGCATGCAGAGGCTGCTGTGATCTCAGGACTCCCTCATCCCCTCCTGTTCATATACACAGTGTCACTTAGTTCAGAGGCTGCAGATATCACTGCATCTTCCTCACCACCTCCTCTGTGACTACATAGGCACATGCAGAGGCTGCTGTGATCACAGAACTTCCTCATCCCCTCCTGTTCATATACACAATGTCACTTAGTTCAGAGGCTGCAGATATCCCTGCATCTTCCTCACCACCTCCTCTGTGACTACATAGGCACATGAAGAGGCTGCTGTGATCTCAGGACTCCCTCATCCCCTCCTGTTCATATACACAGTGTCACTTATTTCAGAGGCTGCAGATATCACTGCATCTTCCTCACCACCTCCTCTGTGACTACATAGGCACATGCAGAGGCTGCTGTGATCATAGGACTCCCTCATCCCCTCCTGTTCATATACACAGTGTCACTTAGTTCAGAGGCTGCAGATATCACTGCATCTTCCTCACCACCTCCTCTGTGACTACATAGGCACATGCAGAGGCTGCTGTGATCTCAGGACTCCCTCATCCCCTCCTGTTCATATACACAGTGTCACTTAGTTCAGAGGCTGCAGATATCACTGCATCTTCCTCACCACCTCCTCTGTGACTACATAGGTGCATGCAGAGGCTGCTGTGATCACAGAACTTCCTCATCCCCTCCTGTTCATATACACAGTGTCACTTAGTTCAGAGGCTGCAGATATCACTGCATCTTCCTCACCACCTCCTCTGTGACTACAAAAAAAATTAATGAAAAATAAAGAAAATATAAATGAAGCAAGCGCTTAATACTTACCGAGGCTCAAGCGCAGCTGTACACTGCTCCCACGGCAGCCCATTCACTTTCAGGGCTGTGCATTAGGCTCATGGATAATCACTGCTTCCCTCACCCAATGTCGTTTGTGATTGGTTGCAGTCAGACACGCCCCCAGCCTGTGTGACAGCGTGTGCCTGCAACCAATCATAGGCACTATATGTCTATATCATACCATAAAAATAAATAAATAAAATATTTTGAGTAGGGTCCCCCCATATTATGATACCAAGCACCGATAAAGCCCACGGCTATAGGCTGCAGCCCCCGGCTGTGCGCTTATCACGGTTGTGTATCAAAATAGGAGGAACCGCATGCGACTTCTTTGTTTTTAAACTTTATATTTAAGTAATTAAAAACAAAAGAGTGCAGATCCCCCCCAATTTTGATACCCAGCCATTATAAACCCCGACACCGGAGGGCTGGTATTCTCAGACTGGGGAGACCCGTGCTTATTGGGCCGCCCCCCAACCTAAAATTAGCAGCCTGCAGCTGCCCAGAATTGTCACATCCATTAGATGTGACAATCCCAGCACTTTACCTGAATCATCCCATTGCCCTGGTACTGTGGCAATTGGCATAATAAAGGGTTAATAACAGCTGCCACTAAGTCCTATATTTGTAATGTGGAGGGTCTATGAGACCCTTGTTACTAATTTGTAAGTGAAAGTAAACACAAACACCGAAAAAATCCTTTATTTGAAATAAAATCCAAAAAACACCCTCTTTCACCAAAACACCCCATGCAGGTCCAAAGTAATCCACACGAGGTCCCACAACGACTCCAGTACTGCTACATATCTAAAGTCACAGAGCGCGATTATGGAACATGACCGAACGCTGTGAGGTTCAGGTAGAGGATGAATGAGTCGCTCGATCAGTGGTGCCGGTGATGGCACTCAGGTTATTTGCAGTCACAACTGGAGGTTCCCACAGTCCTCTGTTTGTGACCGCAGGTAATCTGACTGCCTGTGACCTCAGTAAAGTCAGTGACCTCACTTCAGGTGAGACCCGCATCTCCTGGCAGAAGACTGCATTTTTTGCCAAGAGATGTAGATTTGGTGCTTAAATTTTGACACCATATTCTTACATCCAGTCTACACCTCCTGGCAAAAAATCCGCCTCACTACCGCATCATGCCTCATACAGTTTTGATGCATGTTTTTGCTAGGAGGTGTAGATCGGGTGCATGAATATTCTGTAAAAATGTCTTCATCAAATTTGCATCTCTTGGCCCAAAATTGCAAAACAAAGGTTTTGATGCCATTTCAGGGCACTTTTCTGCCACAAGGTGAACATGTGGTGCTGAGATGGTCTGCACCAGATTTCAGCTCCAAATTTGCACTTCCTGGCAGAAAAACTGGGGGTTTTTTGCACTAAGTGATGCAAATTTGGTGATGAAATTTGGACACCATATTCCTGTACGCAATCTACACTTTCTTAGAAAAACCGCATCAAAACTGCATGAGGTATGATGAGGTAATGATGCAATTCTTTGTTGCCAGGAGGTGCAGAATGGGTGCAGGAAAATTGTCTAAAACTTTCAGCACCATATCTGCATCTCTTGGCAAAAATCCCTGCAGTTTTCTGCTAGAAGATTCAGATCTCTGAACTCAGTCAGAGTTCATTGAGGTCACCTTGGGTCAGGTTACCTGCAGTCACAGGTGGAGGACCGTGGGAATCTCTCGCTGTGACCGCAAATAATCTGAATGACGTCACCACTGATCACGCGGCTCGTTCATTCTCCGCTTGCACCTTACAGTGTGCAGTCATGTTCCATGATCGCACTCTGTGATTCAGATGTAGCCGAGCTGGAATCGTTGTGGGACCTTGTGTGGACTTCAGACCTGCAGGAGTGTCTTGGGGTTAATAAATGGGTGAAAGAGGGTATTTTTTTGTATTTCAAACGAAGGATTTTTTTGGTGTTTATGTTTATTTACTTTCACTCACAGATTAGTAAAGGTGAGGGGGATATCATAGATCCTCCCCATTACTAATCTAGGGCTTAGTAGCAGCTATGGGCTGCCATTAGCCTTTGATATTATCCCAATTGCCCTGGTGTGGTGGCAATATGTAAGAGCCGGGCAAGTGCCAGGATTGTCACATCTAATGGAAGCAAAAATGCTGGGAGGTTGCAAGCTCCTGTTTTTAGGCTGGAGAGCTCCCAATAACCATTGACCTCCCCAGTCTGAGAATACCAGCCCCCAGCTGTCTGACTTTGTCTTGGCTGGGTATTAAAATTGGGGGGGTATACACCTGTTTTTTTTAATTATTTACTTAAATAATTAAAAAAAAAAAAAGCCGCATGCGGTTCCTCCTATTTTGACACACAGCCAAGATAAGTGTGCCGCCCCGTGCCAGCAGCCGGCGCTGCTCGGGTCCGAGCTTTCTGGGGTGGTGGCTCAAGGGTCTCCGGACCCGGGGGTCTCGCGGACATGCCGAATAAATGGGGGGACGTCGATGTACGGACTAGACTGTGTTAAGTTCGTGACGCCACCCACGATGTGTGGTGAGGTGGGACACCACCGCTCCTGTTGTAGGGCACCCGGGGGAGATGTTGTGCAGCTAGTTGTTAACCCCTCCGTGGGTAGGGATGGTGGCCCCGGGACCCAGTGGCTCTGGTGCAGGGTATAGCGACCGCAGGGAGTGTTTACTCACAGTTAATAAACCACACAAGTCTCTAGTAAACCAAGGTGCTGGTGGCCGGTGCCGCGGGCTGTTGCATTCGGGTCCCCCACCCAGCTGGTGGTCTCTATCTTTTTCCTCTGCACTGTTTTGCGTAAGAATGACTTCCTAGTGTGGAACGTAGGAGTCCGCTCCCGGCTGGATGTGGCCTGAGGAGCCGTGCCCGCAGACGCTGGCCCGTGGGATCTATGGGCCATGGCGGTGACCTCCTATCCCTATCGGTGGGCTGTTGTCTTCTATGAGGGACTTTGGGTGGGACAGGACCTCTAGTCCTGGCCTCAATCGATGAATTAACCAGTTTTTGGTTCTGGCTTCAGGGTCCAAGTATCCCCCTTTGTGCTATGGTTTCCGGGTCGGTTCCCCGTGTCGGTACCGGCGGGCTACATCCCTGTCCCGGTCCACCTCGGTTCCGCCGAGCCATCTTCCCGTCTCCTGCTGACGGAGACCACCGTCTGCCTCCTAGCCAGTGGCACCAGGGCTCCTACCCTGGTACCGTTCAACTTGAACTTCCCTGCTGGAGCTACACTTAGCGCCAGCCCACACTCCTCTCCAACTTGAACTCCAAACTACACTGCTTGTTTTCCTGCCCTGGGCTGTCTAAACACCTGAGTGGGCGTGTCCAACCGCCTGGTCATGCCCACTGGTGTGTCTATCTTTCCCTAAGGGGGGGTGACTAGGGTTTCTAGGTTGGCTGTGTGTTTAGTGAGGGAAGGTGTTATGCAGGGGCCTATTTGTGACTGCCTGGTTTTGCCAGGGCATCACACTCCCCCTTGGTTTAACACAGATCGTCCGCGGGCTGTCCGACCACCAACATTTATTGAACTGGAAAAGATAAAAGGGTAAACAGATTACAAGCATACTAACATATTTACAATCACACATATTTTGGTTTCTTCCCTTACGGGAGGCATGTTACTTTAGTGTTGAACATATAAAACCGGGACGGGACGGACCGGGTCTGGTGCCACCGCTAAGAACTGGTGCGCACCCCTTGCCCAAGTCCAGGGTAGGTCCGGGTGTTGCCCAAACGGGCCGGGTAAAAAGTTCCTTACCTGGCAGTCCTTTTTCAAGGGCCTCACGTCCAGGGGACCCCTGACCCGAGGTTAGTCACCGGTTTTGCTGGTGACAGGGCCTCGGCTGACTCTACCGCAGGCCCGTCCTCCAATCAGCCTCTCCAGAGACTGCGGCAGGGTGAGAAGGTTGGTCAGGGGCTATTTTCAAAACCCAAAAGTTTATGGGCTGGCCTGCAAATTCATGGCCATTGTCTTTTTAATTGTAACGGGAACTATAACTGTAACGGGATCAACAGACTGTCCCAACGGGGACTTTACAGGGGAGGTAGCCGGGAACTGCTACCTAAACATCATCATCTTCGCGACTGGAGAGTGGCGGAGACATGTGGATGTGCAGCTGGGGGCCCATTCTCACCCGCCTTCTGACATCAAGGGCAAACCACCCCCTCTCCCCGCAGTGCCGGGTGTATGTCACCAACTCTCTGCGTTCCAGGTCCCGGCCAGAGTGGCCGACAGGCAGATGTGTGAAGCCCCACGCAAAGCTGCATTACCTTCAGGGACTCCACGTGGAGGGATCTTCTGGTCACAGGTAGGATCAGATTGACTTCTATGGGGAATTCTGTGACGCCACTCTCGGTATTGCGGTCAGGGGGACCGCCACTGCAGATTGGGTAGCACCTGGGGCTGATGGTAGGTGCAGTTAGGTGGTGTAGCCACCCGAGAGTGGGGTTGGCCCCAGGGCCCGGTGTAGGAGTGTAGTGCAGCAGGTCGCAGAGGAATCACACACAGTACAACGGTGTCTTTCAGGATTTTTACTCACAATTAGGTGGCAGGGGTGAGTAACCCGGACAATGCTTCAGTAGACCAGGAGGAACCAGGTATCCCTTTTGGTTGATGTAGAGGTGACTACCAGCTCGCCTATGAACTATGGGCCCTCTCGTTGCTACGTGGCTCCGGACTCTATGGTAGTTTGGTGAGGGGCATGTAGTGCTCCCCACCAGCAGGTTTAGCAGGCCTAATAAATAGGTTTCTACTCTTGAGACCTGTAACCCTGTGCGGGCAGAGTTTACTAAGCAATCCCCTTAATCCACCACCTCTCAGCCCTCCTAGCCCTAGGTGATGTTTCAGGCTGCACTACCAGGTAGCCCTTTCTCCCCCGCCAGTAGCCACGAACGGTGCAGTGTCTGGAAGGCTCTGCTCAGTGCTCTGCCCTCCAAACGCGACTTCTCTCCTCCACTTCCTCTGACTAACTGCCTCTGCACACCTCTCTGTCCCCAGTGACACACCCACCACTAGCTGGGAGGCGAGGGACACACCCCCTCTCGGAGTCTGCTCAGGGGTCCCCTCTAGCTATGTGTGTGTTCTGGTTACCAAGTGTTCCGTGTGTCCACACCCTAATAAGCCTCTGGGATTACCTGTATTATACTGACTTAGCATGGGGGCCACGTCCCTCCGGGACAAAAAGATTTCGGCCTCCAGGCCCAGCTTGTATATGAAGCCCAACCTCTTTTGGGGGTTAAAGTGCCGGCCCTGGCCTTGGTACGACGGGCCCCACACCCGGAAAGTGGCATTCCTCAAATGGTCCTTCTCTCGTTTCTCCCGGATGGCAATCTCTTTTCCCAGCTGGCGCCGCTGCCGCTCCCAGTATGGAGCATCTGCTGCCTGCTCCAGTTCAACTTGCCCGGGGGCCGGGCCCAGCCGGAGTCCCTCCGTGCCAGCTACGACCGACACGTTTGGCAATGGAGTGCCCCGTTGTGACGTGGCCCGTTCTGCTGCTCTGCAGCTACATTCCCGCTGTGCCTCAGCCGAGGTCGGGAGTTTGGGAGTGGCCAGCGTTGCTTGCGGTGCTGGCTTTCGGTCGGGGACCGCCTCTGCTGTGGCCGGGAGGACTGCCAGGGCCGTTGTTGTCTCGGGTGCTGCCTCTTCCAGGACCGGGATCAATGTCGGGTTCAGGACCAGACGGGGCACCTTCTGGGCGCTGGTCTGGTGGGGAGCCGGTATGGGTGCCGGGGTGTTGGCGGGCTCGCTGCTGGCGGCTTCCGCTGGCGGGCTCTTGCGGGCTGATGGAACGGGTACTGCTGCCGGTGTGGGTGGCAGCGGACCAAGCGGGGTGTCAGCAACAGGTGCGGGCGGCGAGTGAGGCAGCGTGGCGGGCAGGGGCAGACCGGGTCCCTCAGCCTGGTCGGTCGGTCCCTGGGGGACATAGGGGCGTGGGTCGCTCACCCGCTCCTCCGAGCCTGCCTCCACTTCACGGGCCCAAACGGCTGCAGCTAACTCCGCCATCTCAGCCGTCCATCTTTTGAGCAGAAAGCTCGCCTGCGCCTGGATCCGGCGACACATATGCTCCGTCTGGGCTTCTACCCAGTCGGCTGTTCCGGGCACGGGCTCCTTCACTTCGGGCTTGCCAGACGGGTCGGCCATGCTGCATGGTTGGTGGTATCCAGGAACAAGAAGGGTGGCAGAGTCCTGGAGTCCCTGCCCTTTATCTGCTCAGTCACATGTTCACCCGCACCCCCCTTGGTCTTTTGCCGGCACTTCTTTCTGCAGCCTGTTAGTTTCGTTTTTCGACTTCTGGGCTTGCTTTCCGGCCGCGTTCCCAGAGGGTGGGGCTTCCGCTTTTGCGCCATTTTCTCGGGGAAGAAAATGGCGGCAAAAATGGCGACTTCTGAAAATTTAGCAACGGATCACCGCTGACTGTCCAAAACAAGGCGCACGTCCACAAGGTAAGTGGATGGGTAAGTATCCTGTTCGTGACGCCAGGTTTCGGGGTGTGCCGCCCCGTGCCAGCAGCCGGCGCTGCTCGGGTCAGAGCCTTTTGGGGTGGTGGCTCGAGGGTCTCCGGACCCGGGGGTCTCGCGGACAAGCCGAATAAATGGGGGGGCGTAGATGTACGGATTAGGCCGTATTAAGTTCGTGACGCCACCCACGATGTGTGGTGAGGTGGGACACCACCGCTGCTGTTGTAGGGCACTCGGGGGAGATGTTGTGCAGCTAGTTGTTAACTTCTCCGTGGGTAGGAATGGTGGCCCTGGGACCCAGTGGCTCTGGTGCAGGGTATAGCGACTGCAGGGAGTGTTTACTCACAGTTAATAAACCACACAAGTCTCTGGTAAACCAAGGTGCTGGCGGCCGGTGCCGTGGGCGGTTGCATTCAGGTCCCCCACTCGGCTGGTGGTCTCTATGCTTTTCCTCTGCACTGTTTGTGTAAGGTGGACTTCCTAGTCTGAAACTCAGGAGTCTGCTCCCAGCTGGATGTGGCCTGAGGAGCCGTGCCTGCAGACGCTGGCCCGTGGGATCTATGGGCCCTGGCGGTGACCTCTTATCCCTAACGGTGGGCTGTAGTCTTCTATGAGGGACTTTGGGTGGGACAGGACCTCTAGTCCTGGCCTCAATCGGTGAATTAACCAGTTCCACTTGTTTCTGGCTCCTGGCTTCAGGGTCCTAGTACCCCCCTTTGTGCTACGGTTTCCGGGTCGGTTCCCCGTGTCGGTACTTGCGGGCTACAACACTGTCCCGGTCCACCTCGGTTCTGCCGAGCCATCTTCCAGTCTCCTGCTGACGGAGACCACCGTCTGCCTCCTAGCCAGTGGCACCAGGGCTCCTACCCTGGTACCGTTCAACTTGAACTTCCCTGCTGGAGCTACACCTAGCTCCAGCCCACACTCCTCTCCAACTTGAACTCCAAACTACACTGCTTGTTTTCCCGCACCCGGTCTGTCTAGACCCCTGGGTGGGCGTGTCCAACCGCCTGGTCATGCCCACTGGTGTGTCTATCTTTCCCTAAGGGGGGGTGACTAGGGTTTCTAGGTTGGCTGAATGTTTCTTAGTGAGGGAAGGTGTTATGCGGGGGCCTATTTGTGACTGCCTGGTTTTGCCAGGGTGTCACATAAGCGCACGGTTGGGGGTTGCAGCCTTTAGCTGTGGGCTTTATCTGTGCTTGTATTATAAACAAATTAAAGGCATCAGTGGACCTCATTGCATTGTTTCAGGGCAACAACTATGCTGAGCATGCAAACAGAAAACAAAAAAGTCTTTATATTTGCCCACATAACATCTCCAAATCAGAATTGATAGGAAAAAAGCACCGATATCAAGGTATAGAAAGAATATGCTTTTATTAAATATCAAAAAAGGTGCACGGAGATGGAAAATACATGTAATAAATATAATAAATAAAAGGACAAACGACAGATGAGGGTGAAAGAGCTGCACACATCTACCCAGATAATACCGCTATATAGAGCTCAGGTGTGTCTTGCAAGGTACAAAGGACATTCACCCAGATGTTACCCCACAGTGCCTCCCAACAGGGATGTTACTAATAGTCAAATAGGGACCAAACTGGGGAAAAAAATCCAATGTCATGGTACATCACATTATAAGGGCAGTACAACCATATCCAGGGCTTGCCAAGTGGTTACCAAGGCCAGGGTAGGTGTGGGGAAGGAACGTCCCTACACGTGTTTCACGTGTTACCGCTTCCTCAGGGGAACCATGCTTGGTATCATAATATCGGGGGACTCTATGCCAAATATTTTATTGCTTTTTATTCCTCGATAGATGCATGTAGCGCCTGTGATTGTAAGCAGTTAGACGCGGTCACTCAGGGTGGGGGCGCGTCTGACTGCAACTAGCCACAGGTGCCGGTGGGCGGAGAAATCAGTGCATATGCAACGAGCCTAATGCGCAGCACCGGAAGGGGATGAGCAGCTTGGAAGCAGTGTACAGCTGTGCCGGAGCCTCGGTAAGTACAGCGCGCTTGCTCCTATCTACCTAACCCTTCTTCCACCATTTTTAATCGCTGGATTCTGGTCCTTATAAACGTATATGGGGACTGGAATCCAGCCTACATCCAGATTTTTAAAACCGGATCACTGGGATCCGCCAGTCCCGGTTATCTGCGAGTCTGCCCATCACTAATAACCATCTGTTTATTCTGCCTGTACTACCCATGTCAGCCTGGGCCCCCTGAGAGACATGGCAGACAACATCCCGAGGTAAGGTGCGCAGTCTTCCTCATGGTAGAGCAGCCTTTAAGCTCCAGAGGAAGCAGGGACCGGTGCTAAAAGCAGCTGACAACAAACACATTTTCTTTTTTTCAGACAATCTGTTCAGAATATTATATGGGTGGAACTTATTGTATAATGTCCACCTGCGAATGTGAACATCCAAAGATAACTCGGAAACCTGGTGCCACCCCAGGATTGGGCATGCCAAACAAGCTGGATGTGGACTACTGCTTGGGCCTATCATCCCTGGACACTTCGCCCTATACATCCGCCTCAATGAGAAGCTTTCGAAACTGCTTAGAAGGTAAGAATAAACCTTGTCATTCTTGTAACATCCAAGTAGAAACACATAAAATGGCCTTCTACGCAGTGATCACAGGAACTCTTATGCTTGTGACCACGACACCCTCTCACACACATAGCTCACCACGGCTCACAACACGTAGGAGAAATGGCGGTGAGGGACCAGACTGGCCCAGCATGTAGGGGAAGGAGGCAGAGACACGAGGCGCTGGACTATGTCAGAGGAGTGGTCCCTGTCCATAGGTGGGCTGCAGTGGATGACACACTTGGATTCTCTCCCTTACACCGATGGGAAGGATTTCTGCTTTTGTGGACTATTCACAGGCAGATTTGTTTCATTTGGATGCGGATAGGTTTGTAACTAGTCTTCAATCACAAGATGCATCCACAACAATTTCTAAAAAAAAAGCCCTGTATTATGTTTTCTTGTTCCGTGTATGATCCAGCCTGGATATAAGGGGCTAATGGTATGCAGTTTTTCCACTCTTATAGTGGGATACAGAGAGGACAGAGCAGAATGGTAAATGGCCAGTCTTGTGCTTTACTAGTTGCGTAGCCCAGCGCTGGAGTCACATCCGGGGAACCAACCACTTGAAGAGCTAGCCAAGAATCTGGCACAAAATGATCCCTATATATAGGGTCCAACAGCCATCACCCATAGGTGACCCTAGTGCGCTATCCCTGCAACACCTACATTTACCAACATTATTCCACAGTACCAGGATGACTCGGACACCATATCATCCTGTGAAATGCAATTGTCGCGGGCGGAGGAGGGGACGCCGCACTCTCCCCACCGCTCGGGTCCGGCTGGCACTGCGGCCTGCTGCCGCTGCTCGGTGGCTCAAGCGATGGGCCGGATCCCGGGGACTCGAGCGGCGCTCCTCGCCCGTGAGTGAAAAGGGGATTGGGTGTTGGGGTGAGTTTATTGTCCGTGACGCCACCCACGGTTGTGGTGATTTATTAACACCACCGCTGCTCTGTATGGGGATCCCGGGAAGGATGGTATGGAGCAGCCAGTTGTTATGTTGCCCCTCCGTGGGTAGGGATTGGTGATCCCGGGGCCCAGTGATGAGGTGGGTGATGCAGGGCTTGGTGGGCGCAGGGACGCGGGGGCAGCGCTGTGCCTTGCGCCACTGTGGTACTCACTCAGCCTGAGATGATGACACAGTTCTCGGTAAAACACACGGCTGGGAAGACGGTTCCCACGGACGGCTGCACTTGCTTTCCCCAGTAGGTGACGGTGACGGTCCCTCTGTCCTGCACCTAAGTTGATATTGGTTGCGATGGGTTCCCACCGGTAACCCGCTCCCCGGCTTGGATATGGGCCGGAGGAGCCCTACTTTGCCCGCAGGCGCTGGCCCTGAGAAACTGGTGCCTTGGCGGTGGCGGTGTCTCTCCGTTACGGTTGGACTGTTGCCTTCAAGCGGGACTTGGTTGTTAGGAGACAGACGTCCCCTTCACTGACGGATTTGGCAAATTATGGCGACTCCTAGCCTTGCCGGGATCCGAGAGGCCCCTGCCCTGGTGCTGACTGTCCTTTGTATACTGCTCCAGACCGCCGGGCCACTACCCATCCGCGGTCCTTCCAGCAACCTCCGAGCAGTCCCCCTCCAGACTGTCACCGCCTTCTGCTGACCTTGCTGTCACTGTCCGGGCACACAGCCACGGACCCACTTCAGGCTTTACTACTCTTTCTTTCCACTTTTACTTCAGCTTCTCTCGTTAGCTCCACTACTACTTCACTTCCTTCTACTTTGCTCCACTCAACTCGACTCCTTCTCAGACTCTAGTCTGACTTCAACTGCCTGGTTCTCCCGCCTCCAGGGCTGTGAACTCCTCGGTGGGCGGAGCCAACCGCCTGGCCCACCCCCTGGTGTGAACATCAGCCCCTGGAGGAAGGCAACAAGGATTTTGGTAGCCTTGGTGTTCCTAACTGGGGTGTAGGGTGTGGTGGTGTTGTGACCTGTGACCCCTGGCTTGCCCAGGGCGTCACATTCCCCCTTAGCAAAATGCAGACCGTCCGCGGGCTGCCCGTCCAACACCGGTTTTATTTTCTGTAAAATATATAAAAGTAAAACGGTAACATTTATACAAATCATGGCATCATCCCACAGCGGGAGGTTCATCTCTTAAACGTTACTAACGGTTTTACGGGTACGGTTTCCGCTCTCTCCCACCCAAGCAACCTGGCCCTGATGCTGCCCCTAAAACCCAGGCAGCACCCCTTGACCCAAGTCCTGCACCAAGTCACCCGAGCGGGATCTGTCCTTCCCCTCCAGAGGGTAGCCACCGGTTCCTGTGGTGGCTGGGCCCCAGCCTGCTCTGCTGAGGGCCCTCCCTCCAACCTGCCTCTCCGGAGGCGGCAAATGCGGAAACGGTACGGTAAACCAACTTATTTACAAGCCACTTAACGTTTGTGGTTGCCCTGCAAGTTCACGGGCTTGTCCATGGAAAGTCCTCCATGCAATTAAACTGTCCCCACGGGGACAACGGTGCCAGCTACGGCCGGTTTCCAATCATGGTTTCACAATCAGATTACTGTTCGGTAACCATTTTGCTTATCATTTTTCAAACTTTTAAACTCTCAAACAAACACAACTCAGTGGTGGTCCCAATGGGGACTGGACAACGGTGCTCCGCTGCCCTACTCCGGACTTTCAGCTTCATCCGAGGGAGGGGGTGCAGGACTCACTCTGCTCTCCTGGCTGCCCCGCAGTTTGGCATCTAGGGCGAACCACCCCCTCTCTCCACAGTGCCGGGTATACTGTACTATGTCACCCGGCATCAGAATACGGCCGGGGTGCTCCTCGGGCAGGTGGGCATTCACATCCCGCCGGGCTATAAACACCTCGGCCTCCAGGCCCGGTTCATATATAAACCCATAGCCCCGGTGGACATCAAACCGCCTCACCTGTCCTTCGCACAGCGGGCCCCGGACCCGGAATGTTGCTTGCCGGAGGCTCTCCTTCTCTCTGATTGTTCGGGCCACCAGCTCTGCCTTTTTCCTCTCTCTCTCACCGATCTCCAGGCCCAGCGGTACCGGCTCCCTGTCCCAATACGGCGCTGCTGCGAGCTCCGGCGCACGGGTCGGGCCCCGCGGGACATTCTGGACGTTGCCCACTTTCAGGGATCTGGGCGACAAGTCCCGCGGTGTCTTGGCCTTGGGCGCCACCTTGCAGCGACAACCCGGCGCTAACTCAGCCGAGGTGTGGGGGATGGGCACAGGGGCTTTCCGCAGCTGGGCCTCCGGCTTGGAGCGGGTCATCGGCTCCGGCTCGGGGACTTTCTCGGAAAACGTCTCCGGAGCGGTTTTCGGAGCCTTCCAGGGCAACACCTCCGGTCGACTACGGGCTCCGGCTACAGGTCGGCCCGCCTGGGCGGGGATGCTGGGTATCGCTACCGGTTGCGGTGGTAGCGGGCCTAGTGGCGGGGTCACGGCCTCCGAGACGGGTGGCGAGGGAGGCAGCGGGGGGAGAGGGCTTGGACCGGGCCCCTCAGCCGCAGCGACCGGTCCCTCGGGGACATAGGGGCGTGGGTCACTCACCCTCCCTTCCTCCGCCTCCTCCTCGCGTCTCCACTCGGTGGCTATAACGTCCGCCATGTCGGTCTCCCACTCCTCCATGAGGAGCTGCATCCTGACCTGCAGCCGTTGGTAGAGCTGCGCGGTCCGGATCTCCACCCACGCTGCGGTTCCAGGCGCGGGGGCTACGGTGTCACGAGACGGCATCCACATGCTGCTGGCGGCTTTTCCCAGGAACAATATGTCTGCAGAGTCCTGGCGTCCCTGCTTTATAGCTGCGCTCACATGCAGCCAGCCGCCATCGCGTCCCCCCTAGCTTCTTTCCGGCCCCTCCTCTATTGGGGCGGAGTTTTGGCCTTCACGCCTCCGCTACTCGAGAAGACGCTCGAGCGGGAACTTTTCACGCCAAAGATGGCGACTTCCGAAATTTTTCAGCCAGATACCTCCGGCGGTCACAAGGCGCACCTCTACCCAACGGCAGAGCGGTAAGATCCTGTTCGTGACGCCAAGTTGTCGCAGGCGGAGGAGGGGACGCCGCGCTCTCCCTACCGCTCGGGTCCGGCTGGCACTGCGGCCTACTGCCGCTGCTCGGTGGCTCGAGCGATGGGCCGGATCCCGGGGACTCGAGCGGCGCTCCTCGCCCGTGAGTGAAAAGGGGATTGGGTGTTGGGGTGAGTTTTTTGTCCGTGACGCCACCCACGGTTGTGGTGATTTATTAACACCACCGCTGCTCTGTATGAGGATCCCGGGAAGGATGGTATGGAGCAGCCAGTTGTTATGTTGCCCCTCCGTGGGTAGGGGTTGGTGATTCCGGGGCCCAGTGATGAGGTGGGTGATGCAGGGCTTGGTGGGCGCAGGGACGCGGGGGCAGCGCTGTGCCTTGCGCCACTGTGGTACTCACTCAGCCTGAGACGATGACACAGTTCTCGGTAAAACACACGGCTGGGAAGACGGTTCCCACGGACGGCTGCACTTGCTTTCCCCAGTAGGTGACGGTGACGGTCCCTCTGTCCTGCACCTAAGTTGATATTGGTTGCGATGGGTTCCCACCGGTAACCCGCTCCCCGGCTTGGATATGGGCCGGAGGAGCCCTACTTTGCCCGCAGGCGCTGGCCCTGAGAAACTGGTGCCTTGGCGGTGGCGGTGTCTCTCCGTTACGGTTGGACTGTTGCCTTCAAGCGGGACTTGGTTGTTAGGAGACAGACGTCCCCTTCACTGACGGATTTGGCAAATTATGGCGACTCCTAGCCTTGCCGAGATCCGAGAGGCCCCTGCCCTGGTGCTGACTGTGTACAAAAAACTCTGCACAGAACAACTACAGGAAACAACTACAGGGGGACAACTACACTGAGCAAACTACAGAGGGACAACTACAGGGGAGCAGCTACACAAGGACAACTACAGGGGAACAACTACACTGAGAAAACTACAAGGGAACAACTACAGGGGAGCAGCTACACAAGGACAACTACAGAGGAACAACTACACTGAGAAAACTACAGGGGAACAACTACAGGGGAACTACAGGGGGACCACTGCACCATGACAAGTACAGGGGAACAACTACACTAAGAAAACTACAGGGGAGCAACTACACCAGGACAACTACAGGGGAACCACTACACTGGGAAAACTACAGGAGGACAACTACAATGGGAAAATGACACTGAGAAAACTACAGGAGAACACCTACAAGGGACCACTGCACCATGACAACTACACTGAGAAAATTACAGGGGGACAACTACAGGGGAACAATTACACAAGGAAAACTACAAGGAGACCACTGCACCACGACAACTAGATACATGGGAACAACTACACAGAGACAACTACACTGAGAAAACTACAGGAGAGCAACTAGAGGGAGACAACTACAGGGGGATAAATACACTGAGAAAACTACAGGGGAACAACTACACTACGAAATATACATGGGAACAACTACACTGAGAAATCTACAATGGGAACAACCAAAGGGGAACAACTACAGGGGCATAACAACAGGGGGACCACAGCACAAATACAGGAGAACAACTACACAGACATCTACAATGGGAATAACTAAAGGGGAACAACTACACAGGGATAACTACAGGGAAACAACTACAAGGGGACCACTGCACCACGACAACTACGGGGGAAAAACTACACCAGGACAACTACAGGGGAACAACTACAAAGGGACAACTACATGGAGACAACTACAGGGGGACCACTGCACCACGACAAATACAGGGGAATAACTGCACCAGGACAACTATATTGAGAAAACTACAGGGGAACAACTACACAAAGACAAATAGACCTGGGCAATTACACTGAGACAACTATAAGGGGACAACTACAGGGGAACAACTACACAGACAACTATAGGTGGACAACTACAGTGGACCACTGCACTACGACAAATACAGGGGAACAACTAAAAGGGGACAATTATAGTGAGAAAATGTCAGGAGAACAACTACAAGGGGACAACTACACTGAGAAAATGTCAGGGGATCAACTACAGGGGAGACATGTACACGGGGACGACTGCACCACTACAAATACAGGGTAACAACTATAGTGGGACAACTACACTGAGAAAGCTACAAGAGAACAACCACAGGGGGACCACTGCACCACAAAAAAAACAGAGGAACAACTACACCAGGACAGCTACACTAAGAAAACTACAGAGGAACAAGTACAAGGGAACAACTACAGGGGGGACCGCTGCACCACAACAAATACAGGGGAACAACTACACTGAGAAAACTACAGGGGGATCACTACACTGAAAAAACTACAAGGGAACAATTACACAGAGACAACTACAAGGGGACAACTACAAGGTGACAACAGCACTAAGACAAATACAGGGGAACAACTACACAGAGACAACTACACTGAGAAATCTACAAGTGGAACAACTACACAGAGACAACTACACTGAGAAAACTACAAGTGGACGAATTACAGAGAGACAACTACAGGGGGACCACTGCATCACAACAAATACAGGGGGACAACTACACCAGGAAAACTAGACTGAGAAAATTACAGGGAAACAAATACACTGAGGAAACTAGAGGGGAACAACTACAGGAAACAACTACACAGACAACTACAGGGTGACAACTATACAACTACAGGACAAGAGACAACTACAGGGGGACAACTACAAGGTGACAACTACAGGGGGACCACCGCACCATGACAAATACAGGGGAACAACTACACCAGGACAACTACACTGAGAAAACTACAGGGGAACAACTACAGGGGAAGAACACCACCAAGAAAACTACAGGGGGAACACCTGATATGTGGAGAATTTTGGTTGATGCCATTCACATGATATGCGTCTAGCTCTTTGACACCTGCACCCTGAATTATCAGTTAAAGGTCATATTCCATGCAATATATCTTTACACAGAACAAAGACCACCGGTCATGATCAAAGCAGAATTCTGATTTATTGAGGAAGTACAAGGAATGATAAGATAAGCCTCCTGGCTCAAGGCCAAGGGTGTCTACTGTAATCCTATTGGTTAAGCGTCAATAACATCCTCCATCAAGTAAATATATATATATAGTCTGTGAGACTGTGACCGGGGTTATCTATGACGGCCGGTATGTCTCGCCCCGGTTGTGCTCACTCCATGATAGAAAGTAACTCCACTCAGGGGTTAATGCTGTTTCCCTACAAGCTGAAAGAAGGGTTAAAAGGAAACAGGAACAAGGGCGGGGGTGCCGAGTGTGAGGGAGTGAACACAACTCCCTGAGTTCTCTGCCGGAGAGGCACATGTGTACTGTTGTGGACTTTTGTTTGGATATTAAACCGTGTGCTGTGACCCTTGGTGCCTGGATCCCGTGTCTTCTGCTGCGCAGCCGACCACGCTACCTCACATATGGTGGAGAATGCGGGCATGCCAGCCCGGTGAGGTGTAGCTTCCATTTCTGGTGACCCGGTAGCACATGTCCTGGATTCGAGCTGCTATACTACAGCCCAAACCCGGCGACACCATGGAGGAAATACTAAAGCAGCAGCAACAGATCAATGCACACCTGCTCCGGTCGTTGGATCATCAGCAGCAATCTTTGAAATTGCAGGAACAAAGGCACCAAGAACAGATGGTTCTACTGGCCAAGTCGATCCGTGCCGGACCGGCAGCAACAACCCCGGGACCGGGTGACGACGGCAGCGTCCGGAAAGCGGTGAGACAAGCGTTGCAAAAGATGACCCCGGGGGATGATGTGGAAGCGTTCCTGGCGGTGTTTGAGCGGGTGGCCGAGCGGGAAAAGCTGCCGACCCCCCAGTGGGCTGAGGTATTGTCGCCCTATCTGACGGGGGAGCCCCAAAAAGCGTACCTGGACCTCTGTACCGAGGACGCCATAGAATATGCGACTTTGAAAGCCGAAATACTGGCTCGGTTGGGGGTGAATACCTATGTACGGGCTCAGCGGGTAAATCAGTGGTTCTATGAGGAAGCCAAACCCGTACGCTCCCAGGCCTATGACTTGTTGCATCTCGTAAAAAAGTGGTTGCAGCCTGACACTCTGAGCCCGGCGCAAATGGTGGAAAGGGTAGTAGTGGATCGTTTTGTGCGCACTTTACCCGTCACCATTCAACGGTGGGTAGGACAGGGCGACCCGAGTACCCTGGACCAATTAGTGTCCCTGGTAGAGCGGCATGTGGCTACACAGGACTTAATACGGGACACTGAGACTTTGCGTACCGCCCGTTGGTCCGGCCCCTCCAAGGCTAGGGCCAAGGACCCACCGCCGACACCGGTGCAGGAGTCCGCTACCGTCCCGTCTGAGGCCGCGCCCGCCGTCCCTGAGGTCCGGAAGGTTCTGTACCCTAAACGACAACTCGTCAAGGGGGTTTCCTTCCCTATTAGATGTTGGCGGTGCCAGCGGGTGGGACATATGGAAGCCCAGTGTCCACTCACCACGGAGCCCATGGATTGTGGGGTTACCCGGCGGGGTTCAATGTATGCTCAGGTGGTGTGTACCGCTGACCTGGTCTCCCCGGAGACTGAGCCCCACTTGTGCCAAATACAGGTGAATGGATGTCCGGTTATAGGCTTGTTGGATTCCGGGAGCTTAGTGACCCTTGTGCGATCAACCCTAAGGGCTAAAGTAAAGGCCACAGGACGTACCGTGGGGGTGGTTTGCATACATGGGGACCGCCGAGACTATCCCACGGGGATTGTCACCATCACAGCACCTTGCGGTCAGGTGTAACATGAGGTGGGACTTATTAACACTCTTCCCTATGACGTGATCCTAGGAAGGGATCTGCCCTATTTTTGAACTTTATGGAAGGGACCTCCTAAGTCCCCTCAGATGTTGGTCAGTCCGGGACCTGAGCCCTACAATCCTGAATCCGGGACGCCTGCCGTAGGGGTTCCCATGATAGGGACAGAATGTGAACCCGATAGGTCGCCCCTAGAGGTATTGGCAGGAGAGGCTGAGACGGTCGAGCCCATCCCAGAGTTGGAGGCGTCCCCGGATACGTTTGGGACAGCCCAACTCCAGGACCCTACATTAATACATGCCCGGAGTCGGGTGACAGTAGTTGACGGGGTGGCACAGCTGCCCGGTGCCCAGGTAAGGTACCCCCATTTCGCTCTTAAGCAGGATTTACTCTACCGGGTAGATGAAATACGGGGCGTGGGGGTAGAGCAGTTGGTGGTGCCCCAGCCGTATCGCCAGCGGGTCCTTGACTTGGCTCATAAACACCTGATGAGTGGCCACCTAGGGGTCAAGAAAACGCAGGAGCGAATATTGCAAAGGTTCTATTGGCCCGGGGTCTTTGGGGAGGTAAAACGGTTCTGCGAAACCTGCCCGGAGTGTCAGCTTACCGCACCCCTGACCCACTTTCGCAGTCCGTTGGTACCGTTACCCATTATAGAAGTCCCTTTTGAACGGATAGAGATGGATCTGGTGGGGCCCCTCGTAAAGTCCGCTCGAGGGCACCAACACATCCTAGTGATTGTTGACTATGCCACCCGGTATCCAGAGGCGATACCTCTCAGACATACTGCGGCGAAGCTTATAGCTCGGGAGTTGTTTGCTGTGTTCTGCCGGGTGGGGTTGCCCAAGGAGATCCTTACGGATCAGGGGACCCCATTCATGTCTAAAGTGACCAAAGAGCTATGCCGGCTACTCCAGATCAAGCAGTTGCGTACGTCTGTGTATCATCCTCAGACGGATGGGTTAGTAGAACGATTCAATAAAACCCTGAAAACCATGCTCAAAAGGGTGATCTCCAAAGACGGGAAAGACTGGGATATGATGCTTCCCTATTTGATGTTTGCCATACGAGAGGTGCCACAGGCATCCACGGGGTTTTCGCCTTTTGAGTTGTTATACGGGCGACATCCCCGGGGATTGTTGGACCTGGCAAAGGAAACATGGGAACAAGAGCCCACCCCCCATAAAAGTGTGATTGAACACATTTTAGGAATGCAGAACCGCATAAGCGCGGTCATGCCAATTGTGAAGGAGCATTTACAGGAGGCTCAGGCCGCGCAAAGTGGCCGCTACAATAGACAAGCCACCGTGTGGACCTTTAAACCCGGGGATCGGGTGTTGGTATTAATCCCCACGGCGGAGAGTAAATTCCTGGCTCAGTGGCAAGGCCCCTACGAGATAAAGGAAAGAGTCGGGGTGGTCAACTATAAAGTATTGCAGCCCGGTAGGCGGTAACCTGAACAAATATACCATGTCAACCTATTAAAACCTTGGCAGGAACGGGAAAGCCTGATGGTTGTTTTTTCCCCATCTCCCTCCTCTTCGGGTCGTTCACATCCGGCTCCAGCGACCTCCGGAGAGGACGAACTGGAAGTAAGGATTGGAGAAGCCCTCACCAAGCAACAGAGGCGAGAGGCCAGACGGCTGGTTCAGCAGAACCCCGATGTTTTCTCCGAGCTGCCTGGTAGGACCAGTCTGATACGACATGATATTGTCACCGAGCCCCACCTGAAGGTACGCCTGAAGTCATACCGCGTGCCGGAGGCTCGAAGACAAGCCATATCGGAGGAAGTAAAGACAATGTTACGCCTGGGGGTCATCGAAAAATCCCGGAGTGAATGGGCTAGTCCCATTGTACTAATACCAAAACCCGATGGCTCCTTAAGGTTCTGCAATGACTTTAGGAGATTGAACGAAATATCCAAGTTCGATCTCTACCCCATGCCCCGGGTGGATGAGCTGATTGATAGGCTGGGACAGGTGCGATATTTCACCACGCTCGACCTGACCAAGGGGTACTGGCAGGTGCCACTGACGGAGTCCACCAAGGAGAAAACCGCTTTTGTTACGCCGGAGGGTCTCTTCCACTATGTTGTCTTGCCTTTTGGGTTACATGGCGCTCCGGCCACGTTCCAGAGGTTGATGGATTTGGTGCTGGAACCCCACCAGGCGTATGCATCAGCGTACCTTGATGACATCATTATTTACAGCTCCGAGTGGCAGACCCACTTGGAACAGGTACAAGCGGTGGTGGACGCGCTTCGAACAGCCGGATTGACAGCCAATCCCAAGAAATGTGCGTTGGGACTCACGGAAGCCCGCTACTTGGGCTACGTGATAGGCCAAGGAGTGATTAAGCCCCAAATTAACAAGGTTGAGGCGATCCAGAAGTGGCCTAGACCCCTGACCACGAAGCAGGTTAGGGCCTTCCTGGGTATCGTGGGGTACTACAGGAGGTTTGTAAAAGATTTTGCGGGACTATCAGCCCCCTTGACGGACCTTCTCAAAGGCAAGAAGTCCGTCATGGTGCGCTGGACTCCGCAAGCCGAGGACTCCTTCCGGGCCCTGAAGGGGGTCCTGTGCGGACAACCCGTTCTGGTCAACCCTGATTTCCGGAAGGAGTTTATAGTACAGACTGACGCCTCTGAGGTCGGCCTGGGGGCAGTGCTGTCTCAGGTGGTTCAGGGGGAGGAACACCCTGTCACCTTCTTGAGTAGGAAGCTCACCCCTCCCGAGCGGAATTATAGCGTAGTGGAGAAGGAGTGCCTGGCGATTAAATGGGCCTTGGAGTCCCTACGCTATTACCTGCTGGGACGGCAGTTTCGCTTGGTGACTGATCACTCTCCGCTGGTCTGGATGAGGTCCGCCAAGGAACGGAATGCCCGGGTTGCCCGGTGGTTCCTTTCTCTGCAGAACTTCCGGTTTACGGTTGAACACCGGGCCGGTAGGTTGCAGGGCAACGCCGATGCCTTGTCCCGCGGCCCTTGTTTGATGGCAGGAGTTCAACCCCACACGCTTGAACTGAGGGGGGGGGGTATGTGAGACTGTGACCGGGGTTATCTATGACGGCCGGTATGTCTCGCCCCGGTTGTGCTCACTCCATGATAGAAAGTAACTCCACTCAGGGGTTAATGCTGTTTCCCTACAAGCTGAAAGAAGGGTTAAAAGGAAACAGGAACAAGGGCGGGGGTGCCGAGTGTGAAGGAGTGAACACAACTCCCTGAGTTCTCTGCCGGAGAGGCACATGTGTACTGTTGTGGACTTTTGTTTGGATATTAAACCGTGTGCTGTGACCCTTGGTGCCTGGATCCCGTGTCTTCTGCTGCGCAGCCGACAACGCTACCTCACAAGTCATATGAAAAAGTTTGGGCACCCCTATTAATGTTAACCTTTTTTCTTTATAACAATTTGGGTTTTTGCTATTTCAGTTTCATATATCTAATCACTGATGGACTGAGTAATATTTCTGAATTGAAATGAGGTTTATTGTACTAACAGAAAATGTGCGATCTGCATTTAAACTAAATTTGACTGGTGCATAAGTATGGGCACCTCAACATAAAAGTGACATTAATATTTTGTAGATCCTCCTTTTGCACAAATCACAGCCTCTAGTGGCTTCCTGTAGCTTTTAATGAGTTCCTGGATCCTGGATGAAGGTAGAATTGACCATTCCTGTTTACAAAACAATTCCAGTTCAGTTAAGTTTGATGGTCGCCGAGCATGGACAGCCGCTTCACATCATCCCACAGATTTTCAATGATATTCAGGTCTGGGGACTGGGATGGCCATTCCAGAACATTGTAACTGTTCCTCTGCATGAATGCCTGAGTAGATTTGGAGCGGTGTTTTGGATCATTGTCTTGCTGAAATATCCATCCCCTGCGTAACTTCAACTTCGTCACTGATTCTTGCACATTATTGTCAAGAATCTGCTGATACTGAGTTGAATCCATGCGACCCTCAACTTTAACAAGATTCCCGGTGCCGGCATTGGCCACACAGCCTCAAAGTATGATGGAACCTCCACCAAATGTTACTGTGGGTAGCAAGTGCTTTTCTTGGAATGCCGAGTGTTTTTGCCTCCATGCATAACGCCTTTTTGTATGACCAAACAACTCAATCTTTGTTTCATCAGTCCACAGGACCTTCTTCCGAAATGTCACTGGCTTGTCCAAATGTGCTTTTGTATACCTCAGGCGACTCTGTTGGTGGCGTGCTTGCAGAAACGGCTTCTTTCGCATCACTCTCTGTCACGGCCGGGCGGTCGGGCAGACCCAGGAGGTGGATCCACTGGACCGAACTCTAAGATGGAGGTAGGGAGTCCGGCAGCTGAAGCACTGAAGGGCAGCAGGATAGTCCGTGCAAGTGAAGACAGCGGAGGAGTCCCTGGGACCACGGAGTCACAGAAGGTAGTCTTGGTGACGTAGCTCAGGTTCGGAGGCCGAGATGATATCAGGCGGAGTCCGGAACCTCTGGAGCAAGATGACGGGTCACAGCAGGGATCCGAGATGGCAGGTGCTGTCGGATGGCAGACGGACAGCGTGCGGGGTTCGGGATACGGCAGACTGGATGGCGAGGCAGGTACGGCTCTACAAAGAGAGATAGGTGAGTACAGGCACATAAACACCAGGAGACCTGACTCCTAGCTCAGGGAACACGAAGATCAGGCCCCGCCCCCTTGGACAAGAACCCCCTTTATACCCTGAACCTGACTAACCTCATTTCCTGTTACCGGACGCTGGCCCTTTAAGAAAGGGTCAGTGACCGCGCGCGTGCCCTAATGCGCATGCGCGCGGCCCGGGTGCCAGAAGCCAGGGAAGGAGGCTGCGAGGAGGACGCAGGAGAGCCGGCCAGGGCCTGGGAAGATGTCGGACGCCGGGATCGGCGACCAGAGGACCTATGGAGGACGGGCACCGGAGGCTGGGACGAGGGGAGCGTGGCAGGTGAGCCGGGGAGCGGAGCTGAGGACCCGGGGAGGGGAGCCGAGGACCCGGGGAGCGTGACAGTACCCCCCCCCCCCCACGCCCCCCTCCCCGCAACCGGGACATGAAGGCACGGATAAGAGGAGTGCCTACGTTCTCCCTGGGCTCCCAGGACCTATCCTCAGGACCATACCCTGCCCAGTCCACCAGGAAGAACTGCCGACCTCGTACGGTCTTCATGGCCACGATATCCCTTACCGCATAGATGTCATCATCGGCAATAGGTGGAGGAGCCGGACTGGCAGCATTGGAGAAGGGACCAAGGACCACCGGCTTGAGCAGGGAGACGTGGAACGAGTTGGGTATCCTCATCGTGGCCGGGAGCTGCAGCTTGTAGGAGACCTCATTGATCCTGGTGAGGACTTTAAACGGCCCAATGTAGCGAGGACCCAGCTTGTATGAAGGTATCTTCAGGCGGACGTACTGGGAAGAAAGCCAGACGAGGTCTCCAGGAGAGAAACACGGAGGATCCAGGCGTTTCTTGTCTGCGTGTCTCTTCATCCGCAGGGAAGCACGTCCTAGAGACACCTTGACAGAGTCCCAAATGGTGGCAAAGTCACGGGCTACTGTATCTGCAGCAGGGACATCCGAAGAGGGGGATACAGGCAATGGGATGGAAGGCTGAAGTCCGTAAACAACATGGAAGGGAGAGCTGGAGGACGACTCACTGATGTGGTGGTTGTGGGAGAATTCAGCCCAAGGTAGAAGAGCGGACCAGTCGTCGTGATGGGCGTTAACATAGTGACGTAGAAATGAGGTCAAGATTTGATTGACCCTCTCTACTTGGCCATTAGACTGAGGATGGTATGCAGATGAAAAGTCCAGAGTCACTCCCAGATGGTTACAGAGAGCCCTCCAGAAGCGGGAGGTGAACTGAGTTCCTCTGTCTGATACGATGTGTAATGGAAAGCCATGCAAGCGGAAGATGTGTTGTATAAAAGCGTCCGCGAGTTCCTGAGCAGAGGGCAGTCCAGCCATAGGAACGAAATGGGCCATTTTTGAGAACCGGTCCACTACGACCCATATGACTGTGTGCCCGGATGACAATGGCAAGTCCGTAATAAAGTCCATTGCTATGTGTTGCCACGGAATCGAAGGTATCGGCAGAGGCAGAAGGCGGCCATGTGGGAGGTGTTTGGGCGTCTTGTTTCTGGCACAAGAGGAGCAGGCAGAGACAAAGGCGGCGACGTCCGTGCGAAGAGATGGCCACCAGTAATGGCGTACAATCGCACCCCATGTTCTCTTCTGGCCTGCATGGCCGGCTGTTTTTGAGGTATGACCCCAGTGTAAGACCGTTAGCCTGTCGGTCTCCGAGACATAGGTCTTCCCCGGTGGTATCTGGGCCAGAGTGACAGGAGCCACCGGAACAATCTTGCTAGGAGAGATGATAGGCTGGATAGTCTCTTCCTCCTGTTCCATGGGCATGAGAGACCTAGACAAGGCATCAGCGCGTACATTCTTGTCCGCTGGTCGGAAGTGGAGCTGGAAGTCAAACCTGGCAAAGAATAAGGACCACCTGGCTTGCCGTGGGTTCAGTCGCTGAGCGGACCGCAGGTATTCCAGGTTTTTGTGGTCCGTGTAGATAATCACGGGGTACACTGCTCCTTCCAGGAGGTAGCGCCACTCCTCCAGAGCCAGTTTGACCGCCAGTAGTTCTCGGTCACCGATGGTGTAATTACGTTCGGGTGCTGAGAAGCTCTTAGAGAAGAAACCGCAGGTCACCATCTTCCCGGAGGGGGATTTTTGCATGAGCACTGCTCCGGCTCCTGAGGAGGAGGCATCCACCTCCAAGGTGAACTGGCGGTTTAACTCCGGTCGGTGGAGTACAGGGGCGGAGGCGAATGCTCGCTTCAAAGAACAAAATGCGGCGTCTGCCGCAGGTGACCAGTCCTTAGGATTAGCCTCCTTTTTGGTCAAAGCGGAGAGAGGAGCGGTCAAGGCAGAGAAGTGCGGGATGAACTGGCGGTAGTAGTTGGCGAATCCCAGGAAGCGTTGGATTGCCTTCAGTCCAGAAGGCGGAGGCCAGTTGATGATGGCGGAGACCTTCTTGGGGTCCATCTGCAGTCCAGTATCAGAGATGATGTACCCCAGAAAGGGGAGGGAAGACTGCTCAAAGACACACTTCTCATACTTTGCGTACAGGCGATTCTCTCTCAGTCTTTGTAAGACCAGCTGTACGTTTTCTCTGTGGGTTTGGAGGTCCGGAGAGAAGACAAGGATGTCATCTAGATAAACAACCACACAGATGTAGAGAAGGTCCCGAAACACGTCGTTCACCAGTTCTTGGAAGACGGCAGGAGCGTTACACAGACCGAAGGGCATCACGCAGTACTCATAATGTCCATCGCGCGTATTAAACGCGGTTTTCCATTCGTCACCAGAGCGGATGCGTACCAGATTGTAAGCACCCCGAAGATCCAGCTTGGTGAACACACGAGCTCCTCTAAGCCGGTCAAATAATTCGGGAATGAGCGGCAGGGGGTATTTGTTTTTCACGGTGATTTGATTGAGACCCCGGTAGTCTATGCATGGGCGTAAGTCTCCCTCTTTCTTCTTGACAAAGAAGAAACCCGCTCCAGCAGGAGAGGAGGATCTCCGAATGAACCCTCTTGCTAGGCTCTCTGAGATGTAATCTGACATGGCCCTGGTTTCGGCTGGAGATAAAGGATATATCCGTCCTCTAGGTGGGGTTGTCCCTGGAAGCAGGTCAATGGCACAATCGTATGGACGATGTGGCGGCAGTACCTCGGATTCCTTTTTGTCAAAGACATCGGCAAAGGACCAATAGGCCGAAGGCAGCCCCGTTAGGGTCTCAGGAACCGGAGGTCGTCGGAGAGGTGGTATGGACTTTAGGCACCTCTCATGACACGAAGAGCCCCAACGGGTGACTTCGCCAGTACCCCAGCTAACCGATGGTTCATGTGTCCGCAACCATGGGAGTCCCAACAGGATCTGGTGGGACATGTGTGGGAGAACGTAGAGAGCGATGTTCTCGGTGTGAAGAGCACCGATGCGTAGTTCGACAGGCCTGGTGATCAAGGAGATGGTATCAGAGAGAGGCCTCCCATCCACCGAGGCAATCACTAGGGGTTTGTCGAGGGGCATGACAGGCACCCGGTACTTGTCCACCGTGGCCTGCTGGATGAAATTGCCTGCTGCCCCGGAATCGAGGTAGGCATCAGCCGTGAACCGCGTCTCTCCCGTGGTCACTTGCACTGTCCATGTAACTGGGTCAGAGAGGGTCCCAGCACCTAGGGTGGCCTCTCCTACCAACCCTAGGCTTTGGAGTTTCCCGGCCTCTCTGGACAGGAGCGTAGCAGGTGGGTGTCCTCACCACAGTAAAAGCAGAGGCCCTGGGCGAGCCGCTCTGCTCGACGTCGTTCAGACTGCCGCACTCGGTCGATCTGCATGGGCTCGTGGACGGGAATCCCAGCTGTTGATGACTGAGGAACGGAGGTCTTCTGCGGAGGAGGAGAATGCCGTACCGGGCGTCTCTCCCGAGATAGCTCTTTGGAGCGCTCCTGAAAACGTATGTCCACACGAGTTGCTAGGGCGATCAGTGCATCTAGGGTGGAGGGCACGTCCCGACCCGCCAACTCATCCTTGATGCGACTCGAGAGTCCTTCCCAGAAGGCGGCTGTTAGGGCCTCATTATTCCACCCGAGTTCTGAAGCCAAAGTGCGGAAACGGATGGCGTATTGACCCACCGTCAGTGTCCCTTGACGTAGGCGGAGGAGTGATGAAGCAGAGGCAGAGGCGCGTCCTGGCTCGTCAAAGGTACTGCGGAAGGCCTGTAGGAACTGTTGAAGATCCTTGGTCATGGGGTCCTCCTTCTCCCACAAGGGGTTCATCCACGCCAGCGCCTCGCCCTCTAGGTGGGACATTATAAAGGCGACCTTGGCTTGGTCGGAGGCGAACAGATGTGGCAGCTGCGTGAAGTGAAGGGAACATTGGTTTATGAAGCCCCTGCAGGTCTTGGGATCTCCAGCATACCGAGGAGGTGACGCCAAACGGAGTCGGGAAGCATCTGAAGAGGCTGCCACTGGTACGGGAGCCATGGCTTGCCTGGCGGGGGACCTGGGTGCCGCAGGCGTCATTGATGCTTGTAATGTGTACAGGCGGGTGTCCACGGAGGTCATGAATTGCAGCATGCGGGTCTGGACTTCACGCTGGCGTTGGAGTTCCTCTTGCAGGGCCATTAGTGCAGCAGCGGGATCCATGGCCTGATCTTACTGTCACGGCCGGGCGGTCGGGCAGACCCAGGAGGTGGATCCACTGGACCGAACTCTAAGATGGAGGTAGGGAGTCCGGCAGCTGAAGCACTGAAGGGCAGCAGGATAGTCCGTGCAAGTGAAGACAGCGGAGGAGTCCCTGGGACCACGGAGTCACAGAAGGTAGTCTTGGTGACGTAGCTCAGGTTCGGAGGCCGAGATGATATCAGGCGGAGTCCGGAACCTCGGGAGCAAGATGACGGGTCACAGCAGGGATCCGAGATGGCAGGTGCTGTCGGATGGCAGACGGACAGCGTGCGGGGTTCGGGATACGGCAGACTGGATGGCGAGGCAGGTACGGCTCTACAAAGAGAGATAGGTGAGTACAGGCACATAAACACCAGGAGACCTGACTCCTAGCTCAGGGAACACGAAGATCAGGCCCCGCCCCCTTGGACAAGAACCCCCTTTATACCCTGAACCTGACTAACCTCATTTCCTGTTACCGGACGCTGGCCCTTTAAGAAAGGGTCAGTGACCGCGCGCGTGCCCTAATGCGCATGCGCGCGGCCCGGGTGCCAGAAGCCAGGGAAGGAGGCTGCGAGGAGGACGCAGGAGAGCCGGCCAGGGCCTGGGAAGATGTCGGACGCCGGGATCGGCGACCAGAGGACCTATGGAGGACGGGCACCGGAGGCTGGGACGAGGGGAGCGTGGCAGGTGAGCCGGGGAGCGGAGCTGAGGACCCGGGGAGGGGAGCCGAGGACCCGGGGAGCGTGACACTCTCCCATACAGCTTCTCCTTGTGCAAAGTGCGTTGTATTGTTGACCGATGCACAGTGACACCATCTGTAGCAAGATGATGCTGCAGGTCTTTGGAGGTGGTCTGTGGATTGTCCTTGACTGTTCTCACCATTCTTCTTCTCTGCCTTTCTGATATTTTTCTTGGCCTGCCACTTCTGGGCTTAACAAGAACTGTACCTGTGTTCTTCTATTTCCTTACTATGCTCCTCACAGTGGAAAATGACTGTTTAACTCTCTGAGACAACTTTTTGTACCTTCCCCTGAACAGCTATGTCGAATAATCTTTGTTTTCAGATCATTTGAGAGTTGTTTTCAGGAGCCCATGATGCCGCTCTTCATAGGAGATTCAAATAGGAGAACAACTTGCAAGTGGCCACCTTAAATACCTTTTCTCATGATTGGATACACCTGTCTATGAAGTGCAAAGCTCAATGAGGTTACAAAACCAATTTAGTGCTTCAGTAAGTCAGTAAAAAGTAGTTAGGAGGGTTCAAATCAAGAAATTAATAGGGTGCCCATACTTTTGCACCCGTCAAATTTAGTTTAAATGTGGATTGCACATTTTCTGTTAGTACAATAAACCTCATTTCAATCCAGAAATATTACTCAGTCCATCAGTTATTAGATATATGACACTGAAATAGCAAAAACCCAAATTGTTATAAAGAAAAAAGGTTAACATTAAAGACAGCCATGGATCCCCCCTTGGGGAGGAGGGGCGACATGACCAAGGGGGAGTTAGGGAGTGATGGGGTTAATAGGGACAGTTTGCTTGGCAGGCCTAATATGGCATTAAGGGGTGGTTTTAGCTTGGGAGGAAGAGGAGGAGTAGGGAAAGGGTTAGTCTGGGAGAGGAGGGGGTTACCTCCTCTTCTTCTTCCGGACGCCAAGAGATCAGCAGCACGAGTCACCATGGCTGATCTCCAGGAACTTCAGCGCCTGATTACAGCAGCCATTGCAGCGCACGGGCCCCTGGCAGTGCAGACCCACATCAGGGCTGCCGGGGTTAACCCGTCGGCGCTTGCCCCTCGCTCCCCCAGCCGTGGTGTGCGCCAGTCGCGGCCCCCCCGCAGGTATTCCCCGGGTGCGGGGGGGGCGAGGAGGAGATGCCAGAGCCCCTCCAGGGACCCTCCGCAGCGGGCCGAGCAGCAGCGCAGTCCGGCTGCTGCTCCCAGCAGCAGCGGGAGGAATCTGCGTTCCAGCCGCGGTGGTCGGGAGGTGGGAGTGGCCAGCGTGGGGCCTACTTCTGGTCCCGGCCTCCGGGCTGGATTTCCAGTGACAGCAGCGGCTCCAGGTCGGGAGCGCGCTCGGCGAGGGATGGAGGCCAGCAGTTCCCCCTGCAGTCGGCGGGGGGACCGAGGGGCTGCAGGCAGCGGTAGGTCCAGCGCCAGGGAGAGGTCTGTGGTGCCTGACCCTGGCGCGGCAGTGAGCAGGGGTGACGGCGTGAGCCATGCGGCGACCGCCCGGTCACTCAGGACCGCTGTGCAGCCCCCGGATGTGGCGGTGTCCCGTGGGAGCGGGAGGACCCAGCGGCAGGAGGCCTGCAGCGGCCCAGGAGGGCCAGAGGCGGCGACGGCTGGGATCCAGAGCCGGGCGTCCATCAGTCCGCGTCCAGAGTCCCCTGGCAGTCGGCGAGGGGGTGGGCGCGGGCGCAAGAGGTCGAGGCCTGGGGTGCCGGCGCGGGGGACAGGACGGTCTCCTGGGCTGTCGCCCCAGGGCAAGAGACGGAGCGGGGACGGCACTGCCCACGCGGCGGCCCGGTTTGGCGGCCGTGGTGGGGGGGGTGCCGCGGCGGCGCCCCCCGGATGTCGGATGGAAGAAGATGTCAGCGGCGAGGATGAGGAGGTCGTGCTGTCGGAAGAGTCGGATGGTCGGCAGACGGAGGACAGCGAGGCTGCGGTATCGGGGGACGCTGAGCCGCGGTTGGGTGAGACGGCAGCGGGGGCGGCAGGGGCTGCGCTGGCGGGGAGTGTCGGGGGCGGGAGGGCGGCTGTGGACACGGCAGCGCCCGGCGGTGTAGCAGTGTGGAGCCAGTTGTTGGGGCTGTTGCAGGGGTTGGCGGCGGTTGCCGGGGCTGGGGGGGGGGGGCGGCGCAGGCGCCGGCGGCGGCGTGGGTGGGGACGACAGGTCGGGGGGCGGCGGCGGTGGGAGGGGGGGACGGAGCGGGCGCGGCGGAAGGGGGTGGCGAAGGGGGGAGTGCGGCGGAGGGGGCAAAGGAAAAAGAAAAGGAGAAGGAGGATGAGGTGGTGCGCCTAGATGATAGGGCTAAAAGCGAAGTTTATGTTTGTTTTGAGGGCCCGCTGGGGGCTCATTTAAAGAAGGAGGTGCGGGAAAAAATTTGGAAAGGGGAATATGTGGAGATTTTTTCTCTGCTTCCCCTGGAGAAATTTAATTTGGATAGGGTTAAGCCGAGCGACTCCAAATAGGAGAAGGACGAGGAGGAAAAGCGCCGTTATAGGCTTATTCCTCGGACTTTTGCAAACTGGTTGCAAGCGTTTGCGATTTTGGCGAGCGTGGTCGGGGAAAAGGAGTCGGAGCATTGTTCGGCCTTGTTTGGTTACATGGATGCGATAGGGGAGGCTTATCGGGTTTATGGCGGGCTGGCGTGGCTGCGTTACGACGAGCAATTCCGGCAGCGGAAGGCGTTGCGGCCGGATATGCGATGGGACCATAAGGATATTTCCTTATGGATGCGACTGATGTCGGCACCGACTCAGCCCTTTTGGGGGGGTGCCGGGGGACCGGGGGCCGGGTCCCCGGCAAGTCAGAAAAAAGGTTTCTGTTGGCAATATAATGAGGGGCAGTGCAGGTTTGGAGCGGCATGCCGGTTTAAGCATGAATGCTCAGGTTGTGGGGGAGGACATAGCTTGTCCAAGTGCTTTAAAAAGGGGAAAGGAAAAGCGGGTGACGGGGTTGGAAAAAGGGATGACGCCGGTGAAGGTAGAAGCGATGGCCCCCTTTTTAAATAGGTATCCGGACGGCGAGGCAGCGGCGTTGTTATGGTTTGGTTTTTCTGACGGTTTCCGTATCCCGTCGGCTGTTAGTCCATCGCCCCCGCCGTACCGTAATTTACGTTCTGCTCGGGATCATGCGGATGTGGTGGATGAGAAGCTGAGAAAGGAGGTGGTTTTGGGCAGAATGGGCGGTCCTTATGACGCCCCGCCGTGTTCGAAGTTGGTGGTTTCGCCGTTGGGGGTTGTGCCGAAGAAAGAGCTGAACAAATTTCGGCTTATCCATCATTTGTCTTACCCAGAGGGGTTATCGGTGAATGATGGCATTGCACCGGAGTTAGCGGCGGTATATTATGTGTCGTTCGACAAGGCGTTGGACCTGGTCAGGGCTGCGGGTCGGGGTGCGTTGATGGCAAAGGCTGATGTGGAAGCGGCGTTTCGGTTGTTACCGGTTCATCCAGATAGTCAGCATTTGTTAGGTTGCTGGTGGGATGGCAGTTATTATGTTGATCGCTGTTTGCCAATGGGTTGTTCAATTTCGTGTTCGTATTTTGAGGCGTTTAGTTCGTTTGTAGAGTGGGTGGTTCGGGATGTGTCTGGGCTTACGTCCATTATTCACTATTTGGACGATTTTCTTTGTGTTGGGCCGGCGGGTTCAATGGTTTGTGCGGGGTTGTTATTTGCATTGCAGAAAGTCGCAGACAGCTTCGGAATTCCCTTGGCCCCCGATAAGACGGAAGGCCCGGCGCCTGTGATGCGTTTTTTGGGGATTGAGATTGATTCTATTGCCATGGAATGTAGGTTGCCGGAGGAGAAGGTTCGTGATTTGAGGGCCGCGGTGGCAGGGGTGAAGGCGGCAAAGAAGGTGCGGCTTAAGGTGGTGCAGTCCTTGCTTGGGAAATTGAATTTCGCTTGCAGGATTATGCCGATGGGGAGAGTTTTTGCGAGACGTTTGGCAACGGCGACGGCGGGTGTGCGGTCGCCGACACATTTCGTGCGAATCACGAAGGCGATCAAGGACGATCTTTTGGTATGGGATCAATTTTTGCAGTGTTTCAATGGCCGGGCCCTGGTGATGGAGAAGGTGGCGTCTAACGGGGCGTTACAGCTGTTCACCGATGCGGCTGGGTCGGCAGGGTTTGGGGCCGTGTTTCGAGGTCACTGGTGTGTGTGGGTCGGTGGCCACAGGCGTGGCGGGAGAGCGGTTTGGTCAGGAATTTGGCTCTGTTGGAGCTATTTCCTATCGTGGTAGCAGTGGAGCTGTGGGGGTCGCGTTTTGCCGGGAGGAAGGTTTGCTTCCATTGTGATAACCAGGCGGTGGTGTTTGCTATTAACAACTTGTCGGCTAAGTCGGAGCCAGTGGTGGTGTTTTTGCGGCATTTAGTGTTGAGATGTCTGCAGCTGAATGTACAGGTGGTGGCAAAGCACGTTCCGGGAGTTGACAATGAGGTGGCTGACGCTTTGTCTCGTTTTCAGTTCAGCAGGTTTCGGGCGCTACTGCCTTGGGCGGACGAAGTCGGAGTGGAGTGTCCCGTGGATTTATGGAATCTGGTGAGGCGGTGATCTCAGAATTGATTCGGAATTCGGTGACTTGGTGCCGATATGCTAAGGTGTGGGCTGAATGGGAGGAGTTGCTGGGTCGGTTGTTTGATGGGGTAAGCGTGGATTACTTGGTGGCATTACTGGCGTTGGTGAGTGTGGATTTCTCGGCCGGGCGATTGGCGTCGGCCGTGGCACATCGGGTGGCGGCGGTGGCGTTTTGGTTAAAAATGAGAGGGGAACAAGATGTTTCGCAGGATTTTCGGTTCGACGGGCCTTGCGGGGGTTCCGCCGCGGTGTGCGGGAGAGGGACAAGAGGCGTCCCGTATCGTTTGGTTTGTTGAGGCGGTTGGTGGGGGGCCTGAGCGGCATTTGTGAGTCGGTTTACGAGACTGTTTTGTTTACAACAGCTTTCGGTCTTGCTTTTTATGGGGCTTTCTGGATCGGTGAGTTGGTAAGCCCGTCCAGGGTGACAGGCGGCGGGTTGCTGCTTGAGGATGTGCGAGTGGGCGGTGATCAGGTGGAGTGCCGGATTAGTCGGTCGAAAACGGATCAGCTGGGTCGGGGTAGGTTGGTGGTGTTATACGCGGTCCCGGGGGAGGAGTTGTGCCCAGTACGTTTGGTGGAGCAATTCATGGCCGTAAGGGGGGGTTTACCGGGCCCATTTTTGCGGCACGTGGATGGGTCCTTTTTATCAAGGTTCCAGTTTGTAGCGGTTCTGCGGCGAAGTTTGCGGAATGTGGGGGAGCGCCCGGAGGATTTCGGGTCGCATTCCTTTCGGATAGGGGCAGCTATGGAGGCCGCTCGTTGGGGGCTTGGAGATGAGGTGGTAAAGCGTATTGGTAGATGGGAATCTTCTTGTTTTCGGCGGTACGTGAGGCCGCAGCTGTTGTAGCATTATGGTAACTTTGGTCTAGGTACAGGTGGTTTGGCGGTTTGGAAGTGGTTTTTATATGTAAAAAAAAAAAGAGGGGGTAATGTACAAGTGTTAGAGGACAGAGGTAGAATGGGTTTTTTCTGAGAGGCGTTGATGGTGCTGATGTTATTGGTTTTTAATTTCTGTTTTCGTTGTCTTTCTTTGTTGTAGGGATGTGCCTAATCTGGATTCTGGGGCATTCCTTCGTGTTCTGGGGTGCTCGGCGGGCGGCGGTTCGCCCGAATGGTCGGCAGCTAGGGCTGGATCGTGGGCAGGCGACTGTTCGGTGGATCGGCGTTCGGGGCATGGAGTGGGGCAGGGTGGTCCCAGAATTTGGTCGTTATTGTAAGGTTGACCGGCCTCCGGATGTGCTGGTATTACACGTGGGAGGTAATGATCTGGGAGTCCGGGCGTCACGGGATCTGATCCGGGATATAAAGATTGACTGACTTACTGCGGTTGTGGAAGCAGTACCCGGGTTTGATTGTCGTGTGGTCAGACATAGTGACCAGGTTGTCATGGAGGGGGGCTCGGTCGGTGGAAAAGGTCAATAAGGCCAGGGCCCAGGTGAATCGGGTGGTTGCCAGGTTTGTGATCAGGAACGGTGGGATTGTGGTGAGGCACAGGGAGTTGGAGCCGCCAGATTGGCGGTTTCGGAGGGGTGACGGAGTGCACCTCAACGACATTGGAGTGGATTTATGGGCATTGGGCCTGCAGGATGGTGTTGAGCGAGCTTTTGGTGTGTGGCGGGTCCAGGCCACGTAAGGTGTCACGTGGTCTGTCCTGTGGCGGGGGGGTAGGTCTGGTCCAGAGGTTGGAAGTGACTGGTAACTGGACCGGGAGTCATTGTCTCGGTATGGTGGCTCTCGGTTCCGGGATGTGGCAGGCACGGGGTTCTGCCAAAGTGGGGGGGTGTCAATCCGTGGGTGATTGGCACCTCGTCTCTGGGTCGGTGTGTTGCGGCCAGGGGCAAGGGGAGTAGTAGTTATGGACTGGGCCTGCCCCCGGGAGGGTCATGTAATTGGCATTGTCTATTGTTATCTGTGTGTTGTTTTGGGTCGCCCGTTGGACGGCGTCCCTAAGGTGTTTAGTTTGTGAACAATAGGCAATAAAAGGCTGCTGTGGCCATTTTGAACCAAGTCGCATGCAGTCCGTGTGTTTATTTATAGTATAAGGGGTTTGGTAACACAGACATCACGACCGGAGAATACTCCCTCAGCTGGTCATAGGGGTGCCCAAACTTTTTCATATGACATATATATATATATATATATATATATATATATATATATATATATATATATACAATGCATTTCACCATTCACCATTTTATTTAAGCTAACTCTGCATGTATTACAAAAAGTCTCATGATCAAAAAGTCCCTACCATCCATACCGTTCATAACAGTCCCTCCTTTTGAAGATAGCCAAAAATCTTTCCCTGCTGTCGTTGAGTCTATAGATCTGTCCTCATACCGCCGGTTATTTCACTGCCTACGAGATAACCTGTCTCTTGTGGATGAACCCCTTCGCCCAACAGACTGCACATAAAGAAGTCAGATCCTGTCCGTATCCCCTTGACTGTCCTTTCGGCTACGTTCCATGCTGGCATACAGTATCCGGGGGGAAGGAGGTGGTGGTCCTCTTATCAGTTCATATTCATCGGGGTTGGTCGCACTCGGAGCCGCATATTCCTCTGGCGATGGTGATAGTACATCATCAAAAGCGGCATGCATGGTCATCGTCTCATCCATAGATTTGGATATCATCTTCTTGATGCACGGAGCTACACAGCACATGGTTAAAGCGAATACCATCAAAACACAGATAATAATAATTCCTAACTTAATAAGTGCATCTTGCCACCCTCTCCACCCACCAAACCAAGTGTCCCATTTTTGTGTACACGAGATTGTGGCCAGTTCTTCGGACAAATAAGTGAGACCTTTTAGGGCTTTAGTTATACTCCCATGGGGTCAGTATTATTGGGTATGTCGGTACAGCAGTTAGAGCCTATCATTTTACAGACCCCCATTTTCTGCCAGGATCATGTCGAGAGCCATCCTATTTTGCAAGGCCATAACTGAGGTGGGTCCTAGTTGCTCAACAATTCCTTTTAGGGCGTCTCTGGTGTAATTTACGAAGCGTTGTTGGTTGTAATACAGGTAGTTTCTCCAGTCTACGTTTTTGCTTACCATTATTATGGGGAGGATTGATCCAAATGTGGCTGCTACTTGATTTCTGGCTTTAAATTCATCTGTTACTCCTCGAGGGACAGAATCAATGTAAATGTAGCACTCCACGGGACCTGCAGGGTATAACTCGTCACCAGGCCAGTAATGTTGTGGGATTGCTGTAAATAGCCTGACCCGGCTCCGTGGCCCAGTCATCTACAGGCAAAGAGAGAGTGAAAAAGGGGGAATGGAAGGAGGGTGAAGGGTCCCTGGGAAGCGTGTCACCAGTTGCAGCGGTGACTGGAGTCTTGGCCTCCTCCGCCGCAGACCCTTCCTGCAACTTTTCTTCTTCCAGGAGCGGTGTTGGATGGGAATGGGGGATATTTGCAGCGCCACCCGTGGTGCGTGGCCAGGGATTAGTCGCCGCTGCGAGATGTTGTTGCTCTCCTCCAGGGCTGATGTTACCGCAGCTCAGATAGTCCAGCTCCCCACAGGTGGAGCGAGCCCCAGGGAGGATGGTGGTGATGGGGGAAGGGCCGTTAGCGCTGAAGTGCAGGGCGGTGGCGCCGGCAAATCAGAATCTGACACAGAGGCTGCGGTTCCTGGTGCTTTTCTCACAGTTCGTGTGCTGCACCCGCAGAGTAATAGTCATCGCTGTGATGGGCCCCAGCTGATTCGGATGAAGCAGAGGTCACCACCGGTGTTGTGAAGCGTGTGAGACCTTACTCCTTGCAGTGTGTATTCCCGTGGCGTGAAGCTACTTGGGGACCCCAGTGTCCTTGGCTTTAGTTGCCGTCCCGTATGCAGACAGCGCGAAACTTGTTATGGACCCGACCATGGCCGTGGCTCCTGTTTCTATCTGCTGCTGTGCCCCGGGACTTTTGGTGGTGGGCAATGGGACGTGAAATCCCCTTTCCCTGCAGATTTGTTAGAGTCCATGGAGGTTCCCCTAAGCGAGGGCTCTGCACCCTGACTGGCGCCGGTCCCGAAGGGGCTGTGTACAGCTCACCCTCTGGCTACCGAGTTGCTCCTCTGTCTCACAGCTCCACTTGGTCGTCTCCTGCTTCTCCCTCAGTCTGTTGGTGCGGTGTCATGGCTCCTGGTCCTGGAACTTTTTCCACCAGTCTCCTGTCCCCAGGACCAGTCTGTTAAATGCTGCTCTCCTAAGGCTGTCTGCTCTCTTCTGTGTCCTGGACTGATCTCAGGTAAAACTCCTTCTAAACTGAAACTACGTGTGTTTGCTCATTTCCCAGGAAGCCCCTACCCTTGGGATGATTCATCCTGCCCAGGAATTCCCCAGCCTGGCTAACTAGGTGTTTATGTAAGAGTATTGTGTAAGTTAAAACCAGTGGTTAACCTCCTCCTACCCGTGATATGCATTACACTTTAAGACAAATGCAATACTCTGTGGCGACTGAAGCCTCAGGGGCGTCACATAAACATGGGAGTCAAAGGATCCTTTTATTTCTAATTCCCTGTTTTGTCTATTTAGGGGTTGGTGTTCCTGAATGGCTTTGTTCCATTCAGGCAAATCGAATATGTGGAATGGCATGAGTGCTTTCATTAGGGCACATTGTCCTGTCCAGGGCACCTGTAATCTAGGTCTTACTTTCATGTCTCCACAAAGCCAATATACATCGGGTAATTGACTGTCTTGATTGGTAAACAGGGAATCATCATAAAGGCCGTTATGTATTTTTATGGTATCGTTTGGTGGAAATTTGGTGGTAATTTACCTACTGTTAAGGCCCTGTCACACACAGAGATAAATCTGCGGCAGATCTGTGGTTGCAGTGAAATTGTGGACAATCAGTGCCAGGTTTGTGGCTGTGTACAAATGGAACAATATGTCCATGATCTCACTGCAACCACAGATCTGTCAAAGATTTATCTCTGTGTGTGACGGGGCCTTTAGTCCCAGGGCAGTGCGTTCAAAACAGGCATAATCTCCGGGATAGGGGGTGATGCCGTGCCCAACAGGTTCTTTCCTGTAGTAGGGCGGGTACATGTGTGCTATATGTTGGCATCTTTTTTCAGGTGCTGTGTCGTTAGAGAAAAGAGACCATATGCAATAGAAGCTCTCTTAGTCTGTTCTGGGATCTATGGGAAAGGGAACAGTACCCAAGTGAGGCCGGGCTGCGGCACAAACAATACATGATGACCTATTGTTACTTGTCGCTGTGTATTTTAGCCGCTCCAATCAAAGGGTAGAGTCTGAATACCCGGTCTCCAGAGCAAGTTTGTCTTAAGTCATGTTTGCCATGTATCGTGCCCCCTTACCAGTGCCCTTAGTCGTACATCCCTGGTGGGGTGAGAAGGCTTATTTGCTATATCTTTGAGCCAAAATTTTCCTGTGGCAAAAGGTACAGGTATGTCCCCATAGGTGCTTAGTACATATAGCCCTTGGTCACCTTCAGAGGGATTTTCGATGTTTAGAAAAATGGTCATGCCACCCATCTATTGGACAGTAGATTTCTGTGTGTTCTCCATTTCTAATGCCCTTAGTGCCCCTAAATCTGCCCTTGGTTTGTGTCATGTGAGTCAGTAAGCTTTTTCCAAATCTGTCTTTGCGTGCTACAGCTTGGGTGGACTAGTATCCCCAGATTGTAGTCCCAGTGTTCCACCCAACAAAGGACCATTTTTCACAGTTTGAGCCCCACCCGGTTTCAGCAGTGGTGATACAGATGTAATGTGTTGGTGTAGGAGATATTGATCAGCGGGAGTCGGGCATGTTACTATGTCACAATAGTCAAGCTGATAGGAGGCCGATGGAACAGACACAATAAACCAAAAAGTAACCACCCCATTCTCTCTGGATGTTGCCCCTCGACCAACCACCGACCCCCCAAAAAAGATATGTATCAGGTAGAAGATGGGGACAGCCGTCTCCTGTCTCTGGTTCCGGCATCTTTTGCAGTGGGATGCGTGGATCCTTGTGGGTTTTCCTTCAACTTTTACAGCAGTGGTAGTCGTCAGAAGGACCTAGAATGGGCTGTCGTATCGGGGTTCAAGGGCACGTCTGGTGACTTTCTTTATGAGGACCCAGTCACCTGGTTGGATTTGGGGTGTGTCTTCTAGGTTCTGAGGATCTGAAATGGAGGAGAAAACTGGAGAATGTATTGTAGTCAATTGCTTGGTTAACTCAACAACAAACTTAGTCAGAGTGTCATAGTGTAAAGACAGCTGTTGTGGGAGGTACAATCCTAATCCAAGAGGCAGAACAACAACTACCATATATATGTAATATTCAGCAAAGGTAGGAATTAATATTAAAACTTAGCTTTTAATTCTAACGTTAAAAGGGGTACCCAATGACAAACCGATATAAACCCAAACAGTGGACAGGTGCCTCTGTGGACTGTGACTGGATCTGTAGATCTAAATTAATGCTTAGTCTTGTCACAGAACCACTATAAACAACAGGACAAAAAAGGCTGACCGCAGAATATATAGTCAAGGAACAATCCCACCGATGTGTTCAGACAAACAGCTGTGAGGAGAACGTCCATGGGGCGCACACTATAGCTGCCACACACTTCGCCACTTCACTGTTTGCAGTCGTCACTAGTGTTATTCCTCCCGACGCGTTTCATCACAAATCATACATACATATCAAACACAATTTACATCCCATGCCAATCGATCTCCGGGATCTGCATGTAACGTTGTGGAGGAAGCCACTGTTGTCACTTCTGCCCTCAGTAAGAATGCTGAGGGCGCTGCCATGATTACTTCCACCCAAAAGTGGGACTGCAGTGATAATGCCTCCCCCGGAAACAGACAGCGCTGAATAAAGGGACCGCATTGTAAGATAAATTAGCAGTGACTATTGTCACTTCCGCCCTTAATAAGACTACTGAGGGCGCCGTCATAATCACTTCCGCCCAAAAATGGTGCTGAAGTGAAAAAGACTCCCCCAGAAAAAAAGAGCGCTGAAAAAAGGGGCTGCGCTGTGCAAAACATCCCATGCCCTATTAAAGAAAACACCCATAGTTTAGAATTTCATTCAAACCCATTGGGGTTTTGGTTTTCAAAGAAAAAAAATCCAAAAGGATTCCCGTTGGAGTAGGGTACGATAATTCCAATTCACCCCTCTAGGAGGAGGTTTTATGGTCTCAATCTCCATAAAAACCAGATCTGTAGTGTTGCCTGAGTGTACCCTATAGTACAGCAGTTGATAAAGGACCACATTTTGTAGGTTCTTCTTGTAACTTGACTGGAATAGGTCTTGCCCATACAAATCACCGGGCATGCCACCCAGCCGTGACATCTAAAGGATCCCGTTGTTCCCGATGTGAGCCATGTAGTGGGTCTAGGTGATTGGAAATGGCTATGGACTAACCTGTAAAGATCTGTCTCTTCTGTAAGTGCATTTTGCACCATCCCCAATCAATCTTCCTATGTCTCCATCTATTTTCAGTATCTTCCAATGTTTCTGAATTATATTACGTATTCGGTCTGAAGAATTGCTAGTAGCATACTGAATCTTCGTATCATTTTGTTTTGTGGAGGAAGGTATCAACAAATCCCCTCTCTCGCGCAGAAGTGAGATTATGGTCGGCGCTGTGCATGACCTCATCAGCGTCATCCTCATACCCGACCATAATCTCGCACCTGCGCATTTAGCTCATCGGCGCACGCAGCTATGTTTTCTGCTCTGCCCGCGATATGGCAGAGCGAACTGTGCCTGCGTGAGCGGAGATAACTGCACATGTGCGAGATTTGAAATAACAAGGAGGAGGATGATGGAGGCGCCATCACGTCAATCAAGAAAGGAGGATGGCGAACAGCGGCAGGAGGGGGACAGGAGCCAACAAAGAGGACGCCCACCCGATTAGATGAGGTAATTTGCATACGTGGCGGTCAGCTTTTATAAAGTTATTATTGGGGTCTGCAAGGGGAGTCGGGGCACAAGGTGCACCTTCATAGAATGCAGCCCAGGAGCTGCAGGAGGTGACACCTTTTAGTTTAATAGTAAAAAAACTGGTGACAGCGTCCCTTTAAGCATTTTATCTTTCAGTGTCCCATTTAACCCCTTTCAACCTTCCCACTACTCTGAGGATGATACGGGTGTGTAGAGACAATTCAGTACCCAAGGCCTGCCATATCTCTTTGGTCAAGTTAGCAGTGAAGGCAGGCCCCTGGTCACTTTCTATGGTCTTCGGGAGCCCATATCTGCACACTCAGGGAGACGTTTCTTCACAGTTGTCTTTGCCGATTGGTTCTTGACGGGAAAAGCTTCTGGCCATCCGGAGAAGATATCTATCAACACCACAACGCATTCGAATCCTCCTGAGTGAGGCATCTGGATATGATCTATCTGTATGCATTGGAAGGGGTACAGAGGCTTGGGTGTACACTTTCGGGGTGTCTTCTCTGTTTTTCCGGGGTTGCATTGAGCACAGACCAGGCATCCTCTTGTGTAGTTTGCTGCAGCAGTTGAAAAACCAGGTGCATGACCAGGGCCATATTTGCCACTAGGCACCCGTGGTCCCGTGCCTAGGGCGGCACGTTGCGGGGGGCGGCACTTTCTGCCAGCAAAAAAAAAAAATAAATATATATATATAATTTTTTTTTTTTCTTTTACATCCCCGCCCCCCGTCCCTCCCTCCGTTACACTCGGCTTTGTTCCGGGGGGGGGGGGGGGTTGGGAGGGAGGAGAGGCGCACTTCTGCTGTCTATTTAAATACATGGCGGGCGCCAGGCATAGTGAGCTGACTAACCCCGGAAGTTCCATGGCCTGCACTTCCGGGGTCAGAGGCGCGCGGGCGCGACAATCAGCTCACTGCCCCGTGCTGCAGCGTCCAATGCTGCAGATGACACACGCCGCGGAGGAGGACGCGTCTGCAGCTGGAGCAAGCCAGAAGAGGAGCCAGCCAGAGCAGGGCGGCGGGCACCGGAGCCGGTAAGGCAGAGCCTAGAATGTATGGGCACCTTACAGGTTAGTTGATGATCGTTGCGAATTGCGATGCCTCTTTTTGTCCACTGTAATCATGCAAGGGGAGGCTGGGGGGAGAGAGGCTGAGGCTGGGGGAGGTTGGAAAGAGAGGGAGGCTGGGAAGAGAGAGAGGCTGGGGGGAGGCTGGGAAGAGAGAGAGGCTGGGGGGAGGCTGGGAAGAGAGAGAGAGGCTGAGGCTGGGAAGAGAGAGAGGCTGGGAAGAGAGAGGCTGAGGGGAGGCTGGGAAGAGAGAGAGAGGCTGAGGCTGGGAAGAGAGAGAGACTGAGACTGGGGGGAGGTGTTAGAGCCATCTGCTCTATACCTTCTCAGGTAGATGATGGATCGGCCGGTTGTGAGAGCAAGCTTAAAACACCAAGACAGACACAGAAGTCTATAGTGAATCAAATAGCTCTGATCCTTTATTGAATTTGAAGGTTTCTTATACCCTTCAAGCTGATTACGCAATATGAGACACGTGATATGATTATACAACTTTAGATTATACCAAATATAGTCATTTTAGGATATAAGCATGATATCATCACATAAGGAAAGGATTAATGTTTCAAGGCCAAAGAGATATGTAATCAAAAGTGCTAAGAGATGTAATCAATCAGACCTTGTCAAACAAACTGCATATGTCAAGATGACCGTATAAACAATAAAAGAATAACAATTCTAGGGCCTTAATGATAATCATAGCAAATAGCAGATGTGGAATAGAACATCAATTACTCATTCCAAGATTGCATAACTTGATCAAATACCCATATGTGCAAGAATATAATGAACTTCACATATTATAATGAACTTTGAACTATACTAAAAAAGATACAAAATGGCTTCTCTAACAATTCCCCTCTTTTGATTAATTATGTTCTATCTCATCTGTCCCTTCCTATAGGGTAGACCGCAGAGGCTTGTCCTACTTTCACAATACACAAGGCTTTCCCTACGCGCATCATGGGGACCTGCCATTCAAACGTGCTCTGTGGGATCGGCCTACATGTCCCTATACCCATCCTATCTACTGTTCCTAGAGGGGAATATATACTTAAGGCTATATATGTAGTATAATATCATATATGTATGTTCTACCAGTTTATTCATTACATAAATGTATAGTTCTTGTAGTGTGTTTATATATCACACACTTTATGGTGTATGGTGTTAAAGTTCTTTTCATGCTGATGTTCTTGCATCTTGTGGTCAAACGTTTCCATAGGACTTCCACAGTAGACACAGTTGGTTAAGTCTGCCAGGGTATCTTTGTCACATATCATACATCTGCATCTCTTTGTGGTTGTTATGGTCATCATTACTTGAGTTTGGAGGGATTCAGTATCAATAGCTTCTCTCTTTTGGGGTTGGTATGTTCCTGAAAAACAGCTACAATTAGCTCCTAGAATTTTCTTTACAAGCATTACAAATAATTTTACCAATACTGCAATTACTAATATTATAAACGCTCCTTGAATGACATAATGTATTATCCCTGTGATCCATCCACCCACACCTTTGAATAAATTCAGTGGGTTTAACCAGGAAAGCCATTCAGGGAAGGGTAGTTCACTCAATGCATTGGCTTCCTTAAATCCCTTTTTAAGTTTTTCTGCTTGGTTTATATCATGTGTAACCTGCATCAGTCCTTCAGGGTTTATGAAGTGACAACATGAAGGTCCCACCACCTGACAGAAACCTCCACTAGAAGCAGTGAGATAATCAAGTACCATCGAGTGTTGATTGGTAATGATGATGAGCTGCTTGGTGTAGGCTGATTCTATATTTATGGCATCAAATAATAGATCAGTCACATTATCAAAAATATCTCCTAGTTCTTGAATCATTTGGGCATTTCTCATGTTCCCCAACATTACTCCTAATGGACCTGTCAGTACCATTCCTGCTTGCATGTACCATGGTGTACTAAACAAATGCTTCTGTGTCTGTTTGCTGGATTCTGTGTCAGTATCACGTTTTGCAAGCATGTGTTGAGGAATGTTTTTGTATGGGAAATCATTCTCACTCCATACCCATGTTGCAGGTTCCAATCTAGCCAATGTACAAGTTCCCTCCGCCCCCTTTGGAATCCATCTATAAGCTTTTTCCCCACAAACAATGTAAATCCCTTTTGGAAGTTCAAACTGATATTCACTTAGTAACGCCATTACTACTGATACAAATCGCAAGGTCTCATCATATAAACACCAAGAATCTTCTAAGTCAGTGGTAACTATTCTATAAAATTGAAAGGGCACACAGTATGGTTCTCTATCATTAGCTATTGACATCTCTGCTGCTCCATCACCCAATTGCCCTTCTTCAACTTCTTCACTCATGTGTATTGCACTGCGATTTGCACAGGTATCAGTGTCACCATTTTTGAATCTATAGGCTCTGGTCCAGTTTGTTTCATGTATGTACCTTTGTAGGGATATACAAGGAGGTCTGGTACAATACGGATTTTGGTTTGGGGCATAACCCCTTATTTCAAAACTAACTTTTAACATTTGATTGGGTACCTGCCCCAGATCCCTTTGAGTTGTTTCTCTACTCATCCAGGACCCATCATTATCTGTAAATTCAAAAATTTCATCTTTATTTTTACCTTTGCTTTCTGATTTTGACAAATTTACCTGAAACCAGGGTTGTTTTGTCCACCCTGTTATAGGTAAAGGTGCAGAAGTTTTACTTTGATGATCATTTAATGCTAAGGCATGCATCCTCCAACACCTTGAACCCATTAATTCATCTTCTGATATGGGGGTTACAAAATAAGGCATTGTTTTTGCTGCAATAGGTGCATGCGAGCATAACCAACAGTTTGACAGATTACGAGCTCTTGATATATAATCATGATACATTACAAATTTATTATCCCATTGTTTAAGTGGCTCATCCCACTGTGAGTCACTTTGTTTCATTACTTCTTTTTGCTGTATTACAGCCTTTTCCCATACCTTAGGGGTATCATCACTACTTATTCCTGAAAGGAAAACACATAGAAAGAGAAGCAATATGCAATACTTCCCTAATGTCATTTCTTTAATCTTTGTAAACCCTCTTGCAGTGGGATGCATGGATCCAAATGTCTTTCCCCTCGACTTTTACTGAAGTTGGGGTAGTGAGTTGGACTGGGTATGGTCCCTCAAATCTAGGATCCAAGCTTTTCCTCACGTGCTTCCGGATTACCACCCAATCTCCTGGCTTAAGGGAATGTGTACCTTCCAAGGAGGAGGGATCTGGAATGGAACTGAAAACACGCTTATGAATTTGATGCAATACATTTTGCAAAGATTGTACATATGTTGTCATGTCAGAATGCAATGCCTGCAGTTGTTGAGGAAAATATAAACCAGTTTTTGGTGGTCCTCCAAACAACACCTCATATGGACTCAACCCAGTCTTTTTGTTTGGGGTGACTCTGACTGAGTACAATGCTAATGGAAGGCATTCTGTCCATGGCTTTCCCGTTTCTGCCATGGCCTTCTGGATTTTTTATTTTAGGGTTCCATTTAACCTTTCAACTTTTCCACTGCTCTGTGGATGATAAGGATCATGAAAGGCCTGCTCTATTCTTAGAGCTTGCATAACCTCTTGACAGACCTGTGAGGTGAAGTGACTGCCTCTGTCACTTTCTATGACCTCTGGTACTCCATACCTGCATACCACCTCAGAGATCAGTTTCTTTGCAACTGTTCGCGCAGTAGCCTTGGCTGTGGGCCAGGCTTCTGGCCAGGACGAGAATATGTCCACACAGACTAGCACATACTCATAGGTGCCTACCCTTGGAAGCTGAATGAAGTCTATTTGCAGTCTCTGAAAGGGATACAATGGTCTTGGTGTACATTTCATTGGTACCTTCACAGTTTTCCCCACATTGTGACATGCGCAGACCATGCAACCCTGTACGTATCTAGCAGCAGCATAGTGGAACCCTGGTGCCACCCAGTGTTGTCTTACCTGATCTGCCATTGCGTCTTTTGATTGGTGGGTTGGTCCATGGGAAAGACCGCACATCATTGAGTACAGTGCTTTAGGAAGGCAGCACTTTGTACCCTCTACCCATAGACCATCCTTCTCCTGGGCTCCTGCTCGTGTCCATTCTTCTTTCTCCTGCCTGGAGACCTGTTTTTGTAGTTGGGATAAAAGTTTAGGCTCTACCCTCCCGGAGAACACTAGCACTGTGTATATTTCTGCCGGGAGGGGAAGCAAAGCAGCTGCTTTAGCTGCTGCATCTGCACGGCTGTTCCCTTCAGCTTCTTTGGTACGCTCTTTGGTGTGAGCTTGTACCTTCATTACAGCCACCTTGTTTGGCAGCTCTAGTGCCCTAAAGAGTTGAGCTATTAGATCTGAATTTTTGATGGGCTTACCCGAGGCACCCACAAACTGTCTGCTTTTCCATATTGGGCCATAGTCATGACATACCCCAAAAGCGTAACGGCTGTCAGTAAAAATGTTCACACCAAGATCCTCTGAGAGAATGCATGCTTCTGCCAAAGCTTTTAATTCAGCCTCCTGTGCAGACATCCTAGCTGGTAGTGCTTCACTTTTGAGAACCTCATGCTGGCTCACTACAGCGTAACCAGTATGTGGTACTCCATCTTGATAAAATCGAGACCCATCAACATAAAGTTCCAGGTCCGCATTATCAATTGGTGTCTCTTGGACATTTACCAAGGGCTGGGTTTCCATGTCCATCAGCTCAAAGCAATTGTGCCCATTCTCAGCTGGGTAATCATCATCTATTTCTGGCAACAGGGTAGCTGGATTTAACAGTGTACACCTTTTAATAGTGATGTTTGGAGGTGCAAGCAAGGCTACCTCATATTTTGTCAGTCTGCTCATTGACAAATGTTTTGTACGTGCTTGTAGTAACAGTTCCTGTACAGAGTGTGGTGCCTGGATTTCTAAGGCATTATCCAATACCAAATCAGCAACTTTTTCTTTTAATATGGCACAGGCAGCCACTGCCCTGATACATGAGGGAGCACCTTTTATCACAGTGTCAAGATGGGTAGAGTAATAGCCCAATGGTCTGTGTTTCCCTCCATGTTTCTGTGTTAATACTCCTTTTGCATGCCCCCCCAGTTCATAACAGAACAAACAGAATGGGAGATCATAGTTTGGGATTCCCAGAGCCGGTGCAGAGAGAATGTCTTTCCTCAGCATCTCAAACCCCTCTTTTGCTTCAGGAGTGAGCTGATAAGGTTGTCCTTTGTTGCATGCTGCCAACACATCAAATAGTGGCTGCATTTTTTCAGATGCTGAGGGAATCCACTCTCGACAATAGCTGACCAGTCCTAGGAATGTCCTTAAAGAGCGTTCTGAGGAGGGCTCTTTTGCTTCACTGATTGCTTTTTTCCTATCTGATGTAATGTGTTTTGATTGTGCAGAAATACAGTGGCCCAAGAAAATTACCTTCTCTTTGGCAACCTGTATTTTTTCTTTTGCCACCTTACATCCTTCACTGTACGAAAATTTCAACAAAGATAGTGTTTCTTGTAGACAGGTCTGTTTGTCCGGAGCACATAACAGTAAATCATCAACATACTGAATCAATTGAACATGCTCATTCTCAGGGTGCCAAGAGAGGAGGATTGCAGCCATTGCTTCCGAGAACATGGATGGGGATGTGGCCCCCCCTTGAGGCAATCTGGTCCAACAGTATTGGCTGCCTCCGTGTGTGAATGCAAACAGCAGCTGGCTTTCCTCATCGATTGGCACTGAAAAGAATGCATTGCTCAAGTCAATTACAGTAAAGATTTTTGCTTCTTTTGGAATCTGGTTAAGCAGGGTATGTGGATTAGGTACTATGGGTGTATCAATGATCATTTGTTTGTTTATTTCTCGCAAATCATGAACCATTCTATACACAACAGGTTGACCAGGTAATTGTTTTTTCTTTACCGGAAAAAGTGGTGTATTATAAGGGGATCGGCATTTTCTTATAACTCCCACCTTTACATAATCATCTACCTGTTTTGAAATGGCTTCATTCTGCTCTTTGCTCAGGGGATATTGTCTAATACATACCGGTGTTACTCCTGGTTTCAATTTAATTTTCAAAGGAGTTACTTTCAATAAACCAACATCAGTTTTATCTTTTACCCATAACTCGGATGGCACTTCTTGTAACATCTCCCTTGCTTGCTCATCAAGGTCCACATCCATCTTGTTTTCATCTATTTGGATTAAAGACATCATTACAGCAAGCATAGGTTCCGACATTGGCCCTGTAACAGTGATTCCATTCTTTCCAAATTTAATGATTGCCTGCATAGCATTCAGTATGTCAGCCCCTATCAAATTTACAGGACAGCTTTCGGAGACTAGTAATCGTGCACAAAGATCAGTAGCGGGCGGCACGGTGGCTCAGTGGTTAGCACTGCAGCCTTGCAGCGCTGGGGTCCTGGGTTCAAATCCCACCAAGGACACCATCTGCAAGGAGTTTGTATGTTCTCCCCGTGTTTGCGTGGGTTTCCTCCGGGTACTCCGGTTTCCTCCCACACTCCAAAGACATACAGATAGGGACTCTAGATTGTGAGCCCCAATGGGGACAGTGTTGCAAATGTATGTAAAAGCGCTGTGGAATTAATAGCGCTATATAAATGAATAAAATTATTATTATTATTATTATTAGTGTGAGCTATCCTTATTTGCAATGGTTTAGTTTCCTTTAACGGGTTAAGTTTCCCTCCTGCTCCCATTCCCATGATTGTTTTTTCTGTCATGAACTGTTCTGGCATTTCTAGTTTTCTAATTACCGTACGGCTTGCCCCCGTATCTATTATACAATCTATGTTTTGGCCAGTGGGAAGGGTTAACTGTGCAGTGGCTGAAGGGCCGTCTACAGATTTAACCACGATTACCTGCTTCCCTTGGGGGCTGCCTATTTCCTAATCCGAATTTCTTTCCCAGTCATTTGTTCTCATTGTCCTGACCTGGGTCTGTTCTTCCCTTCTCTGTGATCCTCGTTGCTGACCTTCTCTCCTTATATTACGACAGTCTCGTTTATAGTGCCCTCTCTTCCCACACCCATAACACAGCCCTTGCCCTTTACGGTCCTCAATGTCTGGCCCCCTGTTCTCTCTACGCTCTGCCCGTAGCCCTTCTGCTGATCTTTTTATCGCATTATCAAATGCTCCTGGGTGTATGTTAACCATTACAGGGGATGGTTTTTGTTGTTTCTTCTGTTTCTTTTGCAACATCTGGTCCTCTGTAGCCCTTATTATAGGCAATGATTGTTCTAAGGGCGCATACAGACATTCAACTCGTGTTTTTACTACTTCTGACCTGAGATCCTCTCTCAACCCCTTCAAGAACATGGCTTTAAGAAACTTCAATTCCCTAGGATTCTTTAGATCATAATCATGATCTGTAAAGGCTGCCACACATCGGGCATGGTATTTATCTACGGTCTCATCCTGCATTTGTAACACCTCAGGCAATTCTGAGCACAACTCATCCGTAAGTCTCTTAATTACCATGTCGAATCTTGCCATAAAATCCGTCCCTGATTTCTTAGTACGCATATTTTCTGGCAAACCATCTACACCATCTCCTGCAAGTTCTTTTACTTTAAATGCAAATGGGCCACCAGCAGACAGCACACACAGACCATACAAGTCACTCCAAGTTGCATCAAAGCTCTGGGCTATCGACCTCATAGCCTTCTGGTAGCCTATTGGATTTTTATAAACATCAGGGAAAGAAGCCACTATGCTTAGTTGCTCAACTTTAGACCAAGGTTTAAACCATTCAGTTATTTCTGTTGGTGTGGTGTCTTCCTCCTTTCCCCTAGTATACTGTGTGGTTACTGGCAATATGGTAGTTTGACCTGTCTGTCCTGGTTTCCATGCTCTATCTGCTCCACACACCCTACATTTCTTATCTCTTGAGTCATTCATTGTAGCACACTCTTTACACACCCACGAATGTGGAGGATCAATACAGACTGGCTTAGTTCCTGGTGTAATGGCGTTATACTGTACTGATGTAGTGTTTCCACTATTGGGGACAGAAGCTGTCTCCTGCATTTCACTTTGCATCCTAGTTTGACTTCTGGTTTGTATGCGCATTGGTGGATTTTGTATGTGTATTGGTGGATGAATAGAGATGTGCCTTTGTGGTGAGGGTGATAGTTGCAACTGAAGGGGAGACTGTGATATGTCAAAACCTCCTGAGGCTTGAAGGGAGGTGTCATGTACTTCAGAGGTTGGGCTCTGAATCACTTCACGAGTAACATTTCCTTGTGGTGTGGGAGAACTGCAAGAACGAGGGCTACCAAATGAGGATGAATCCTCTGGCAGTCCAGGATATTGTGTACTATATTCAGGAGGTGATCCTGCATAGTTGGGATAATGTACGTAATCTGCTGAATATTGAGGTGCTGGTTGTGTGTGAGGGGGAGGTGTATAGCATACTGTGCTTACACTGGCAGTGCTAGTGTCTCGGCTGGTTGTTGCTTGTGATGGTGCAGATGGTGATGCTGCAATCCCATGACTGTGTGTCCCAACTTGAACATTGTTCATTCTACGTTTTATTTTATACTCTTCGTCATCGTCATTCATAAGGGGATGATGGCGCTCAGAAGTCCGGAGCCATGCTGCTACTTGAGCATGGTACCCGTGCTTCTGAACCCATTGGTCATTTTCTCGGGCAAACTGCCTCCATCGATGATAATCCAAACAACCTGATTTAGGCATCCCCGCCTTCTTCAATATCTTAGCACTGTTCTTAACTGCTTTTTCTCCATTCTCCATTCTTACCAAGTCAATCATCTTGAATCTTTGATCAATACTGTCTGACTTAGTAGAATGTCTGGTAAGACTGGTTCCCATAGTGTGTTAGTTAAAAGGTAGCGACCCTCCACCGCACACTATACACTGAACCGCCCAAAGGGTAGCGATCCCTTGGCTAGCAGTTCGAGCTGTTGACTTATGTCCGCTAGCTACTAATTCACTTACGCTAGCTACTAATTCCTTTACCCTTGAATTCAGTATTTACCTGCTAGCAGTCAACGGTGAACCCCTATCTTTCAAGGTAATCAAACCAGCTTTTTCTTTCTTTTCTATTTGAGTTCTAGTATACCATTGTCTAAGCAAGTAAAGACACACAAACAAATACAACACAATTCCAATCACAATAGCTATATATTCCTCATGCATCAGAATCATCTGATGCCGACACTTCTATTCCTGAATCCACACCACCTTCTCTATACCTGTAATTATGAGTAACTTGTATCCGAGTACACGGTATATACCATCTACTCCGTGCTATATAACTCCAGCTCTTACCAATCGCATGTGGGTGGGGAACAACATGAAGGGGTATCACCCTATATACCTTTCCTCTCTTTGTATAGCTATATGCTGGAATTGGTGACAGATGAACTCTCTCCAACACCCACCCTCCTTGTGTCGTTTCTCTCTTTAACAATGTAACTGAACAAAGACAATTTTCACAAGTCATCTAGTGCCGATAATTCATTCAAATGCAATCCTACAGCAGTATCCTTAAGCATCAAAGATGAAAAACAAGCGTTGTCAATATATATAGTAGAGACGTTAAAATTATAAAATGCCGTCGGACAGATTAATACTGTTTCTTCCTCAAGACTAGACTGTTTAAGATATATCTGAGACAAACCAAGTCCTGAACTTTCCTCCGTTGGGCAAAAATGTGCATTAATCCTTACAGTTATATACCTTTTGCCTCCTTGGTGTGTGTATGTTAATGCCCAACCACTGTCATCAACTATTGGCGGTGTGGACAACAAATATATAAATTCAGTACTTATTTCTGGCAACAGTTTATTTACATCCAAGAAAAGTGAAATACTGCCTACACAATCTATACACGTCATTCCCAATACATGAATGAATCTCGTAACTGCACATAAGGCTGTAGTTTCAGCAGCATGGATTTTCACATGAAAGCACGCAGGTCTTCGTATCCTCACTCACTCCACTCCAGTCTACCCCCTCCTTCCTCTGTTTTCTGTATCACAGCAAAACAGAGAAAGGGACTATATACACATCAAAAAGATAAAAGTTAGCAGCTTACAGTAATACAGCGATTATTAGACGGGATCCCAATAGAGCAATAAAGCAAGCAAAGGTCAAGGAGGGCGAATTGAAGATAAGCATTAGAAGAAATAGCATTAATGTAAGTATAGTACTTAATCAAAACTTAAACATACAAACAAATTAAACGGACAAAAACAGATAAACGGACAAAAACAAACAGACAAAACAAACAACATAAACTACCTGAGGAATGATTATTTTCCTGTTGCTGACCCCCTAGGACTGATCCGTGCCTCCTACCCCCTCTTGGAAGAGACAACAGATTGAGAACAAAGGCTCAACTTACCCGGGATTGAAGTGTCAGTTCAAAGCGAGGGGAGAGAAATATGTTCAGTCCTGGAAGGTGATAAAGGGGAAAATGCGTGAGCAGCGCTCGCTGGGGTGCCTCCAAGCTGTTAGAGCCGTCTGCTCTATACCTTCTCAGGTAGATGATGGATCGGCCGGTTGTGAGAGCAAGCTTAAAACACCAAGACAGACACAGAAGTCTATAGTGAATCAAATAGCTCTGATCCTTTATTGAATTTGAAGGTTTCTTATACCCTTCAAGCTGATTACGCAATATGAGACACGTGATATGATTATACAACTTTAGATTATACCAAATATAGTCATTTTAGGATATAAGCATGATATCATCACATAAGGAAAGGATTAATGTTTCAAGGCCAAAGAGATATGTAATCAAAAGTGCTAAGAGATGTAATCAATCAGACCTTGTCAAACAAACTGCATATGTCAAGATGACCGTATAAACAATAAAAGAATAACAATTCTAGGGCCTTAATGATAATCATAGCAAATAGCAGATGTGGAATAGAACATCAATTACTCATTCCAAGATTGCATAACTTGATCAAATACCCATATGTGCAAGAATATAATGAACTTCACATATTATAATGAACTTTGAACTATACTAAAAAAGATACAAAATGGCTTCTCTAACAGAGGCTGGGAAGAGAGAGGCCGAGGCTGGGGGGAGGCTGGGAAGAGAGAGAGGCTGAGGCTGGGGGGAGGCTGGGAAGAGAGACTGGGAAGAGAAAGAGGCTGAGGCTGGGGGGAGTCTGGGAAGAGAGAGAGAGGCTGAGGCTGGGAAGAGAGAGAGGCTTAGGCTGGGGGGAGGCTGGGAAGAGAGAGAGGCTGAGGCTGGGAAGAGAGGCTGAGGCTGGGGGGAGAGAGGCTGAGGCTGGGGGGAGAGAGAGGCTGGGGGGAGAGAGAGGCTGAAGCTGGGGGGAGGCTGGGAGAAGAGAGGCTGATTCTGGGGGAGGCTGGGAGGGGGAGGCTGATGCTGAGGGAGGCTGATGCTGAGGGAGGCTGATGCTGGGGGAGGCTGGGAGGGGGAGGGGGAGGTTTGGAGGAGGGAAGCTGATGCTGAGGGAGACTTGGAGGAGGGAGGCTGAGGGAGGAGGGAGGCTGAGGCTGGGGGAGGCTGGGAGGAGGGAGGCTGAGGCTGGGGGAGGCTGATGCTGGGGGAGGCTGGGAGGAGAGAGGCTAATGCTGGGGGAGGCTGGGAGGGGGAAGGTGAGGCTTGGAGGAGGGCGGCTGATGCTGAGGGAGGCTGGGAGGAGGGAGGCTGATGCTGGGGGAAGCTGGGAGGGTGAGGCTTGGAGGAGGGAAGCTGATGCTGAGGGAGGCTTTGAGGAGGGAGGCTGATGCTGAGGGAGGAGGGAGGCTGATGCTGGGGGAGGCTGGGAGGAGGAAGGCTGATGCTGGAGGAGGCTGGGAGGAGGAAGGCTGATGCTGGGGGAGGCTGGGAGGAGGGAGGCTGATGCTGGGGGAGGCTGGGAGGAGGGAGGCTGATGCTGGGGGAGGTTGGGAGGAGGGAGGCTGATGCTTGGGGAGGTTGGGAGGAGGGAGGCTGAGGCTGGGGGAGGCTGGGAGGAGGGAGGCTGAGGCTGGGGGAGGCTGGGAGGAGGGAGGCTGAGGCTGGGGGAGGCTGGGAGGAGGGAGGCTGAGGCTGGAGGAGGCTGAAAGGAGGGAGGCTGAGGGAGGCTGGGAGGAGGGAGGCTGAGGCTGGGAGGAGAGAGGCTGATGCTGAGGGATGCTGGGAGGGGGAAGGTGAGGCTTGGAGGAGGGAGGCTGATGCTGAGGGAGGCTGGGAGGAGGGAGGCTGATGCTGGGGGAGGCTTGGAGGAGGGAGGCTGATGAGGAGGGAGGCTAATGCTGAGGGAGGCTGATGCTGGGGAGGCTGGGAGAAGGGAGGCTGATGCTGGGGGAGGCTGGGAGGAGGGAGGCTGATGCTGGGGGAGGCTGGGAGGAGGGAGGCTGATGCTAAGGGAGGAGGGAGGCTGATGCTGGGGGAGGCTGGGAGGAGGAAGGCTGATGCTGGGGGAGGCTGGGAGGAGGAAGGCTGATGCTGGGGGAGGCTGGGAGGAGGGAGGCTGATGCTGGGGGAGGCTTGGAGGAGGGAGGCTGATGCTGAGGGAGGCTGGGAGGAGGGAGGCTGATGCTGGGGGAGGCTTGGAGGAGGGAGGCTGATGAGGAGGGAGGCTGATGCTGAGGGAGGCTGATGCTGGGGGAGGCTGGGAGAAGGGAGGCTGATGCTGGGGGAGGCTGGGAGGAGGGAGGCTGATGCTGGGGGAAGCTGGGAGGAGGGAGGCTGATGCTGAGGGAGGCTGGGGGGAGAGAGGCTGATGCTGGGGGAGGCTGGGAGGAGAGAGGCTGATGCTGGGGGAGGCTGGGAGGAGAGAGGCTGATGCTGGGGTAAGCTGGGAGCAGGGAGGCTGATGCTGAGGGAGGCTGGGGGGAGAGAGGCTGATGCTGGGGGAGGCTGGGGGGAGAGAGGCTGATGCTGGGGGAGAGGCTGCTGCTGGGGGAATGGGAGAGAGGGGCCAATGCTAGAGACAGAGGACAAGGGTTGAGGGATAGAGCAATGACAATATCGATGGGGGGGAGTGTAAGGACTCAGAATAAGAGGGGGGCAGCATTGGGAGCTCATTATGGAGAAGGGGCAGCATGTGTGGGCTCAGTATGGAGTGGAACAATGTAGGGGGAGTCAATATCAAGAGTGGGGTAGTGTGTGTGTGTGAGTGTGTGTGTGTGTGTGTGTGTGTGTGTGTGGGTCTCAGCATAAGCGCTAGTGTGGTGGTCTTAGTATGATGAGTGGGGCAGCATGGAGGTGTCATTATGGAAAAGAGGAAGGCAGCATTAGGAGCTCATGGAGAGGGGCAGCATGCACGGGACACTGGCAGGAGGGGGCAGCATGCATGGGACATTGTGAGGAGGGGTCAGCATGCATGGGACATTGTGAGGAGGGGGCAGCATGCATGGGACATTGTGAGGAGGGGGCAGCATGCATGGGACATTGTGAGGAGAGGGCAGTATGCATGGGACACTGTGAGGAGAGGGCAGTATGCATGGGACATTGTGAGGAGGGAGCAGCATGCATGGGACATTGTGAGGAGGGGGCAGCATGCATGGGACATTGTGAGGAGGGGGCAGCATGCATGGGACATTGTGAGGAGGGGGCAGCATGCATGGGACATTGTGAGGAGGGGGCAGCATGCATGTGACACTGTGAGGAGGGGGCAGCATGCATGGGACACTGTGAGGAGGGGGCAGCATGCATGGGACATTGTGAGGAGAGGGCAGTATGCATGGGACACTGTGAGGAGGGGGCAACATGCATGGGACACTGAGGAGGGGGCAGCATGCATGGGACACTGTGAGGAGGGGGCAGCATGAATGGGACATTGTGAGGAGGGGGCAGCATGCATGGGACATTGTGAGGAGGGGGCAGCATGCATGGGACATTGTGAGGAGGGGGCTGCATGATGTGAGGACAATGTGCAGATCATATTTCATAATTGAGGAAGGTGTGGTGGGTATAATTTATAAGGGAGGGTAGTGTAGTTTATTAGGGGCAGTGTCACAGTCACAGTATATAAGTGGGGACGGTGGGAATATTTTATACTCATGCTATGTTTTGATGTGCCTGTGGTGATCCCCATTGGGGGGGGTTAGTGCCCTTCGTTTCTCATTGATACTTTTTAAAGTGTTTTACAGAGTAGATCTGCCTTAAACAGATGTCGTGTGCGAAAACTCAGTTTTACGTTGTCACTAAGGGGCGCGACCACTTAAAGTGCCTAGGGCAGCACGAAAGCAAAATACAGCCCTGTGCATGACAGTATTCGCTAACAAGATTGTGCATCTTTGTTTTGGACTGGTGTGTGATGCCATGGGCCCATCTGTCCCCCACCGGATAGAGAGCACGTGGGAGGCACAGTTTCCCCTTTTCCAGATGTTTCTCATAATGTGTAGCTCCGTCCTTGGTCACATGCGTTTGCGTGCTGTTTAGTCAGGATCCAGCGACTTGCAGTATTTCGACGCAGCTCAAAAATGCTACAAGTAGCGTTTTTGAAAAATGTTAATGTGTCGCCAAGGGTTAAGGGGATACCCAGAACCGGGCCACGGGGTCGCTTCTGGAAAGGGGATCACGGTGTCGTGACCCGGTCTGTGCTCCCTGGTTCCACAATAAAAAGGGGGGTTATGTTCGTGACGCCACCCATGGAATGTGATCAGAGATGACCACCGCTGCTGCAGAACCTCCGGAGTGATGGAAGGCAGCTTGAGATGGGACGGCTCCCCACGGGTAGAGCCTTTTCCCCGGGGCAGTGTGATAGTAGTCTATGGGGGGAGTGCAGGACACGAGCACAATAAACAGGCAGACTCACGGTTTTGCAGTTTCTTTGTCTTTTACTGATGATGGTATACAGCAGAGTACTGTCCACGGAGTCTGTGAGGGGTTCAGGGTTTCTCCCACCCAGCCGGGCCGTTTTGGCTTCCTTGTCTGCACTGTGTGTCTGTGGCCCTGCTGCTGTGTGAACTATGCAGCCGGCTCTGCTCTGCTCTGCTCCTTGGTACCGACCTGACAGGCAACTCGAGTCCTTTCTAGTATGTTCCTGAACTCTCTTTTGTTGCTGTGTCTGTGGTACAGATAGAGAATGTGGAATCCTCACTTCTCTGGTGTTAACTGTACAGTATGTAACCTGCAGTCTCGGATCCAGCATCCGTTCTGTGTGCTCCACTGGGGTGAGCTCTGCAATGCTCTGTCTCCCAGGAATGTTCCTCTGTGTCTCTGTCTCCTTCCCTCAGACCCTCAGCTAGGCCTAGAAATGGTCAGCGGATCCTGAGGTGAGCTAAAGCTAGCTTCCAACCTGCAGATCCTTTCTCCTCAGTGCTCTGCAGTGAGCTCACAAACTGAAACTACTGACCATTTCCCCTTCCCACCAGAATATCCAGGGAAGCAGATTGGTCTCCCCCTTCTGGCCGGGAGGTCTTGGTGTTGTGTGTGGGGAGTTAACCCTTTGTGTTGTTACTGTGGCAATCCTGGGGTGCCACATTCCCCCTTAGTGAAGAACAGTACTCCGGGACTGTGGAACAAACAAACAAGTTATCACAACAATTATATATATACAGAGTCTCAAAAGGAAAAAATACAAAAACCTTAAAGTTCAAAAAGAGTCCAAAATGTTCAAAAATATATAAGTGTTCATACAGTATAGTCTCTGTAGGTACTGGGCTTTTGGTCTTAACGTTGCAATTATATAAACATTTAAACAACCAAACGCTTCTTACAGGTGTCTCTACTTTGGTCGTAAGTGCAGTAGGCCTCACGGCCCTCGGGCCACCAACAATGTGATCAAGTTGTAACTCTCCGTGCTGCCACCTTACACCACTCTTCTCTCACCTTTTCTGTACACTAAACTGTTACGGTTTTTCATATAAACATTATAACATATGTACATTTTATATGCAATTCCACATTAGTCTTTATATCTTGCTGGTATCTGACCCTGAGTACTACGCTGTGACCTGCGTACTGCTGGTGTACTGGGTGTACCTAGCATAATGGTGTGAGTGGAAGTGTACCTATTTGCTGTTTCTGGTACTTGTGAGGATGGGGGGCTGACTGTAGGACTGGCAAGCTCACTGGGACCAGGAATCTGTTCTTCCTCTACGGTTTCGACTTCCAGTTCTTCTTGTCTTGAGACTTCTTGTGGTACGAGTTCTGATGCTGGTTCCGCCACTTGAGGGAAGGCGATCATTGGGACTACTACTGCTCCATAGTAATTTGGCCATGTTTTTGGGAAATCTCCTAAGACTGTATGGAATACATCTTCTTCCTTCTTGACAGGTGGTACCTGTACGGGTAAGGTGACTTCTGGTGTCTTCAGGGTTTCAGGACACGGTTTGAGTTGATCTCTTGACACGACAGCTGATGTCCTTCCTTCATCCTTACTGATGAGACACATTTTGGGATTATTCATACTGGATGGTAAGACTGTATATGGGGTGGTTTCCCACTGATTATCCAATTTGTTTGTGTGCCGTTTCCTCTTGAGAACTTGGTCACCAGGTTGCAATGGGGTTGCTAGAGCATGCTGGTTGAAGGTTCTCTCCTGTCTTCCCCTAGCTTGTTGGAGATTTTTCTCTACGCACTCTTGTACTTGGCGATACTGCTGCTGACGTAGGGTATCCCAATTGGATTCTTGAACTTCCACATCTGGCTTCAGAATTCCCATATCTAAATCAATTGGCAGTTTACCGGGCCTTGCACGCATGATGTAAGCGGGGGTGCAGTTTGTAGAACTCACCGGGACATGATTGTACAAGTCCACCAAGTCTGGCAATTTCTCTGGCCATTGATTTCTTTCTGACTCTGGTAAGGTCTTCAACAGGTCAATCACAATATGGTTCATCTTCTCGCATAAGCCATTTGTTTGGGGATGGTATGCTGTTGTGCGGATCTTTTTACAGCCATACATGTTGCAGAATTCTTGTAAGATCTGTGATTCGAAAGCTGGACCTTGATCTGCAAGGACTTGTTCTGGGTAACCATGGGGTCTGCAAAAGTACGTCTGGAATGCTTTAGCTGCTGTTTTAGCTGTAAGGTCTTTCACGGGTACCACCACTAAGAAGCGTGAGTAATGGTCCACGATGGTTAAGGCATATGTGTCGCCCGGGGACCAGGGGTACTCAGATCCGGGCCACAGAGTCACTTCTGCGGGTATCACGATGGCGTGACCCGGTCTGTGATCCCAGGCTCCACAGTAAAAGGGGTATTTGGGTGTTGGGATATTGTCCGTGACGCCACCCACGGTTGTGGTGATGTGTAGCACCACCGCTGCTCACTACGGGGATCCCGGGGATGGTGAAGCGGAGCAGCTAGGTGTTGTGTTGCCCCTCCGTGGGTAGGGGTTGGTGATCCCGGGGCCCGGTGATGGGGTAAGCAGGGAGCAGGGCGCAGTGCTGCAGTGCGGTGCCCGAGGGCACGGGTGTACTCACAAGAAAGTCACACGGAGTCACTGGTGAACTAAGAATTGCCGGTGTCCGCAGCCTTCGGTACGGGGGTGTTAGTGTCCCACACACGGTGCAGCAGCCCTGGTTGTTCCTTCCCTGCAGCAAAGTGCCTTTTTCTCCTCTCTCTTCCTCTTTCTCCTCAGCCGGGGACGGGGAATCACTCCCCTGTAGTGATCCGGGTACCCAGGTACCGAGGGGCCACCGCCCGGCTCCGGCTACCTGTTCTGGCCCCTTCCTCACTACGGCCTGCCCCGGCCCTTTTGGAGAACGCCTCACTCCCAGCCTGGGAGCTACACTCCAGACTTCTCTCCTGTCTCCTCTCCACACACTGTCTGCTCCAGCCCCTCCCCTCTCCTCTGCTTTTCCCTTACACTGGGGGCTGTGCTTTGTCATGCTGCACCGTGTGAGATCAGATTACCAAGGAGGATTAACTCTTTCTGTGACAACCTGGCTGTGCCAGGGCGTCACACACCCCCTTGGTAAAACACGGCCCGTCCTCGGGCCGGCTAGGCACCGACATTTATTAAAACTGGAAAAGAATAAAACATTTTAAACATTTTCAATCTTCCCACAGCGGGATGCACATTGCTTCAACGTTGCAACAACAAACAACACTTTTAATAATAACTGTGTAACGGGTCCTTTAGTCACCCACCCAAACAACCTAGCCTTGGTGCTGCCCCTAAAACCCAGGCAGCACCCCTTGACCCCAGTCCAGAAACGGTTCCAGATTGGTCAACGGGACCGGTACTTTGCTGCCGTTGCGGCCGGGCGGACTGCCGGAGCCGTCGTCATCTCCGTCGCGGCCGGGCGGACTGCCGGGGCCGGTGGCAGGGTGGTGACAAAGGTGAGGCCCGGAGACCCCAGGTCTGGGTCCTCCCCAACAGGCGCTGCGGGCTCCGCTACCGGCAACAGGGGTAACGGGTCGGTGCATCGCTGCGGCGGCCTCTTCCAGGAACCAAATGCTAGCAGAGTCCTGGCGTCCCTGCCTTTACAGTCCTTGTCACATAAGCTGCGGTTCCTTCTTTCTGCTCCCCCTTGGTACTCGGGAGCAGTCCTTCCAGCAACTTTTAAAGTTTCCCTTTCGCTTCTGGTCCTCCGGAGCTTCACTTCCGCCCGCGTTCTCAGGGGGCGGAGCCTCTTTTTCGCGCCCAACGCTTGGGGAAGAAGGTGCTGGGCGGGAGATTTTCGCGCCCAAAATGGCGGCGAAAGATGGCGACTTTAAGATTTTTGCAGCGGATCACCGCTGACAGTCCAGAATAAGGCGCACTTCCTCCAGGTAACTGGATGGGTTCTATCCTGTTCGTGACGCCAAATGTGTCGCCCGGGGACCAGGGGTACTCAGATCCGGGCCACAGAGTCACTTCTGCGGGTATCACGATGGCGTGACCCGGTCTGTGATCCCAGGCTCCACAGTAAAAGGGGTATTTGGGTGTTGGGATATTGTCCGTGACGCCACCCACGGTTGTGGTGATGTGTAGCACCACCGCTGCTCACTACGGGGATCCCGGGGATGGTGAAGCGGAGCAGCTAGGTGTTGTGTTGCCCCTCCGTGGGTAGGGGTTGGTGATCCCGGGGCCCGGTGATGGGGTAAGCAGGGAGCAGGGCGCAGTGCTGCAGTGCGGTGCCCGAGGGCACGGGTGTACTCACAAGAAAGTCACACGGAGTCACTGGTGAACTAAGAATTGCCGGTGTCCGCAGCCTTCGGTACGGGGGTGTTAGTGTCCCACACACGGTGCAGCAGCCCTGGTTGTTCCTTCCCTGCAGCAAAGTGCCTTTTTCTCCTTTCTCTTTCTCTTTCTCCTCAGCCGGGGACGGGGAATCACTCCCCTGTAGTGATCCGGGTACCCAGGTACCGAGGGGCCACCGCCCGGCTCCGGCTACCTGTTCTGGCCCCTTCCTCACTACGGCCTGCCCCGGCCCTTTTGGAGAACGCCTCACTCCCAGCCTGGGAGCTACACTCCAGACTTCTCTCCTGTCTCCTCTCCACACACTGTCTGCTCCAGCCCCTCCCCTCTCCTCTGCTTTTCCCTTACACTGGGGGCTGTGCTTTGTCATGCTGCACCGTGTGAGATCAGATTACCAAGGAGGATTAACTCTTTCTGTGACAACCTGGCTGTGCCAGGGCGTCACACATAGACATAGCCAGACCGGCTTGGTGACAACTTGACGTGGTCTAATGCGACTAGCTCGAGTGGTTGCTTGGTTACTATGGACTGAAGTGGAGCTCTCTGGTTCTGTTGATCCTTTCTTCTGAGGTTGCATGGTCTGCATTTTCTACACCAATCTTCAATTGATTTTCTCATGCCAACCCAGTAGAATCTTTCTCTTAAGAGCACTTCCAACTTTTTCCAACCAAAATGACCAGCACCGTCGTGGTAAGCTTCCAGAACCATCTTGACGTCTCTCTTGGGCACGATGATCTGCCAAACCAACTCATGTGTTTTTGGATTGGTGTGCCTTCTACAGAGCTTCACTTGGTACAGGAACAATTTACCTCTCTCTTTCCAGAGATGTTGTGTCTCATCTGGGGCATTCTGATTAGGGTATGCACCTTGTTGTGTAAGCAGTTCTTTCACTAGCTTCACAGCTGGATCGCTGTCTTGTGTGTCAGCCCATCCGTGGTGTGCTAATGGGTTGAGAGTTGCCTGCTGTTGTTTTTGGTAGACACTCGGTTGATACTGTCCCACCTTAGGACGGTGAAAGGCCGGCAGCTCAATTTCTTCCAGTCCCTCCGGTTCCTCTTCCACGTCCCCCGAGTGTGGCATCCGGGATAAGGCATCTGCATTCCCATTCTTGTGGCCTGCCCTGTACTTGATGACAAAGTTGTAGTTTGACAGTCGGGCTATCCATCGCTGTTCCAGTGCACCTAATTTTGCAGAGTCCAGGTGGGTCAACGGATTGTTGTCAGTAAAGATGGTAAATTCTGCAGCTGCCAGGTAGTGTTTGAAACGCTCTGTTACAGCCCAAACTACTGCCAGTAGTTCTAAATTGAAGGAGCTGTAATTCTATGGGTTTCTTTCTGTAGGCCGGAGCTTCCTGCTTGCAAAGGCAATAACATTCTCCTTGCCTTCCTGCTTTTGAGACAATGCTGCTCCCAGTCCTACGTTGCTGGCATCCGTGTACAAAATGAAGGGTTGATGGTAATCTGGATATGCCAGGATCTCTTCTCCTGTCAGTGCCCACTTTAACTTCTTAAAGGACTCTTCTCTCTCATCACTCCACTGGAAAGGAGGATTTCGGGCTGCAGACTTCTTTGACTGTCCTACCGGGATGTCTTGTAGGGGTGCTGCTAGCTTCGTGAACCCTTTTATAAATCTTCTATAGTAGCCCACCAGTCCCAGGAATTGCCTCACCTCTTTCACGCTGGTGGGTCTCGGACAATCTCTGATCACGGTAACTTTTTCAGGATCTGGTGCTACCCCTTCTGAGCTCACAACATGTCCCAGGTACTGTACCCTTGGCTTTAGAAGGTGACCCTTGGATGGCTTGATTTTCATGCCGTATATGGATAAGGCTTCAAACACTTCTGCCAGGTCTTGTAGATGCTGTTCATAGGTCTTGGAGTAGATTATGATGTCATCCAGGTACAGGAGGACAGTTTCAAAGTTCTTATGTCCTAGGCAGCACTCCATCAGTCGCTGGAAGGTACTGGGCGCGTTGCAGAGTCCAAACGGCATACAATTGAACTCACAGAGGCCCATCGGCGTGGTGAACGCTGTCTTCTCCTTGTCAGCCTCTGCCACAGGAACTTGCCAATACCCACTAGTCAGATCTAGGGTGGAAAAGTAAGTAGCGGATTTTAATGCAGCCAATGACTCTTCTATCCTAGGTAATGGGTATGCATCCTTGTGTGTAATGCGGTTGATCCGTCTGTAGTCTACGCACATCCTCATGGTCCCATCTTTTTTCTAACTAGCACTAGTGGGGCTGCCCAGGGGCTACAACTGTCTCTTATTACCCCTGCTCCTTTCATTTCTTTGAGCATGTCTTTGGCACATTGGTAGTGAGCCGGTGGTACTGGTCTATACCTCTCCTTTATGGGTGGATGGTTACCTGTGGGTATAGTGTGCTCTACCCCTTTGATCTGCCCAAAGTCTAATGGGTGTTTGCTGAATATTTTTTCATATTCTTTCACTACCCTGTATACTCCATGCTTTTGATGGGAGGGTGTAGAATCGGTACCTACATGTAGCTTTTGGCACCAATCCTCCAGCTTTCCCTCTGAGCCATTGTCCTCCGCCTGATTTGACAGCTTCAAGGGCTCAACGGTGGTGATGGCGTTGTTATCAACCGTATATAGCTTAGCCATGGTAGCATACTTTGGTAGAGTGACCTCATCTTCCCCACAATTTAGAAGGCGTATTGGCACTCTTCCCCGATGTACCTCAAATATTCCTCTGGCCGTCAGTACAGTGGGCCTACTGTCTGAGTACACGGGTTCTACCAGGGCCTGATAGTCTCGCCCTCTGATGCCTATTGCGGCTCTACACCAGACCAGCATTTCTGTTTTGGGAGGAATTACAATAGGTATTGGGTCACTTACCCTTGCACTGCCAATTTCACCTCCTGACATTTCTACCTGCTGCTTCAGCATCAAGACTTTAATTTCCTTCTGCAGGAGTCTCTGTTGCCCAGGTTTCGCAGTCTCGGCGATCTGCTGCAAGACAGTAATTACCTCTGCAAAACAATTTTCAATCACATTCATTCCTAGCAGCATAGGTGGTTCACGTTCTCGCCGGTCGACATCAACAATGCAATACCTTGGTTCTGCAATTCTACTCTCCCAATCTTAATGGTCATTTCTCTGAAACCAACCTGTGGTACTAATTCACCATTGCTAGCCCATATATTCAATGCAACATTAGATGGACCACTGCTAACGTCTGAATCAGCCCAGTACCTCTTATAAAGGACATGCGGAATTGATGTAATTTGGGAACCAGTGTCCAGCAAGGCGTTGAGCGGAATGCCATCCAGCACGATGGGGATGACTGGACGTCCTCCCACATACTTGTCGTGCCAGGGTGAGGGACCTTGAGAGTTCATTCCTGAGGAGCGGCCCGCCTCCCCAGGGGATCCCCATTTAAAGCACATTCACGGGCAAAGTGACCTGGCTCCTTGCAACGGCGGCAAATGGGCTGTCCATCCGGCTGGTAGCGGTCGCTGGGTCGTCCTCTCGTCGCTTGGTATCTCCTAGGCCTCATCCACGGGACATCCTCCTTGCTGGTCGCTGGCTCAATCTTGGGTGCAGACTTGGATCCACGCAGCTCCTGGACGATTCTAGCCATGGAAGCAACAGTGTCTGTAAGGGTACTTTCACACCTCCGGTTTTTCTTCTGCGGCACAATCCGGCACTTTGCATGAAAATCGCAACCGGTTTTTTTTGCTGCCGGTTGCGATTTTCCTGCATAGACTTTAATTAGTGCCGCATTGTGCTGCATGGCCTTGCGTTCCATCCGGTTTTTGCCGCATGCGGCAGATTTAGCCGATGCGGCGGCCGGATGGAACGTTGCCTGGCACGTTTTTTCGTGCGGCAAAAAAAACCGCATCGCGCCGCATTCGGCCTATGCGGCGCATCTCTCAATGCATGCCTATGGCGGCCGGATGCGGCGCGATGCGGCAAATACCGCATCCGGCCGCCGCATGCGGTTTTTGCCACTGCGCATGCTCAGTAGCATGCCGCAAGCGGCAAAAACCGGGCGGGCCGCATGGGAAAAACTTATGCAAAGGATGCGGTGTTTTCACCGCATCCGTTGCATAGCTTGCACAGCCGGATTGAGCCGCAGGGCTCAAGCCGGATGTGTGAAAGTAGCCTAAGGGCTTCAAGCTTTTGATGTAGAGCCTCATTAGTGATCGGCTCCAGGTGGTTAGCAGCAGCCGCTGACATGGCCGATGTCACCGGCACTACTGGCTGCTGGGGTGCCACTGTAAGGTGTTGAACAGAGTCTATATCCTGCGGCTCCTCCACCTGCTGGAGGCGGATGGCTCTATCCTTTAGCTGGGGAAACGTTAGTCCTGGATCCTGGATCACCATCATGCTCAGTTGTCCCCGGTGGGAAGGGGATGAAAGTCCATCCAGGAATTGGTCTATCAGCAGCTTATCTGCTCCAGGGGCTAAGGCAGGTTCTGCTAATTTAAGTGCTCTGAGCGCCTCCTGCAAGTTTAAGGCAAAGTCTCTTGCGCTCTCTCTAGGTTTTTGCTTGCATCCAAAGAACCTCATTTTAGCCCGGCTGCCAGCAGTGGATTCAAAAGCTGCTTTTAGTCCAGCTATTATATGCTCTACAGTGTCCTTTGCATCGTCCGGCCAGGATGTAGCCTCCCGCTGGGCATTGCCAGTTAACTGTCCCATAAGCATACCAACACGCTGAGCTTCTGTCAGGGGGTACATGCTGTAGTAGATTTTTAGCTTTCCGATAAAGTCATTAAGTGTGTTGGGCTCACCTGAGTACTGCGGCAGCCACACTGCACCCGGGGTGTACGGCATCAGGAACGGCATGATAGGTGCCGCTGCACCGCCGGGTACAACAGCGTCTCCCTGCTGCGACATCTTTGCGCCCCCTTAATTTCACCAGTCTTCTTGACAGCAAGCCTGGGACACTTTTCTGCGTTTTTGTTCGGGTCGCAGCACCGAGCGCACCTCCTCTGCAAGCAGTGGGCGGAGTCTTAGTTTAGGTACGATGTTTTCCCGCGCGTAGCAGCTAATGGCGCGATTAAAGATGGCGCCTGGAAAATTTTACCAATGATGTTTTTGGATTTTTCCAGGTATCTTTGCAAAGTTTAAAGTCCGTTCTTTGTTGCAACAATTCACAGGGCAAGTCTTTTATGCGATGCAATAAGTCTTTACAGGCACACGTCACCCGGGTTGCAGCCGGGTCCAGTCCGCATCCTGTTCGTGACGCCAAAGATGTGTCGCCAGGGGTTAAGGGGATACCCAGAACCGAGCCACGGGGTCGCTTCTGGAAAGGGGATCACGGTGTCGTGACCCGGTCTGTGCTCCCTGGTTCCACAATAAAAAGGGGGGTTATGTTCGTGACGCCACCCGTGGAATGTGATCAGAGATGACCACCGCTGCTGCAGAACCTCCGGGGTGATGGAAGGCAGCTTGAGATGGGACGGCTCCCCACGGGTAGAGCCTTTTCCCCGGGGCAGTGTGATAGTAGTCTATGGGGGGAGTGCAGGACACGAGCACAATAAACAGGCAGACTCACGGTTTTGCAGTTTCTTTGTCTTTTACTGATGATGGTATACAGCAGAGTACTGTCCACGGAGTCTGTGAGGGGTTCAGGGTTTCTCCCACCCAGCCGGGTCGTTTTGGCTTCCTTGCCCGCACTGTGTGTCTGTGGCCCTGCTGCTGTGTGAACTAGGCAGCTGACCCTGTGCTCCTTGGTACCGACCTGACAGGCAACTCGAGTCCTTCCTAGTATGTTCCTGAACTCTGCGTTTGTTGCTGTGTCTGTGGTAAAGGTGAAAGATCTGGAATCCTCACTTCTCTGGTGGGAACTGTACAGTATGTAACCTGCAGTCTCAGATCCAGCATCCGTTCTGTGTGCTCCACTGGGGTGAGCTCTGCAATGCTCTGCCTCCCAGGAATGTTCCTCTGTGTACTCTGTCTCCTTCCCTCAGACCCTCGGCTAGGCCTGGAATTGGTCAGTGGATCCTGAGGTGAGCTAAAGCCAGCTTCCAACCTGCAGATCCTTTCTCCTCAGTTCTCTGCACTGAACTCACAAACAGAAACTACTGACCATTTCCTCCCCCCACCAGAATATACAGGGAAGCAGCTTGGTCTCCCCCTTCTGGCCAGGAGGTCTTGGTGTTGTGTGTGGGGAGTTAACCCTTTGTGTTGTTACTGGGCCAACCCTGGGGTGCCACATTAAAAAAATGCAAGTCTCTGGATCCTGACTATAACGCACGCAAACGCAGGTGAACGCATGTTGACGCGAGTCCATTACTAATGCATTGAAATGAAAACGTATTTGCACTGGATCCGTTTTTGTGTTAAAAAAACGTTCAGGACGCATGTTAAAAAAACGTAGTGTGAAAGCCGCCTTACGCTCTCTGTCGGACTCCATTGCTTCTTGTCTCCGCTGTGCTCAGCTAGCAGCCTCCTCCTTATACTCCTGAGAGATGCCTGAGCCGAGAACCGCCATCTCTTCTTCGTACCACACCAACCACTGGCTTTTTGTGGTTGGGGTTCCCATCTTCAGCGCTTGTCCATTAGACATCTGGGAGGAGGGGGACTGGATCGCACCCACCAGTAGATCACTTAAGGCCTCTTAAGTCAGTCCCTGGTAGCTCAGGCCCAGATCTGTCTTTCTTCTATAGACTTGATGTGGTCCTCTTTCTGTATTCACTCTTTGGGTCGCTCTCCATTAGGCCATGCACTTTTGATCCCACCGCTACCACCAGTTGTCCTTCTTCAGTATCGCACAATCAACAAAGTGAGAGATAGGTGAACAATCCTAAGGGCGGCGTTACATGGGGCGATATTTAAACAGATGCAAGAAAGAACATTTAATACCCAAAGGACTAAGCTAAGGGGTACTTCTCACATAGCGAGATCGCTGCTGAGTCCCGGTTTTTGTGACGCAGCAGTGACCTCATTAGCGATCTCGCTGTGTGTGACACTGGATCTGGCCCCTGCTGTGAGATCGCTGCTGAGTCCCGGTTTTGGTGACGCAGCAGTGACCTCATTAGCGATCTCGCTGTGTGTGACACTGGATCTGGCCCCTGCTGTGAGATTGCTGCTGAGTCCCGGTTTTGGTGACGCAGCAGTGACCTCATTAGCGATCTCGCTGTGTGTGACACTGGATCTGGCCCCTGCTGTGAGATCGCTGCTGAGTCCCGGTTTTTGTGACGCAGCAGTGACCTCATTAGCGATCTCGCTGTGTGTGACACTGGATCTGGCCCCTGCTGTGAGATTGCTGCTGAGTCCCGGTTTTGGTGACGCAGCAGTGACCTCATTAGCGATCTCGCTGTGTGTGACACTGGATCTGGCCCCTGCTGTGAGATCGCTGCTGAGTCCCGGTTTTGGTGACGCAGCAGTGACCTCATTAGCGATCTCGCTGTGTGTGACACTGGATCTGGCCCCTGCTGTGAGATCGCTGCTGAGTCCCGGTTTTGGTGACGCAGCAGTGACCTCATTAGCGATCTCGCTGTGTGTGACACTGGATCTGGCCCCTGCTGTGAGATCGCTGCTGAGTCCCGGTTTTGGTGACGCAGCAGTGACCTCATTAGCGATCTCGGTGTGTGTGACACTGGATATGGCCCCTGCTGTGAGATCGCTGCTCGTTACACACAGGGCGGGTTCGTTTTTTTATTGTTGCTCTCCCGCTGATAAGCACACATCGCTGTGTGTGACAGCGAGAGAGCAACAATCCTGAATGTACAGGGAGCAGGAGCCGGCGTCTGGCAGCCTGCGGTAAGCTGTAACCACGGTAGATATCGGGTAACCAAGAAGCCCTTTCCTTGGTTACCCGATATTTACCTTCGTTACCAGCGCTCCCCCGCTACCATGCTTCGTTACCCCCGCTCTCACGCTGCCAGTGCCGGCTCCTGCTCCCTTCAAGTGTAGCCGGAAGTACACATCGGGTAAAATTAACCCGATGTGTACTCTGGCTACGAGTTCAGGGAGCCAGCGCTAAGCGGTGTGCGCTGGTAACCACGGTAAATATCGGGTAACAAGCCCTTGGTTACCCGATGTTTACCGTGGTTACCAGTGTCCGCAGCTTCCAGACGCCGGCTCCCTGCAAGCGCAGCATGGCTTCCACGTCGCTGCTGGCTGGGGGCTGGTCGCTGGTGAGATCTGCCTGTTTGACAGCTCACCAGCGACCATGTAGTGACGTAGCAGATCGCTTGTGGGATCGCTGCTGCGTCGCTAAAGTGTGACGGTACCCTAAGGAAATTAAGGAATCCTATTCGGAAATAAAACTCACACCACTAATGAAAGCTAATTAAGGATTCACTCTCTAAGCTCAGTGTTTATGTAAATGTCCTTTTACTATACATCCTCTGCTCTGTTTTGTGCATATGTCGCGGGCGGGGAGGAGGGTGTCAGCACACCGCGCTCACCCCTTCTGCTCCGGATACTCAAGCTCTGGTGCCACTGCCAAGGGAGGGAGTGCTGCGCTCGCTCGGGCCTCTGGGCCCCTCCTTAGTTTAGCGTCCAGCGCGAACCACCCCCGCTCCCCAAAGTACCGGGTGTATTGGACGATGTCACCCGGCATCAGATTGCGGCCAGGATGCTCCTCAGGCAGGTGGGCATTCACATCCCGCCGGGCTATGAACACTTCGGCCTCCAGGCCCGGTTCGTAAATGAACCCGTAGCCCCGGCGGACATCAAACCGCCTCACCTGCCCCTCGTACAACGGTCCCCGGACACGGGCTGTTGCTTGCCGGAGGTTCTCTTTCTCCCGAATGGCCCTGGCCACCAGCTCGGCCTTCTTCCGTTCTCGTTCAGCGATCTCCAGACCCAACGGTACCGGCTCCCTATCCCAATACGGCGCTGCTGCGAGCTCCGGCGCACGGGTCGGGCCCCGCGGGACATCCTGGACATTGCCCACTGTCAGGAATCTGGGCGGCATGTCCCGCGGTGTCTTGGCCTTGGGCGCTGCCTTGCAGCAACATCCCGGCGCTACCTCAGCCCAGGTGTGGGGGATGGGCATAGGGGCTTTCCGCTGCTGGGCCTTCGGCTCGGAGCGGGTCATCGGCTCCGGCTCGGGGGACTTTTTAGGGGATGCCTCCGGTTCAACCTTCGGAATCTTCCACGGCAACACCTCCGGTTTACTACGGGCTCCGGCTACAGGTTGGCCCGCCTGGGCGGGGACGCTGGGTACTGCTACCGGTTGCGGTGGTAGCAGGCCTAATGGCGGGGTCACGGCCTCCGGGACGGGTGGCGAGGGAGGCAGCGAAGGGAGAGGGCTTGGACCGGGCCCCGCAGCCGCGATGACCGGCCCTTCCAGGGCATCGGGACGTGGGTCACTCACCCTCCCTTTCTCCGCTTCCTCCTCGCGTCTCCGCACGGTGGCTACAACGTCCGCCATGTCGGCCTCCCACTCCTCCATGAGGAGCTGCATCTTCACCTGCAGCCGTTGGTAGAGCTGCGCGGTCCGGATCTCCACCCACGCCGCGGTTCCAGGCGCGGGGGCTACGGTGTCGCGGGACGGCATCCACATGGTGACTTCTTCTTCCAGGAACGGGATGTCTGCAGAGTCCTGGCGTCCCTGCTTTTATAGCTGCAGCTACATGCAGCCAGCCGCCATCGCGTCCCCCTTAGCTCTTTTTCGGCCCCTCCTCACTTGGGGCGGGGTCTTGGCCTTCGCGCCTCTGCTACTCGAGAAGACGCTCGAGCGGGAACTTTTCGCGCCAAAGATGGCGGCTTTTGAAATTTTTCAGCCGGATACCTCCGGCGGTAATAAGGCGCACCTCTACCAAACGGCAGAGCGGTAGGATCCTGTTCGTGACGCCAAGTTGTCGCGGGCGGGAAGGAGGGTGTCAGCACACCGCGCTCACCCCTTCTGCTCGGGTCCGGCGGCTGCCGCTGCTCAGTGGTGGCTCGAGCCGTGGGCCGGATCTCGGAGGTTCTCGAGCGGCGCTCCTCGCCCGTAAGTGAAAGGGGGTTTTTGGGGTGTTGGGATAATGTCCGTGACGCCACCCACGGTTGTGGTGATTTCACCACCGCTGCTCAATATGGGGCTCCCGGGGATGGTGATGCGGAGCAGCCAGGTGTTGTGTTGCCCCTCCGTGGGTAGGGGTTGGTGATCCCGGGGCCCGGTGATGGAGCGCAGGGTGCAGGGCCTGGTGGGCGCAGGGACGCGGGGGCAGCGCTGTGCCTTGCGGCACTGTGGTACTCACTCAGCCTGAGACAGTGACACAGTCCTCGGTAAACAAACGGCTGGTTGGTCGGTCCCACGGACGGCTGCACTTGCTCACCCAGTCGGTAGCGGTGATGTCCCTTATCCTTGCACCTAATGTTCGTGTGTTGGTAGCGATGGGTTCCCACCGGTAACCCGCTCCCCGGCTTCAAGCTGGGCCGGAGGAGCTCTACTCTTTGCCCGCAGGCGCTGGCCCTCAGAAACTGGTGCCCTGGCGGTGGCGGTGTCTCTGTTGTACAGGTTGGGCTGTTGCCTTCAATCGGGACTTGGTTGTTGGGGGATCTGCGTCCCCGTCACTGACGGATTTGGCAAATTATGGCGACTCCTAGCCTTGCCGGGGTCCGAGAGGCCCCTGCCCTGGTGCTGACTGTCCTTTGGTACGCTGCTCCAGACCGCCGGGTCACTACCCGTCCGCGGTCCTTCCAGGAACTTCCAAACGGTCACCCCTTCAGACAATCACCACCGTTCCTGACCTTGCTGACTCCGTCCTGCACACAGCTGGACACACTTCAAGCTTTCCTTCTGTAACTGTTCTCACTTTCCTTCAGCTTCTCTTACTCCTCCTTTACCACCTCCACTTCTCTTCACTACTTTCACTTCCTTAGCTCATCTTAGCTGTTTACTCCTCTCCGTCCCTAGCTTGACTGCTGGTTTTTCCCGCCTCCAGAGCTGGGTCCTCCTCGGTGGGCAGAGCCAACCGCCTGGCCCACCCCCCTGGTGTGAAACCCAGCCTCTGGAGGAAGGCAACAAGGATTTTAGTAGCTTTGGTGTTCCTAACTGGGATGTAGGGTGTGATGGTGCATGACCTGTGACCCCTGGCTTGCCCAGGGCGTCACACATATATTTGTGTTTCTTCAGATATTTTGTCATACCATGCCTGAGGAAGAGACCTGAGATGTCTGGAAGCTGCTTTATAACATCATATTTTATTTTAGTCGCCATTAAAAGGTATCACAACTACAACATTTTAACTTTGTTTCTCTCACTGAGAGCGATCAATCATGGGGCGACATATCGTGCGATCACTTGAGCGATCGTACCCGCCCCCGTCATTTGTGCGTTACGGGCAATTTGTTGCCCGTTTTGTATAAAGTCGTTTACCCCCCGTCACACGTACTGTGGGCGGCGAACATCCACTTCCTGAAGGGGGAGGTGCGTTCAGCGTCACAGCGATGTCACACAGCGGCCAGCCAATAGAAGCGGAGGGGCGGAGATGAGCAGAACATAACATCCCGCCCACCTCCTTCCTTCCGCATTGCCGGCGGGACGCAGGTAAGCTGTGTTCGTCGTTCCCGGGGTGTCACACGGAGCGATGTGTGCTAACTCGGGAACGATGAACAACCGGTACGCAGAAGGAGGAAAGAGATTATGAAAATGAACGACGTGTCAATGAGCAACGATAAGGTGAATATTTTTGCTCGATCACAGTCGCTCGTAGCTGTCACACGCTACGATATCACTAACGATGCCGGATGTGCGTCACGGAATCCGTGACCCTGGCGACATATCGCCTGATATATCATAGCGTGTGACGCCGCCCTAAGAACCTTTATGTTCATGAAAACCAAAAGGTCCATAAAACAATCCTCCACACAAGAGGGTAAAATAGTCCTGGAGCACGGATAAATGCCAAGGGAGATAAAAGTCACAATTCTCCAGCTGTCTTACCAGGGTAATCAGCGTTTCTCGAAGTCTCTCTGGAGTGCTGGCCGTAGCATCAGCGCTCAATACAGGATCCATTTACTGCTTCTGTTTGTACAAGGGGCTGCTGATAAGTTCTTAGCTTTACCCAGAAAGAAATGAGATAGGATGATGAAACTTTCCATTATTCCACACTCTCTCCACTGATGACAACACACTTCTTACATCGGTATTTCAAGTTCTTTAAGCATAGCAAACAGAAGGATTTCAGTTGTGCCTCTACCCAGGCATCCATAGCAGCCATGGCATCAGAAATGGTGTGACATTTGGTACCTTGAGGTGTTTGTTCAGGTTTGGAAACAGATGATCGTCGAAGTGAGCTAGATCTGGTGAATAAGGTGGGTGGTCAAAGAGCTGGAAGCCCAGCTCTGCCAGTTTTGCCGTGGTCGCTTGTGCAGTGTGAGCCGGGGCGTTGTCTTGCAGGAACAAGATTCCTTTGGACGCTTGCCGCGCCTTTTGGGCTTCAGAGCTGCCTTCAATTGATCCAAAAGTTTAATGTAATACCTTTCATTGATGGTGGAACCCTTTTGAAGGTAGTCCACTAGCAGCACACCCTCCTTATCCCAGAACACAGACGCCATCACCTAAGTGGCTGATTTTTGCAAAATCAACTTCTTTGGACGAGGAGAACCACTGTGCCTCCGGTCTTTTGACTGCTCCTTGTTTTCAGGGTCATACAAATAAATCCAGGTCTCATCCATAATGACCAGTAGATACAGGAAGTTCTTATCAGGAAACACTGAAATGGTCCGGGAAGTTTTCACTCGCATGTGTGGCACCCTTGGGCTTCAGGCGCCACAAGGTATTACACCACATTTATGGGGTAATATCTATCCCGGGTCAGAAGGAGGTTAACATGCCGGTGCCTTCACAAAACACACTCAAACAACAACAGGTACTTACTCACAAGGGGTTGGACTAGGGCAGACAGGGTTGCCAACTTTCAAGAAGCATGGGACTTCCCCAGTCACTAGGACAACCACAGGGGGCGGGTACCACATGGGGTAGAAGTAGGAGCAACAAACCTACTTACAGAAGAACCTTCCTGGGCACAGCTTGGGATGACATCTAGCACTGATGTACCGCCCCGCGGCCTTGGCTGCGACCACCAAGTCGCTCGGATCCGTGCTCGTTCTGCAGGCGGTGGCTCGAGCCTTCCACAGACCCAGGGTCACTTCACTCTGTAAGGGGGAGGCTGGCGCTGCACGCAGGGGATGCGGGAATTTCGGGTGATTGCTCGTGACGCCACCCACGGGTTGTGGTGATAGTGGACATCACAGCTGCGGTAAAGGTGATGGGGCTCCCAGGAGCGGTGTCAGGGCGCAGCTTTGGTGTTAACCTCTCCGTGGGTAGGGGTGGTGTGTCCCAGGGCCCGGTTGCGGGGAGCTGGCGCAGGGTGCAGGGCTGTGGTGTAGTGCTGCAGGACTCACGATTGAAAGACACAGAGTCACTGGTAAACCAAACGTGGTGGAAGACGGGAGGCCCACAGCCGGCTGCAGTCCACTAGGCGGGTTGGCAGAGTCCCCCTTTCTCCTGCACCTAAGTGTAAGTGGACCACGGTGCTTAAGCACAGGTGGTCCGCTCCCCAGCGGGTTTGCCGAAGGAGCTCCTTTGCCCGCAGGCGCTGGCCCTTTGTTCTCTGGCCTCTGGCGGTGGCTACTATCCAGTCGGGTTGGGCTGTTGCCGTCAATCGGGACTGTGGTGGGAAAGAACCCCGGGAGGTCCAGATCCTCAATCAGTTAATTTGACTAAATGGTGGCCCACGGCCTAGTCAGGGTCTGAGTACACTTCCTGGTGCTCCGGTAAACTGTTGGCTCCCCGGTTCGGTTCCGGCGGGCTTCAACCCTGTCCCGGTCCCTACGGTTCCACCGGTCGTGTTCCCGGTCTCCTGCAGACGGCCCCTGCCGTCTGCCTGCCTGACTGTTTAAGGGCCCTGGGTAGGGGCGGTGTGTCCCAGGGCCCGGTTGCAGGGATCTGGTGCAGGGTGCAGAGCTGTGGTGTAGTGCTGCAGTACTCATGATTGCCTGCCTGACTGTTTAAGGGCCCTGGGCTCCAACCCAGGCCCTACGCAGAGCTGTACTGAACTCCTCAACTACCACTCTAGACTGAACTGCTGTTTTCCTGCCTCAGGCCAGCAGACTCCTCGGTGGGCGTGTCTTTCTGCCTGACTCCGCCCACCTGGTGTGCCTGTGTAACACTGAGGGAGACAATCAGGGATTTATGTGTGACAGGTGTTACCTGTCTAGTGTGGTGGGGGTGTAGGTGGTGTTGTGTCCTGTGACCCCTGGGGTGTCCAGGGCGTCACACTGACAACTGGAGTTAGTGTTCCTCTTTCCTCATGGACGCGTGGCAGCAGGAGGCTCGGCCCGGGTTCTGAATAACTACAGAGGGACACTTCACTAACAAACTTTCACGGGCTCCGGCGGTGACCGCCGACTATCCGGGATCGGCTGGAGCCCATCATGGAAGAGAACAGTACCTCGGGCAGCGCTTGAAGGACCTGTGAGTAAAAACACTTGGAAACGCAGCCCCTGCCTATGCCTCTCCTTTAACTGGTGCCGATGCCCAGCGCTCCCACCAAACCCCTGCCATCCTCCCGGGGTAATCCCGCTCTGCCTGTGGGGAGCGACACCATTCTGGCTGAACCTGACACCTGCCCACGGTGAGATACCCTGCAGTGGCGGCCCCCATCCCTGGCAGCGGACCACATGTGGCGTCACAATACTTAGAGACTTTCCTAAACCCTCCGACTACTACCTCCATCCTCCCTGCCACCCTCCAATCCTCCCTCCTCTACACTTCGGGGCAACAGAACCGAGCCAGGCCACCCCATGATGACGTGGAAGGATCTGCACCCCGGCTCGGCAACGAGTAGGTTAAAACATCTGCCCGATGGGGTGCTACACATGCTTCTCTGATCTGTGGTCAGACATTTGGGACCCACTTTGCAGAAGCTTCCTCATGTCCAAATGTTCATGGATAATGACACAGACAGGCTCAGGGGCAATCCCCATGATGTCTGCTATTGCTTTATCTGAGATTGATGGATTCTCCAGTATGAGGTTGTGCACAGCAGCAACGATCTCCGGAACAACAACCGCTCTCGGGTGTCCAGGACGCTCCTCATCATTGGGGCTGAAGTGGCCCGTTTTACATTTGACAACCCAGCTCTTACCTGTGGAATATGAAGAGCATTGATCCCCCAATGCCTGCGACATATCACCATGAATATCCGCCGCGGACTTTCCTTGCAGAAACAAGAAATGTAACCCTCCTCTGCTCTCAGATGTGTGAATATCGCATTAGACTCCGCCATTTTGTTTCCCGCGTGCGTAGAACACTGTTGTCATAAGCAACAAACATAAATTTGAAAACATATATTAGACACATAAGACTTCATGTGATGTAACATTCGTAACCATAGAAACAAAAAAAAAAATCACAAAGCCAAATAGTTATCAGCAACCCCTCGTACTCCTCGGGCCCTCTCCTTATATCCAGGGGTAAGCAAACAGATTGGATGTTTTTCAGGCCCCACTCCCCAGACCTAGGGATGAAAACACTACAGTGAGTATCAAAAGGCATAGACCCATCCAGACTGCCGATGGGGATTATTGGACCTTCCGTGATGTGATCAAGAGTCTACACAGAATAATACAGAGCAAAAAGGCAAGGCTCCTAAAATCAGTAACAGTGTGAACATAGACAAAACGATACCCACCATATCACCCCATCGCAATATTGTTATGTGCACTGCACTACGCGCTCAAATAACTGAAACATCTGAGCCATTTTCAGCACAAACTTATTTTTCTGTAATTTCCTATTTGTTTCCTGCAGGTTTTAGGAATAGGTTTGAGAATCCTGCCACGTCTATGCACAATCTGTTTCACGCGTACTGTGGAGGAACCATGTCTCAAGTCGCCATCGCCAGTAATGACCCCATCTTTGTCTTACACCACTGTTTCCTAGACAAGTAAGTAAGAAGAAATGACAGTACAAATGCCAATAGCGGCAGCTCATTCTGAACGTCACATAACTATTAGGAAATCTCTGATACTTGTAGTTACATAGTTACATAGGTTGCAAAATGCCCCTGGACTTATAATGAATTGTGTAGTAGAGGAAGTTGCTATCAGGGCCTAATAATGAATTGTGTGGTGGTGTAGAATACGATCAGGGACTTATAATGAATTGTGTAGTAGAGGAAGATGCTATCAGGGCCTAATAATGAATTGTGGGGAGGGCGCTATCAGGGCCTAATAATGAATTGTGGGGAGGGCACTATCAGGGACTAATAATGAATTGTGTGGTGGTGTAGAATACGATCAGGGACTAATAATGAATTGTGGGATGGAAGAGCACTGTCAGAGCCTAATAATGAATTGTGTAGTAGAGTAAGATGCTGTCAGGGCCTAATCAGAGACTAATATTGAATGTGGTGGTGGTGGTGGTGGTGGACTCAATTAGGGCCTAATAATGAATTTATTGGTGTAGGAGGATAATATAAGAAACTTTTAATGAATTGTGGGTTAGGACACTATAAGGGACTAATAAGGAAGTGTGTGTCAGTAAAAGATACTACCAGGTCCTAATAATGAATTGCGTAGTATTAGAGGATGCTATCACGCAACTTTACTGAATTGTGGGGCAGGACACTATCGGGGTCTAATAATGAATTGTTTGAGGGAGGAGGATGCTATCTGGGACTTTTAATGAATTCTGGGGTAGGAGACTATCAAGGACTAATAATTTGTGTGGTGGTTATCAGAGCCTAATAATGAAATGTGTAGTGGAGGAGGATGCTATCAGGGACTTTAATGAATTGTGGGGAGGAGACTATCAGGGACTAATAATGAATTGTTTGATGGAGGAGGATACTATTAGAGCCTAATAACAAATTATATGGTGGAGGAGGATGCTATCAGAGATTTTAATGAATTCAGTGGTGGCGGAGGAGACTATCAGGCACTTTTAATGACTTGTGGGCTAGGACACTATCAGGGACTTCAAATACATCAAAAAGACTGACCTGCACATCCAACAGGTGTGGACCGGTGCTAGCTGAAAACACAATGTAACTCATTACATCCATCTCCTGACTATAATGAGGGTGATCTGCTCACTGCTCCATCTCCTGATTATAATGAGGGTGATCTGGTCACTGCTCCATCTCCTGATTATAATGAGGGCGATCTGGTCACTGCTCCATCTCCTGACTATAATGAGGGTGATCTGCTCACTGCTCCATCTCCTGATTATAATGAGGGTGATCTGGTCACTGCTCCATCTCCTGATTATAATGAGGGCGATCTGGTCATTACATCCATCTCCTGACTATAATGAGGGTGATCTGGTCACTGCTCCATCTCCTGATTATAATGAGGGTGATCTGGTCACTGCTCCATCTCCTGATTATAATGAGGGCGATCTGGTCACTGCTTCATCTCCTGACTATAATGAGGGTGATCTGGTCATTACATCCATCTCCTGACTATAATGAGGGTGATCTGGTCACTGCTCCATCTCCTGATTATAATGAGGGTGATCTGGTCACTGCTTCATCTCCTGACTATAATGAGGGTGATCTGGTCATTACATCCATCTCCTGACTATAATGAGGGTGATCTGGTCACTGCTCCATCTCCTGATTATAATGAGGGTGATCTGGTCACTGCTCCATCTCCTGACTATAATGAGGGTGATCTGGTCACTGCTCCATCTCCTGATTATAATGAGGGCGATCTGGTCACTGCTCCATCTCCTGATTATAATGAGGGTGATCTGGTCACTGCTCCATCTCCTGATTATAATGAGGGCGATCTGGTCACTGCTCTATCTCCTGATTATAATGAGGGCGATCTGGTCACTGCTCCATCTCCTGACTATAATGAGGGCGATCTGGTCACTGCTCCATCTCCTGATTATAATGAGGGTGATCTGGTCACTGCTCCATCTCCTGATTATAATAAGGGCGATCTGGTCACTTCTCCATCTCCTGATTATAATGAGGGTGATCTGGTCACTGCTCCATCTCCTGATTATAATGAGGGTGATCTGGTCACTGCTCCATCTCCTGATTATAATTAGGGTGATCTGGTCACTGCTCCATCTCCTGATTATAATGAGGGTGATCTGGTCACTGCTCCATCTCCTGATTATAATGAGGGTGATCTGGTCACTGCTCCATCTCCTGATTATAATGAGGGCGATCTGGTCACTGCTCTATCTCCTGATTATAATGAGGGCGATCTGGTCACTGCTCCATCTCCTGACTATAATGAGGGCGATCTGGTCACTGCTCCATCTCCTGATTATAATGAGGGTGATCTGGTCACTGCTCCATCCCCTGACTATAATGAGGGTGATCTGGTCACTGCTCCATCTCCTGACTATAATGAGGGCGATCTGGTCACTGCTCCATCTCCTGATTATAATGAGGGCGATCTGGTCATTGCTCCATCTCCTGACTATAATGAGGGTGATCTGGTCACTGCTCCATCTCCTGATTATAATGAGGGCGATCTGGTCACTTCTCCATCTCCTGACTATAATGAGGGCGATCTGGTCACTGCTCCATCTCCTGATTATAATGAGGGTGATCTGGTCACTGCTCCATCTCCTGATTATAATGAGGGCGATCTGGTCACTTCTCCATCTCCTTACTATAATGAGGGCGATCTGGTCACTGCTCCATCTCCTGATTATAATGAGGGTGATCTGGTCACTGCTCCTTCTCCTGACTATAATGAGGGCGATCTGGTCACTGCTCCATCTCCTGATTATAATGAGGGTGATCTGGTCACTGCTCCATCTCCTGACTATAATGAGGGCGATCTGGTCACTGCTCCATCTCCTGATTATAATGAGGGCGATCTGGTCACTTCTCCATCTCCTGACTATAATGAGGGTGATCTGGTCACTGCTCCATCTCCTGATTATAATGAGGGTGATCTGGTCACTGCTCCATCTCCTGATTATAATGAGGGTGATCTGGTCACTGCTCCATCTCCTGACTATAATGAGGGTGATCTGGTCACTGCTCCATCTCCTGACTATAATGAGGGCGATCTGGTCACTGCTCCATCTCCTGACTATAATGAGGGTGATCTGGTCACTGCTCCATCCCCTGACTATAATGAGGGTGATCTGGTCACTGCTCCATCTCCTGACTATAATGAGGACGATCTGGTCACTGCTCCATCTCCTGATTATAATGAGGGTGATCTGGTCACTGCTCCATCTCCTGATTATAATGAGGGTGATCTGGTCACTGCTCCATCTCCTGATTATAATGAGGGCGATGTGGTCACTGCTCCATCTCCTGATTATAATGAGGGCGATCTGGTCACTGCTCCATCTCCTGACTATAATGAGGGAGATCTGGTCACTGCTCCATCTCCTGATTATAATGAGGGTGATCTGGTCACTGCTCCATCTCCTGATTATAATGAGGGTGATCTGGTCACTGCTCCATCTCCTGACTATAATGAGGGTGATCTGGTCACTGCTCCATCTCCTGATTATAATGAGGGCGATCTGGTCACTGCTCCATCTCCTGATTATAATGAGGGCGATCTGGTCACTGCTCCTTCTCCTGACTATAGTGAGGGAGATCTGGTCACTGCTCCATCTCCTGACTATAATGAGGGCGATCTGGTCACTGCTCCATCTCCTGATTATAATGAAGGCGATCTGGTCACTGCTCCATCTCTTGACTATAATGAGGGCGATCTGGTCACTGCTCCATCTCCTGATTATAATGAGGGTGATCTGGTCACTGCTCCATCCCCTGACTATAATGAGGGCGATCTGGTCACTGCTCCATCTCCTGATTATAATGAGGGTGATCTGGTCACTGCTCCATCTCCTGATTATAATGAGGGCGATCTGGTCACTGCTCCATCTCCTGACTATAGTGAGGGAGATCTGGTCACTGCTCCATCTCCTGACTATAATGAGGGCGATCTGGTCACTGCTCCATCTCCTGATTATAATGAGGGCGATCTGGTCACTGCTCCATCTCCTGATTATAATGAGGGCGATCTGGTCACTGCTCCATCTCCTGATTATAATGAGGGCGATCTGGTCACTGCTCCATCCCCTGACTATAATGAGGGCGATCTGGTCACTGCTCCATCTCCTGATTATAATGAGGGTGATCTGGTCACTGCTCCATCTCCTGATTATAATGAGGGCGATCTGGTCACTGCTCCATCTCCTGATTATAATGAGGGTGATCTGGTCACTGCTCCATCTCCTGATTATAATGAGGGCGATCTGGTCACTGCTCCATCTCCTGATTATAATGAGGGTGATCTGGTCACTGCTCCATCTCCTGATTATAATGAGGGTGATCTGGTCACTGCTCCATCTCCTGATTATAATGAGGGTGATCTGGTCACTGCTCCGTCTCCTGATTATAATGAGGGCGATCTGGTCACTGCTCCGTCTCCTGATTATAATGAGGGTGATCTGGTCACTGCTCCATCTCCTGATTATAATGAGGGCGATCTGGTCACTGCTCCATCTCCTGATTATAATGAGGGCGATCTGATCACTGCTCCATCTCCTGACTATAATGAGGGCGATCTGGTCACTGCTCCATCTCCTGATTATAATGAGGGCGATCTGGTCACTGCTCCATCCCCTGACTATAATGAGGGCGATCTGGTCACTGCTCCATCTCCTGATTATAATGAGGGCGATCTGGTCACTGCTCCATCTCCTGATTATAATGAGGGTGATCTGGTCACTGCTCCATCTCCTGATTAAAATGAGGGCGATCTGGTCACTGCTCCATCTCCTGATTATAATGAGGGCGATCTGGTCACTGCTCCATCTCCTGATTATAATGAGGGTGATCTGGTCACTGCTCCATCTCCTGATTATAATGAGGGTGATCTGGTCACTGCTCCATCTCCTGATTATAATGAGGGCGATCTGGTCACTGCTCCATCTCCTGATTATAATGAGGGCGATCTGGTCACTGCTCCATCTCCTGATTATAATGAGGGTGATCTGGTCACTGCTCCATCTCCTGATTATAATTAGGGTGATCTGGTCACTGCTCCATCTCCTGATTATAATGAGGGTGATCTGGTCACTGCTCCATCTCCTGATTATAATGAGGGCGATCTGGTCACTGCTCCATCTCCTGACTATAATGAGGGCGATCTGGTCACTGCTCCATCTCCTGAATATAATGAGGGTGATCTGGTCACTGCTCCATCTCCTGACTATAATGAGGGCGATCTGGTCACTGCTCCATCTCCTGACTATAATGAGGGTGATCTGGTCACTGCTCCATCTCCTGACTATAATGAGGGTGATCTGGTCACTGCTCCATCTCCTGATTATAATGAGGGTGATCTGGTCACTGCTCCATCTCCTGATTATAATGAGGGTGATCTGGTCACTGCTCCATCCCCTGATTATAATGAGGGTGATCTGGTCACTGCTCCATCTCCTGATTATAATGAGGGTGATCTGGTCACTGCTCCATCTCCTGATTATAATTAGGGTGATCTGGTCACTGCTCCATCTCCTGATTATAATGAGGGTGATCTGGTCACTGCTCCATCTCCTGACTATAATGAGGGTGATCTGGTCACTGCTCCATCTCCTGATTATAATGAGGGTGATCTGGTCACTGCTCCATCTCCTGATTATAATTAGGGTGATCTGGTCACTGCTCCATCTCCTGATTATAATGAGGGTGATCTGGTCACTGCTCCATCTCCTGATTATAATGAGGGCGATCTGGTCACTGCTCCATCTCCTGACTATAATGAGGGCGATCTGGTCACTGCTCCATCTCCTGAATATAATGAGGGTGATCTGGTCACTGCTCCATCTCCTGATTATAATGAGGGTGATCTGGTCACTGCTCCATCTCCTGATTATAATTAAGGTGATCTGGTCACTGCTCCATCTCCTGATTATAATGAGGGTGATCTGGTCACTGCTCCATCTCCTGATTATAATGAGGGTGATCTGGTCACTGCTCCATCTCCTGACTATAATGAGGGCGATCTGGTCACTGCTCCATCTCCTGACTATAATGAGGGTGATCTGGTCACTGCTCCATCTCCTGACTATAATGAGGGTGATCTGGTCACTGCTCCATCTCCTGATTATAATGAGGGTGATCTGGTCACTGCTCCATCTCCTGATTATAATGAGGGTGATCTGGTCACTGCTCCATCCCCTGACTATAATGAGGGCGATCTGGTCACTGCTCCATCTCCTGATTATAATGAGGGTGATCTGGTCACTGCTCCATCTCCTGATTATAATGAGGGTGATCTGGTCACTGCTCCATCTCCTGATTATAATGAGGGTGATCTGGTCACTGCTCCATCTCCTGATTATAATGAGGGCGATCTGGTCACTGCTCCATCTTCTGATTATAATGAGGGTGACCTGGTCACTGCTCCATCTCCTGATTTATAATGAGGGCGATCTGGTCACTGCTCCATCTCCTGATTATAATGAGGGCGATCTGGTCATTGCTCCATCTCCTGACTATAATGAGGGCGATCTGGTCACTGCTCCATCTCCTGATTATAATGAGGGCGATCTGGTCACTGCTCCATCTCCTGATTATAATGAGGGTGATCTGGTCACTGCTCCATCTCCTGATTATAATGAGGGTGATCTGGTCACTGCTCCATCTCCTGAATATAATGAGGGCGATCTGGTCACTGCTCCATCTCCTGAATATAATGAGGGTGATCTGGTCACTGCTCCATCTCCTGACTATAATGAGGGCGATCTGGTCACTGCTCCATCTCCTGACTATAATGAGGGTGATCTGGTCACTGCTCCATCTCCTGACTATAATGAGGGTGATCTGGTCACTGCTCCATCTCCTGATTATAATTAGGGTGATCTGGTCACTGCTCCATCTCCTGACTATAATGAGGGTGATCTGGTCACTGCTCCATCTCCTGACTATAATGAGGACGATCTGGTCACTGCTCCATCTCCTGACTATAATGAGGGTGATCTGGTCACTGCTCCATCTCCTGACTATAATGAGGGCGATCTGGTCACTGCTCCATCTCCTGATTATAATGAGGGTGATCTGGTCACTGCTCCATCTCCTGATTATAATGAGGGTGATCTGGTCACTGCTCCATCTCCTGATTATAATGAGGGTGATCTGGTCACTGCTCCATCTCCTGACTATAATGAGGGTGATCTGGTCACTGCTCCATCTCCTGATTATAATGAGGGTGATCTGGTCACTGCTCCATCCCCTGACTATAATGAGGGCGATCTGGCCACTGCTCCATCTCCTAACTATAATAAGGGCGATCTGGTCACTGCTCCATCTCCTGACTATAATGAGGGCGATCTGGTCACTGCTCCATCCCCTGACTATAATGAGGGCGATCTGGCCACTGCTCCATCTCCTAACTATAATAAGGGCGATCTGGTCACTGCTCCATCTCCTGACTATAATGAGGGAGATCTGGTCACTGCTCCATCTCCTGACTATAATGAGGGCGATCTGGTCACTGCTCCATCTCCTGACTATAATGAGGGTGATCTGGTCACTGCTCCATCTCCTGACTATAATGAGGACGATCTGGTCACTGCTCCATCTCCTGACTATAATGAGGGTGATCTGGCCACTGCTCCATCTCCTGACTATAATGAGGGCGATCTGGTCACTGCTCCATCTCCTGACTATAATGAGGGCGATCTGGTCACTGCTCCATCTCCTGACTATAATGAGGACGATCTGGTCACTGCTCCATCTCCTGACTATAAAGAGGGCGATCTGGCCACTGCTCCATCTCCTGACTATAATGAGGGCGATCTGGTCACTGCTCCATCTCCTGACTATAATGAGGGCGATCTGGTCACTGCTCCATCTCCTGACTATAATGAGGACGATCTGGTCACTGCTCCATCTCCTGACTATAATGAGGGCGATCTGGTCACTGCTCCATCCCCTGACTATAAAGAGGGCGATCTGGCCACTGCTCCATCTCCTGACTATAATGAGGGCGATCTGGTCACTGCTCCATCTCCTGACTATAATGAGGGCGATCTGGTCACTGCTCCATCTCCTGACTATAATGAGGACGATCTGGTCACTGCTCCATCTCCTGACTATAATGAGGGTGATCTGGTCACTGCTCCATCTCCTGACTATAATGAGGGCGATCTGGTCACTGCTCCATCCCCTGACTATAATGAGGGTGATCTGGTCACTGCTCCATCTCCTGATTATAATGAGGGTGATCTGGTCACTGCTCCATCTCCTGACTATAATGAGGGTGATCTGGTCACTGCTCCATCTCCTGACTATAATGAGGGTGATCTGGTCACTGCTCCATCTCCTGATTATAATGAGGGTGATCTGGTCACTGCTCCATCTCCTGACTATAATGAGGGAGATCTGGTCACTGCTCCATCTCCTGATTATAATGAGGGAGATCTGGTCACTGCTCCATCTCCTGACTATAATGAGGACGATCTGGTCACTGCTCCATCTCCTGATTATAATGAGGACGATCTGGTCACTGCTCCATCCCCTGACTATAATGAGGGCGATCTGGTCACTGCTCCATCTCCTGACTATAATGAGGACGATCTGGTCACTGCTCCATCTCCTGACTATAATGAGGGCGATCTGGTCACTGCTCCATCTCCTGACTATAATGAGGGCGACCTGGTCACTGCTCCATCTCCTGACTATAATGAGGGTGATCTGGTCACTGCTCCATCTCCTGACTATAATGAGGGCGATCTGGTCACTGCTCCATCTCCTGATTATAATGAGGGTGATCTGGTCACTGCTCCATCTCCTGATTATAATGAGGGCGATCTGGTCACTGCTCCATCCCCTGACTATAATGAGGGTGATCTGGTCACTGCTCCATCTCCTGACTATAATGAGGGCGATCTGGTCACTGCTCCATCCCCTGACTATAATGAAGGCGATCTGGTCACTGCTCCATCCCCTGACTATAATGAGGGTGATCTGGTCACTGCTCCATCTCCTGATTATAATGAGGGTGATCTGGTCACTGCTCCATCTCCGGATTATAATGAGGGCGATCTGGTCACTGCTCCATCTCCTGACTATAATGAGGGCGATCTGGTCACTGCTCCATCTCCTGATTATAATGAGGGTGATCTGGTCACTGCTCCATCTCCGGATTATAATGAGGGCGATCTGGTCACTGCTCCATCTCCTGACTATAATGAGGGCGATCTGGTCACTGCTCCATCTCCTGATTATAATGAGGGAGATCTGGTCACTGCTCCTTCTCCTGACTATAATGAGGGAGATCTGGTCACTGCTCCATCTCCTGACTATAATGAGGGCGATCTGGTCACTGGTCCATCTCCTGACTATAATGAGGGCGATCTGGTCACTGCTCCATCTCCTGATTATAATGAGGGCGATCTGGTCACTGCTCCATCTCCTAATTATAATGAGGGCGATCTGGTCACTGCTCCATCTCCTGATTATAATGAGGGTGATCTGGTCACTGCTCCATCTCCTGATTATAATGAGGGTGATCTGGTCACTGCTCCATCTCCTGACTATAATGAGGGCGATCTGGTCACTGCTCCATCTCCTGATTATAATGAGGGCGATCTGGTCACTGCTCCATCTCCTGACTATAATGAGGGTGATCTGGTCACTGCTCCATCTCCTGACTATAATGAGGGCGACCTGGTCACTGCTCCATCTCCTGATTATAATGAGGGTGATCTGGTCACTGCTCCATCTCCTGATTATAATGAGGGCGATCTGGTCACTGCTTCATCTCCTGACTATAATGAGGGCGATCTGGTCACTGCTCCATCTCCTGACTATAATGAGGGCGATCTGGTCACTGCTCCATCTCCTGATTATAATGAGGGTGATCTGGTCACTGCTTCATCTCCTGACTATAATGAGGGTGATCTGGTCACTGCTCCATCTCCTGACTATAATGAGGGCGATCTGGTCACTGCTCCATCTCCTGATTATAATGAGGGTGATCTGGTCACTGCTCCATCTCCTGACTATAATGAGGGTGATCTGGTCACTGCTCCATCTCCTGATTATAATGAGGGTGATCTGGTCACTGCTCCATCTCCTGATTATAATGAGGGTGATCTGGTCACTGCTCCATCTCCTGATTATAATGAGCGCGATCTGGTCACTGCTCCATCTCCTGATTATAATGAGGGCGATCTGGTCACTGCTCCATCTCCTGATTATAATGAGGGCGATCTGGTCACTGCTCCATCTCCTGACTATAATGAGGGTGATCTGGTCACTGCTCCATCTCCTGACTATAATGAGGGCGATCTGGTCACTGCTCCATCTCCTGATTATAATGAGGGTGATCTGGTCACTGCTCCATCTCCTGACTATAATGAGGGCGATCTGGTCACTGCTCCATCTCCTGACTATAATGAGGACGATCTGGTCACTGCTCCATCTCCTGATTATAATGAGGGCGATCTGGTCACTGCTCCATCTCCTGACTATAATGAGGGCGATCTGGTCACTGCTCCATCTCCTGATTATAATGAGGGCGATCTGGTCACTGCTCCATCCCCTGACTATAATGAGGGTGATCTGGTCACTGCTCCATCTCCTGATTATAATGAGGGAGATCTGGTCACTGCTCCATCTCCTGATTATAATGAGGGTGATCTGGTCACTGCTCCATCTCCTGACTATAATGAGGGTGATCTGGTCACTGCTCCATCTCCTGATTATAATGAGGGCGATCTGGTCACTGCTCCATCTCCTGACTATAATGAGGGCGATCTGGTCACTGCTCCATCTTCTGACTATAATGAGGATGATCTGGTCACTGCTCCATCTCCTGACTATAATGAGGGCGATCTGGTCACTGCTCCATCTCCTGATTATAATGAGGGCGATCTGGTCACTGCTCCATCTCCTGATTATAATGAGGGCGATCTGGTCACTGCTCCATCTCCTGACTATAATGAGGGCGATCTGGTCACTGCTCCATCTCCTGATTATAATGAGGGCGATCTGGTCACTGCTCCATCTCCTGATTCTAATGAGGGTGATCTGGTCACTGCTCCATCTCCTGATTATAATGAGGGTGATCTGGTCACTGCTCCATCTCCTGACTATAATGAGGACGATCTGGTCACTGCTCCATCTCCTGATTATAATGAGGGCGATCTGGTCACTGCTCCATCTCCTGACTATAATGAGGGCGATCTGGTCACTGCTCCATCTCCTGAATATAATGAGGGTGATCTGGTCACTGCTCCATCTCCTGAATATAATGAGGGTGATCTGGTCACTGCTCCATCTCCTGATTATAATGAGGGTGATCTGGTCACTGCTCCATCTCCTGATTATAATGAGGGCGATCTGGTCACTGCTCCATCCCCTGACTATAATGAGGGTGATCTGGTCACTGCTCCATCTCCTGATTATAATGAGGGGGATCTGGTCACTGCTCCATCTCCTGATTATAATGAGGGCGATCTGGTCACTGCTCCATCTCCTGATTATAATGAGGGCGATCTGGTCACTGCTCCATCTCCTGATTATAATGAGGGGGATCTGGTCACTGCTCCATCTCCTGATTATAATGAGGGTGATCTGGTCACTGCTCCATCTCCTGACTATAATGAGGGTGATCTGGTCACTGCTCCATCTCCTGATTATAATGAGGGCGATCTGGTCACTGCTCCATCTCCTGACTATAATGAGGGCGATCTGGTCACTGCTCCATCTTCTGACTATAATGAGGATGATCTGGTCACTGCTCCATCTCCTGACTATAATGAGGGCGATCTGGTCACTGCTCCATCTCCTGATTATAATGAGGGCGATCTGGTCACTGCTCCATCTCCTGATTATAATGAGGGCGATCTGGTCACTGCTCCATCTCCTGACTATAATGAGGGCGATCTGGTCACTGCTCCATCTCCTGATTATAATGAGGGCGATCTGGTCACTGCTCCATCTCCTGATTCTAATGAGGGTGATCTGGTCACTGCTCCATCTCCTGATTATAATGAGGGTGATCTGGTCACTGCTCCATCTCCTGATTATAATGAGGATGATCTGGTCACTGCTCCATCTCCTGACTATAATGAGGGGGATCTGGTCACTGCTCCATCTCCTGATTATAATGAGGGCGATCTGGTCACTGCTCCATCTCCTGATTATAATGAGGGCGATCTGGTCACTGCTCCATCTCCTGACTATAATGAGGGTGATCTGGTCACTGCTCCATCTCCTGACTATAATGAGGGTGATCTGGTCACTGCTCCATCTCCTGACTATAATGAGGGCGATCTGGTCACTGCTCCATCTCCTGACTATAATGAGGGCGATCTGGTCACTGCTCCATCTCCTGACTATAATGAGGGTGATCTGGTCACTGCTCCATCTCCTGATTATAATGAGGGTGATCTGGTCACTGCTCCATCTCCTGATTATAATGAGGGCGATCTGGTCACTGCTACATCTCCTGACTATAATGAGGGCGATCTGGTCACTGCTCCATCTCCTGATTATAATGAGGGTGATCTGGTCACTGCTCCATCTCCTGACTATAATGAGGGTGATCTGGTCACTGCTCCATCTCCTGATTATAATGAGGGTGATCTGGTCACTGCTCCATCTCCTGATTATAATGAGGGCGATCTGGTCACTGCTCCATCTCCTGACTATAATGAGGGTGATCTGGTCACTGCTTCATCTCCTGACTATAATGAGGGTGATCTGGTCACTGCTCCATCTCCTGATTATAATGAGGGTGATCTGGTCACTGCTCCATCTCCTGATTATAATGAGGGCGATCTGGTCACTGCTCCATCTCCTGACTATAATGAGGGTGATCTGGTCACTGCTCCATCTCCTGATTATAATGAGGGTGATCTGATCACTGCTCCATCTCCTGGTTATAATGAGGGGGATCTGGTCACTGCTCCATCTCCTGATTATAATGAGGGCGATCTGGTCACTGCTCCATCTCCTGACTATAATGAGGGCGATCTGGTCACTGCTCCATCTCCTGATTATAATGAGGGTGATCTGGTCACTGCTCCATCTCCTGACTATAATGAGGGCGATCTGGTCACTGCTCCATCTCCTGACTATAATGAGGGCGATCTGGTCACTGCTCCATCTCCTGACTATAATGAGGGTGATCTGGTCACTGCTCCATCTCCTGATTATAATGAGGGTGATCTGGTCACTGCTCCATCTCCTGACTATAATGAGGGTGATCTGGTCACTGCTCCATCTCCTGATTATAATGAGGGTGATCTGGTCACTGCTCCATCTCCTGATTATAATGAGGGTGATCTGGTCACTGCTCCATCTCCTGATTATAATGAGGGGGATCTGGTCACTGCTCCATCTCCTGATTATAATGAGGGCGATCTGGTCACTGCTCCATATCCTGACTATAATGAGGGTGATCTGGTCACTGCTCCATCCCCTGATTATAATGAGGGCGATCTGGTCACTGCTCCATCTCCTGACTATAATGAGGGTGATCTGGTCACTGCTCCATCTCCTGATTATAATGAGGGGGATCTGGTCACTGCTCCATCTCCTGATTATAATGAGGGCGATCTGGTCACTGCTCCATCTCCTGACTATAATGAGGGCGATCTGGTCACTGCTCCATCTCCTGACTATAATGAGGGCGATCTGGTCACTGCTCCATCTCCTGATTATAATGAGTCTCTTTCTTTATTGCTCTAGGATTTTTGACATATACATAAGAAGGTGGAATCTGAATGAAAACAGTTACCCCCCCAACACCATCTACGGGCACCAACCTACAGATTGCATCCTGCCATTCCTGCCGTGCCGAAAACACCGGGAGATGTGCACTCCAATCAGGAAATTCGGTGTTATTTACTCCACATACAATTCGTTTTAAAAGGATCTAATCAAGAAATGAACATCTGTGGCCGGACCCCCGAACGATGGATGATGGAAGAGCAGAAAAGCAACCAAGCACCAATCAATAATCCGCTATCAATAATCATTGGTCAATAATGAGCTATCAATAATCACTGAATAATAATCAGCTATCAATAATCACCAATCAATAATCACCTATCAATAATCAGCAGCTATCAATAATCACTGATCAATAATCAGCTATCAATAATCACTGAATAATAATCAGCTATCAATAATCACCTATCAATAATCACCTATCAATAATCAGCAGCTATCTATAATCACTGATCAATAATCAGCTATCAATATTCACTGATCAATAATCAGCTATCAATAATCACTGAATAATAATGAGCTATCAATAATCAGCAGCTATTAATAATCAGTGGATAATAATCAGCTATCAATAATCACTGAATAATAATCAGCTATCAATAATCACCAATCAATAATCAGCTATCAATAATCTCTGATCAAAAATGAGATATGAATAATCACTGAATAATAATCAGCTATCAATAATCACTGAATAATAATCAGCTATCAAAAATCACTGAATAATAATCAGCTATCAATAATCAGTGAATAATAATCAGCTATCAATAATCAGCGTTCAATAATCACCTATCAATAATCAGCTATCAATAACCACTGAATAATAATCAGCTATCAATAATCACTGAATAATAATCAGCTATCAATAATGAGTGAATAATAATCAGCTATCAATAATCAGCGTTCAATAATCACCTATCAATAATCAGCTATCAATAATCACTGATCAATAAACAGCTATCAATAATCAGTGAATAATAATCAGCTATCAATAATCAGCTATCAATAATCAGCTATCAATAATCAGCTATCAATAATCACTGAATAATAATCAGCTATCAATAATCAGCTATCAATAATCACTGAATAATAATCAGCTATCAATAATCAGCTATCAATAATCACCTATCAATAATCAGCTATCAATAATCACCTATCAATAATCACTGATCAATAATCAGCTATCAATAATCACTGATCAATAATCAGCTATCAATAGTCACTGAATAATAATCAGCTATCAATAATCTCTGATCAATAATGAGCTATCAATAATCACTGAATAATAATCACCAATCAATAATCACTTTATAATAATCAGCTATCAATAATCACTTTATAATAATCAGCTATCAATAATCACTTTATAATAATCAGCTATCAATAATCACCAATCAATAATCAGCTATCAATAATCACTTTATAATAATCCGCTATCAATAATCACTTTATAATAATGAGCTATCAATAATCACTTTATAATAATGAGCTATCAATAATCACTTTATAATAATCCGCTATCAATAATCACTGATCAATAATCATGTATCAATAATTCTTCACATGACAATGGCGATTTTGCACAATAAAGTGATCTCCGCATACTTTGTGTGATGTTATTATTGGGGTTCGGTCAGATGTCGCTCCCATCAGTGATTATTGTGAGGAGGGTGTGACACTGGTCCCCCGGTCAGCCAGACAGGCAGGCAGACACTGGCGGTGACCTGGTATTTCCTAGCACACAGGCCCCTGCTCCCCCGGTCAGCCAGACAGGCAGGCAGACAGTGGCGGTGTCCTGGTATTTCCTAGCACACAGGCCCCTGCTCCCCCGGTCAGCCAGACAGGCAGGCAGACACTGGCGGTGACCTGGTATTTCCTAGCACACAGGCCCCTGCTTCCCCGGTCAGCCAGACAGGCAGGCAGACACTGGCGGTGTCCTGGTATTTCCTAGCACACAGGCCCCTGCTCCCCCGGTCAGCCAGACAGGCAGGCAGACACTGGCGGTGTCCTGGTATTTCCTAGCACACAGGCCCCTGCTCCCCCGGTCAGCCAGACAGGCAGGCAGACACTGGCGGTGTCCTGGTATTTCCTAGCACACAGGCCCCTGCTCCCCCGGTCAGCCAGACAGGCAGGCAGACACTGGCGGTGTCCTGGTATTTCCTAGCACACAGGCCCCTGCTCCCCCGGTCAGCCAGACAGGCAGGCAGACACTGGCGGTGTCCTGATATTTCCTAGCACACAGGCCCCTGGTCCCCCGGTCAGCCAGACAGGCAGGCAGACACTGGTGATGTCCTGGTATTTCCTAGCACACAGGCCCCTGCTCCCCCGGTCAGCCAGACAGGCAGGCAGACACTGGCGGTGTCCTGGTATTTCCTAGCACACAGGCCCCTGCTCCCCCGGTCAGCCAGACAGGCAGGCAGACACTGGCGGTGTCCTGATATTTCCTAGCACACAGGCCCCTGGTCCCCCGGTCAGCCAGACAGGCAGGCAGACACTGGTGATGTCCTGGTATTTCCTAGCACACAGGCCCCTGCTTCCCCGGTCAGCCAGACAGGCAGGCAGACACTGGCGGTGTCCTGGTATTTACTAGCACACAGGCCCCTGGTCCCCCGGTCAGCCAGACAGGCAGGCAGACACTGGCGGTGTCCTGGTATTTCCTAGCACACAGGCCCCTGCTCCCCCGGTCAGCCAGACAGGCAGGCAGACACTGGCGGTGTCCTGGTATTTCCTAGCACACAGGCCCCTGCTCCCCCGGTCAGCCAGACAGGCAGGCAGACACTGGCGGTGTCCTGGTATTTCCTAGCACACAGGCCCCTGGTCCCCCGGTCAGCCAGACAGGCAGGCAGACACTGGTGATGTCCTGGTATTTCCTAGCACACAGGCCCCTGCTCCCCCGGTCAGCCAGACAGGCAGGCAGACACTGGCGGTGTCCTGATATTTCCTAGCACACAGGCCCCTGCTCCCCCGGTCAGCCAGACAGGCAGGCAGACACTGGCGGTGTCCTGGTATTTGCTAGCACACAGGCCCCTGCTCCCCCGGTCAGCCAGACAGGCAGGCAGACACTGGCGGTGTCCTGGTATTTCCTAGCACACAGGCCCCTGGTCCCCCGGTCAGCCAGACAGGCAGGCAGACACTGGCGGTGTCCTGGTATTTCCTAGCATACAGGCCCCTGCTTCCCCGGTCAGCCAGACAGGCAGGCAGACACTGGCGGTGTCTTGGTATTTCCTAGCACACAGGCCCCTGGTCCCCCGGTCAGTTAGACAGGCAGGCAGACACTGGCGGTGTCCTGGTATTTCCTAGCACACAGGCCCCTGCTTCCCCGGTCAGCCAGACAGGCAGGCAGACACTGGCGGTGTCCTGGTATTTCCTATCACACAGGCCCCTGGTCCCCCGGTCAGCCAGACAGGCAGGCAGGCAGACACTGGCGGTGTCCTGGTATTTCCTAGCACACAGGCCCCTGCTCCCCCAGTCAGCCAGACAGGCAGGCAGACACTGGCGGTGTCCTGGTATTTCCTAGCACACAGGCCCCTGCTTCCCCAGTCAGCCAGACAGGCAGGCAGACACTGGCGGTGTCCTGGTATTTCCTAGCACACAGGCCCCTGCTCCCCCGGTCAGCCAGACAGGCAGGCAGACACTGGCGGTGTCCTGGTATTTCCTAGCACACAGGCCCCTGCTCCCCCGGTCAGCCAGACAGGCAGGCAGACACTGGTGATGTCCTGGTATTTCCTAGCACACAGGCCCCTGCTCCCCTGGTCAGCCAGACAGGCAGGCAGACACTGGCGGTGTCCTGGTATTTGCTAGCACACAGGCCCCTGCTCCCCCGGTCAGCCAGACAGGCAGGCAGACACTGGCGGTGTCCTGGTATTTCCTAGCACACAGGCCCCTGCTTCCCCCGGTCAGCCAGACAGGCAGGCAGACACTGGCGGTGTCCTGGTATTTCCTAGCACACAGGCCCCTGGTCCCCCGGTCAGCCAGACAGGCAGGCAGACACTGGTGATGTCCTGGTATTTCCTAGCACACAGGCCCCTGCTCCCCCGGTCAGCCAGACAGGCAGGCAGACACTGGCGGTGTCCTGGTATTTCCTAGCACACAGGCCCCTGCTCCCCCGGTCAGGCAGACAGGCAGGCAGACACTGGCGGTGTCCTGGTATTTCCTAGCACACAGGCCCCTGCTCCCCCGGTCAGCCAGACAGGCAGGAAGACACTGGTGATGTCCTGGTATTTCCTAGCACACAGGCCCCTGGTCCCCCGGTCAGCCAGACAGGCAGGCAGACACTGGCGGTGTCCTGGTATTTCCTAGCACACAGGCCCCTGCTCCCCCGGTCAGCCAGACAGGCAGGCAGACACTGGCGGTGTCCTGGTATTTCCTAGCACACAGGCCCCTGCTCCCCCGGTCAGCCAGACAGGCAGGCAGACACTGGCGGTGTCCTGGTACTTCCTAGCACACAGGCCCCTGCTCCCCCGGTCAGCCAGACAGGCAGGCAGACACTGGCGGTGTCCTGGTATTTCCTAGCACACAGGCCCCTGCTCCCCCGGTCAGCCAGACAGGCAGGAAGACACTGGTGATGTCCTGGTATTTCCTAGCACACAGGCCCCTGCTCCCCCGGTCAGCCAGACAGGCAGGCAGACACTGGCGGTGTCCTGATATTTCCTAGCACACAGGCCCCTGGTCCCCCAGTCAGCCAGACAGGCAGGCAGACACTGGCGGTGTCCTGGTATTTCCTAGCACACAGGCCCCTGCTTCCCCGGTCAGCCAGACAGGCAGGCAGACACTGGCGGTGTCCTGGTATTTACTAGCACACAGGCCCCTGGTCCCCCGGTCAGCCAGACAGGCAGGCAGACACTGGCGGTGTCCTGGTATTTCCTAGCACACAGGCCCCTGCTTCCCCGGTCAGCCAGACAGGCAGGCAGACACTGGCGGTGTCCTGGTATTTCCTAGCACACAGGCCCCTGCTTCCCCGGTCAGCCAGACAGGCAGGCAGACACTGGCGGTGTCCTGGTATTTCCTAGCACACAGGCCCCTGCTTCCCCGGTCAGCCAGACAGGCAGGCAGACACTGGCGGTGTCCTGGTACTTCCTAGCACACAGGCCCCTGCTTCCCCGGTCAGCCAGACAGGCAGGCAGACACTGGCGGTGTCCTGGTATTTCCTAGCACACAGGCCCCTGCTCCCCCGGTCAGCCAGACAGGCAGGAAGACAGTGGCGGTGTCCTGGTATTTCCTAGCACACAGGCCCCTGGTCCCCCGGTCAGCCAGACAGGCAGGCAGACACTGGCGGTGTCCTGGTATTTCCTAGCACACAGGCCCCTGGTCCCCCGGTCAGCCAGACAGGCAGGAAGACACTGGTGGTGTCCTGGTATTTCCTAGCACACAGGCCCCTGCTTCCCCCGGTCAGCCAGACAGGCAGGCAGACACTGGCGGTGTCCTGGTATTTCCTAGCACACAGGCCCCTGCTCCCCCGGTCAGCCAGACAGGCAGGCAGACACTGGCGGTGTCCTGATATTTCCTAGCACACAGGCCCCTGGTCCCCCGGTCAGCCAGACAGGCAGGCAGACACTGGCGGTGTCCTGGTATTTCCTAGCACACAGGCCCCTGCTCCCCCGGTCAGCCAGACAGGCAGGAAGACACTGGCGGTGTCCTGGTATTTCCTAGCACACAGGCCCCTGCTTCCCCCGGTCAGCTAGACAGGCAGGCAGACACTGGCGGTGTCCTGGTATTTCCTAGCACACAGGCCCCTGCTCCCCCGGTCAGCCAGACAGGCAGGCAGACACTGGCGGTGTCCTGATATTTCCTAGCACACAGGCCCCTGGTCCCCCGGTCAGCCAGACAGGCAGGCAGACACTGGCGGTGTCCTGGTATTTCCTAGCACACAGGCCCCTGCTCCCCCGGTCAGCCAGACAGGCAGGAAGACACTGGCGGTGTCCTGGTATTTCCTAGCACACAGGCCCCTGCTCCCCCGGTCAGCCAGACAGGCAGGCAGACACTGGCGGTGTCCTGGTATTTCCTAGCACACAGGCCCCTGGTCCCCCGGTCAGCCAGACAGGCAGGCAGACACTGGCGGTGTCCTGGTATTTCCTATCACACAGGCCCCTGCTTCCCCAGTCAGCCAGACAGGCAGGCAGACACTGGCGGTGTCCTGGTATTTCCTAGCACACAGGCCCCTGCTCCCCCAGTCAGCCAGACAGGCAGGCAGACACTGGCGGTGTCCTGGTATTTCCTAGCACACAGGCCCCTGCTTCCCCAGTCAGCCAGACAGGCAGGCAGACACTGGCGGTGTCCTGGTATTTCCTAGCACACAGGCCCCTGCTCCCCCGGTCAGCCAGACAGGCAGGCAGACACTGGTGATGTCCTGGTATTTCCTAGCACACAGGCCCCTGCTCACACCGGTCAGCCATACAGGCAGGCAGACACTGGTGATGTCCTGGTATTTCCTAGCACACAGGCCCCTGGTCCCCCGGTCAGCCAGACAGGCAGGCAGACACTGGTGGTGTCCTGGTATTTCCTAGCACACAGGCCCCTGCTTCCCCCGGTCAGCCAGACAGGCAGGCAGACACTGGCGGTGTCCTGGTATTTCCTAGCACACAGGCCCCTGCTTCCCCGGTCAGCCAGACAGGCAGGCAGACACTGGCGGTGTCCTAGTATTTCCTAGCACACAGGCCCCTGGTCCCCCGGTCAGCCAGACAGGCAGACACTGGCGGTGTCCTGGTATTTCCTAGCACACAGGCCCCTGCTTCCCCAGTCAGCCAGACAGGCAGGCAGACACTGGCGGTGTCCTGGTATTTCCTAGCACACAGGCCCCTGCTCCCCCGGTCAGCAAGACAGGCAGGCAGACAGTGGCGGTGTCCTGGTATTTCCTAGCACACAGGCCCCTGCTCCCCCGGTCAGCCAGACAGGCAGGCAGACACCGGCGGTGTCCTGGTATTTCCTAGCACACAGGCCCCTGCTCCCCCGGTCAGCCAGACAGGCAGGCAGACGCTGGCGGTGTCCTGGTATTTCCTAGCACACAGGCCTCTGCTCCCCCGGTCAGCCAGACAGGCAGGCAGACACCGGCGGTGTCCTGGTATTTCCTAGCACACAGGCCCCTGCTCCCCCGGGCAGCCAGACAGGCAGGCAGATGCTGGCGGTGTCCTGGTATTTCCTAGCACACAGGCCCCTGCTCCCCCGGTCAGCCAGACAGGCAGGCAGACGCTGGCGGTGTCCTAGTATTTCCTAGCACACAGGCCCCTGGTCCCCCGGTCAGCCAGACAGGCAGGCAGACGCTGGCGGTGTCCTGGTATTTCCTAGCACACAGGCCTCTGCTCCCCCGGTCAGCCAGACAGGCAGGCAGACACCGGCGGTGTCCTGGTATTTCCTAGCACACAGGCCCCTGCTCCCCCGGTCAGCCAGACAGGCAGGCAGATGCTGGCGGTGTCCTGGTATTTCCTAGCACACAGGCCCCTGCTCCCCCGGTCAGCCAGACAGGCAGGCAGACGCTGGCGGTGTCCTAGTATTTCCTAGCACACAGGCCCCTGGTCCCCCGGTTAGCCAGACAGGCAGGCAGACGCTGGCGGTGTCCTGGTATTTCCTAGCACACAGGCCCCTGCTCCCCCGGTCAGCCAGACAGGCAGGCAGACACCGGCGGTGTCCTGGTATTTCCTAGCACACAGGCCCCTGCTCCCCCGGTCAGCCAGACAGGCAGGCAGACGCTGGCGGTGTCCTGGTATTTCCTAGCACACAGGCCTCTGCTCCCCCGGTCAGCCAGACAGGCAGGCAGACACCGGCGGTGTCCTGGTATTTCCTAGCACACAGGCCCCTGCTCCCCCGGTCAGCCAGACAGGCAGGCAGATGCTGGCGGTGTCCTGGTATTTCCTAGCACACAGGCCCCTGCTCCCCCGGTCAGCCAGACAGGCAGGCAGACGCTGGCGGTGTCCTAGTATTTCCTAGCACACAGGCCCCTGGTCCCCCGGTTAGCCAGACAGGCAGGCAGACGCTGGCGGTGTCCTGGTATTTCCTAGCACACAGGCCCCTGCTCCCCCGGTCAGCCAGACAGGCAGGCAGACACTGGCGGTGTCCTGGTATTTCCTAGCACACAGGCCCCTGCTCCCCCGGTCAGCCAGACAGGCAGGCAGACGCTGGCGGTGTCCTGGTATTTCCTAGCACACAGGCCCCTGCTCCCCCGGTCAGCCAGACAGGCAGGCAGACGCTGGCGGTGTCCTGGAGCTTCTTTGCACACAGACCCCTGCTTCCCCCGGTCAGCCAGACAGGCAGGCAGACGCTGGCGGTGTCCTGGCGTTTCTTAGCACACAGGCCCCTGCTCCCTCTGGTCAGCCAGCCAGGCAGGTGTGGCGTCCCTGAGGCTCAGTCGCCACAGGGTATTGCATCTGACTTAAGGTGCAGTACTCATCCCAGTTAAGGAAGAGGTTAACCACTGGTATTCACTTACAAACACACATAGCCCCGATGCCTTCCCGCTGGAGCTGGGCTAGAGGTGGGGGCAACCTGAGGGAAGTTAGAGAACATGCAAACTTTTACCTCAAAATAGTCTGGGAACTGGAGCAAGATGGTCACTGAGGAGAATGCTTTGGAGCTTCCTCAGAAAGACCAACCAAGGAGAGTGCTTTAGAGCTTCCTTGGAGAAAGAAGGACAAGAGTACCATAACATCCAGAGACTCGCAGAAACAAGGAAGCTAAGGAGAGTGCTTCAGAGCTTCCTTAGTTAGACCCGGAGAGACTGGAAGAAGCAGGAGTTTACCGGTGGAGCTGGTGAGATAGAGGAGCAACACAGTAGCCGAGGGGTGAGCCTAACAGCCCTTTCGGAACCGGTGCAGTCAGGGTGTAGAACCCTAGGGTGGTGTACACTCCACGTTGCGCCATCAGAATCTGCAGGGAAGGGGAATTTCATGTCCCATTGCCCGTCACAAAGGTCCCGGGGCACAGTAGCACATAGCATCAGGAGTCAAGACTACGGTCGGCTCCACATCTGATTCGTGATGCCTGCGAACGGGAACTAAACCCAAAGACACTGGGGTCCCTAAGCAGCTTCACGCCACAGGGATCCACACTACAGAGCGTAAGAAAGGAAGCTCTCAAAGCTTCACAACACCGGTGGTGGCTTCTGAATCATCCAGGATCGGCTGTAGCCCATCACGGCGGAAACCGGCACTCCAATGGAGATGACCTGACAGTGAGTAAAAAGAACTTTGTCCGCAGTTCTGCTGTCGTCCCATCATTGCCGACGCCGTTGCCCCGCGTTCCGGGGCCAATGACTGCTACCCCCCCACCATCGTCTTCCCTGGGGGCTTTTCTCTGCCTGTAGGGAGCTGGAACATCTGAGCTGCGTTACCATCCCCCACAGAGGAGAGCAACATCTTGCAGCGGTGGTTGATCGTTGGCCGCATACCATGGGTGGCGCTGCAACGCAAACCCCCATCATCCCCTATACCGGTCACCTTGCACCTTTTATTGACATTGACGGGGCAACGGAGCCGGATCAGACCATTCACAGCAACCTCAAATACTACTGGCCCGGTAATGAGTAGCCCTGAGGCCCCGTGGGCGCATCACAGGCAGATGCTGGCGGCAGTTCTGGCATTTCTTAGCACACAGGACCCTGCTCCCCCGGTCAGCCAGGGAAGCAGGCAGACGCTGGCGGTGTCCTGGTATTTCTTAGCACACAGACCTCTGCTCACACGGTCAGAGAGGAAGGTAGACGCTGGCAGCAGTCCTGACGTTTCTTACCACACAAGCCCCTTCTGCCCTGATCAGACAGGCAGGCAGACGCTGGCGGCAGTCCTGGCATTTCTTAGCACACAGGTCCCTGCCCCCCCGGTCAGACAGACAGACAGGCAGACGCTGGCGGTGTGCTGGCATTTCCTAGCACATAGACCACTGCTCGCCCCGGTCAGCAAGACAGGCAGGCAGACGCTGGTGACAGTCCTGGCTTTTCTTAACACACAAGCCCCTGCTGCCCTAATCAGACAGGCAGGCAGACGCTGGCGGTGTCCTGGCATTTCCTAGCACATAGACCACTGCTCCCCACCGGTCAGCCAGACAGGCAGGCAGACGCTGGTGGCAGTCCTGGCTTTTCTTAGCACACAAGCCCCTGCTGCCCTAATCAGACAGGCAGGCAGACGCTGGCGGCAGTCCTGGAGTTTCTTAGCACACAAGCCGATGCTGCCCTGATCAGACAGGCAGGCAGACGGTGGCGGCAGTCCTGGAGTTTCTCAGCACACAAGCCCCTGCTGCCCTGATCAGACAGGCAGGCAGACGCTGGCGGCAGTCCTGGCTTTTCTTAGCACACAAGCCCCCTGCTGCCCTGATCAGACAGGCAGGCAGACGCTGGCGGCAGTCCTGGAGTTTCTTCGCACACAAGCGCCCTGCTGCCCTGATCAGACAGCCAGGCAGATGCTGGCGCTGGCATGAGTCCTGGCTTTTCTTAGCACACAAGCCCCTGCTGCCCTGATCAGACAGGCAGGCAGACGCTGGCAGCAGTCCTGGCCTTTCTTAGCACACAAGCCCCCTGCTGCCCTGATCAGACAGGCAGGCAGACACTGGCGGCAGTCCTGGCTTTTCTTTGCACACAAGCCCCTGCTGCCCTGATCAGACAGGCAGGCAGACGCTGGCGGCAGTCCTGGCTTTTCTTAGCACACAAGCCCCTGCTGCCCTGATCAGACAGGCAGGAAGATGCTGGCAGGTGTCCTGGAGTTTCTTAGCACACAAGCCCCCTGCTGCCCTGATCAGACAGGCAGGCAGATGCTGGCAGGAGTCCTGGCTTTTCTTAGCACATAAGCCCCTGCTGCCCTGATCAGACAGGCAGGCAGACGCTGGCGGCAGTCCTGGCTTTTCTTAGCACACAAGCCCCCTGCTGCCCTGATCAGACAGGCAGGCAGACGCTGGCGGGAGTCCTGGCTTTTCTTAGCACACAAGCCCCTGCTGCCCTGATCAGACAGGCAGGCAGACGCTGGCGGGAGTCCTGGCTTTTCTTAGCACACAAGCCCCCGGCTGCCCTGATCAGATAGGCAGGCAGACGCTGGCGGGAGTCCTGGCTTTTCTTAGCACACAAGCCCCTGCTGCCCTGATCAGACAGGCAGGCAGACGCTCACGGGAGTCCTGGCTTTTCTTAGCACACAAGCCCCTGCTGCCCTGATCAGACAGGCAGGCAGACGCTGGCGGTGTCCTGGCATTTCCTAGCACATAGACCACTGCTCCCCACCGGTCAGCCAGACAGGCAGGCAGACACTGGTGGCAGTCCTGGCTTTTCTTAGCACACAAGCCCCTGCTGCCCTGATCAGACAGGCAGGCAGACACTGGTGGCAGTCCTGGCTTTTCTTAGCACACAAGCCCCTGCTGCCCTAATCAGACAGGCAGGCAGATGCTGGCGGCAGTCCTGGAGTTTCTTAGCACACAAGCCCCTGCTGCCCTGATCAGACAGGCAGGCAGACGCTGGCGGGAGTCCTGGCTTTTCTTAGCACACAAGCCCCTGCTGCCCTGATCAGACAGGCAGGCAGACGCTGGCGGCAGTCCTGGAGCTTCTTAGCACACAAGCCCCTGCTGCCCTGATCAGACAGGCAGGCAGACGCTGGCGGGAGTCCTGGCTTTTCATAGCACACAAGCCCCTGCTGCCCTGATCAGACAGGCAGGCAGATGCTCACGGGAGTCCTGGCTTTTCTTAGCACACAAGCCCCTGCTGCCCTGATCAGACAGGCAGGCAGACGCTGGTGGGAGTCCTGGCTTTTCTTAGCACACAAGCCCCTGCTGCCCTGATCAGACAGGCAGGCAGACGCTGGCGGCAGTCCTGGAGTTTTTTAGCACACAAGCCCCTGCTGCCCTGATCAGACAGGCAGGCAGACGCTGGCGGGACTCCTGGCTTTTCTTAGCACACAAGCCCCCTGCTGCCCTGATCAGACAGGCAGACAGACGCTGGCGGCAGTCCTGGCTTTTCTTAGCACACAAGCCCCCTGCTGCCCTGATCAGACAGGCAGGCAGATGCTGGCAGGAGTCCTGGCTTTTCTTAGCACACAAGCCCCCTGCTGCCCTGATCAGACAGGCAGGCAGACGCTGGCGGCAGTCCTGGCTTTTCTTAGCACACAAGCCCCCTGCTGCCCTGATCAGACAGGCAGGCAGACGCTGGCAGGAGTCCTGGCTTTTCTTAGCACACAAGCCCCTGCTGCCCTGATCAGACAGGCAGGCAGACGCTGGCGGCAGTCCTGGCTTTTCTTAGCACACAAGCCCCCTGCTACCCTGATCAGACAGGCAGGCAGACGCTGGCGGGAGTCCTGGCTTTTCTTAGCACACAAGCCCCTGCTGCCCTGATCAGACAGGCAGGCAGACGCTGGCGGCAGTCCTGGCTTTTCTTAGCACACAAGCCCCCTGCTGCCCTGATCAGACAGGCAGGCAGACGCTGGCGGGAGTCCTGGCTTTTCTTAGCACACAAGCCCCTGCTGCCCTGATCAGACAGGCAGGCAGACGCTGGCGGTGTCCTGGCATTCCAAGCACATAGACCACTGCTCCCCACCGGTCAGCCAGACAGGCAGGCAGACACTGGTGGCAGTCCTGGCTTTTCTTAGCACACAAGCCCCTGCTGCCCTGATCAGACAGGCAGGCAGACACTGGTGGCAGTCCTGGCTTTTCTTAGCACACAAGCCCCTGCTGCCCTAATCAGACAGGCAGGCAGATGCTGGCGGCAGTCCTGGAGTTTCTTAGCACACAAGCCCCTGCTGCCCTGATCAGACAGGCAGGCAGACGCTGGCGGGAGTCCTGGCTTTTCTTAGCACACAAGCCCCTGCTGCCCTGATCAGACAGGCAGGCAGACGCTGGCGGCAGTCCTGGAGCTTCTTAGCACACAAGCCCCTGCTGCCCTGATCAGACAGGCAGGCAGACGCTGGCGGGAGTCCTGGCTTTTCATAGCACACAAGCCCCTGCTGCCCTGATCAGACAGGCAGGCAGACGCTCACGGGAGTCCTGGCTTTTCTTAGCACACAAGCCCCTGCTGCCCTGATCAGACAGGCAGGCAGACGCTGGTGGGAGTCCTGGCTTTTCTTAGCACACAAGCCCCTGCTGCCCTGATCAGACAGGCAGGCAGACGCTGGCGGCAGTCCTGGAGTTTCTTAGCACACAAGCCCCTGCTGCCCTGATCAGACAGGCAGGCAGACGCTGGCGGGACTCCTGGCTTTTCTTAGCACACAAGCCCCCTGCTGCCCTGATCAGACAGGCAGACAGACGCTGGCGGCAGTCCTGGCTTTTCTTAGCACACAAGTACCCTGCTGCCCTGATCAGACAGGCAGGCAGATGCTGGCAGGAGTCCTGGCTTTTCTTAGCACACAAGCCCCCTGCTGCCCTGATCAGACAGGCAGGCAGACGCTGGCAGCAGTCCTGGCTTTTCTTAGCACACAAGCCCCCTGCTGCCCTGATCAGACAGGCAGGCAGACGCTGGCAGGAGTCCTGGCTTTTCTTAGCACACAAGCCCCTGCTGCCCTGATCAGACAGGCAGGCAGACGCTGGCGGCAGTCCTGGCTTTTCTTAGCACACAAGCCCCCTGCTACCCTGATCAGACAGGCAGGCAGACGCTGGCGGGAGTCCTGGCTTTTCTTAGCACACAAGCCCCTGCTGCCCTGATCAGACAGGCAGGCAGACGCTGGCGGCAGTCCTGGCTTTTCTTAGCACACAAGCCCCCTGCTGCCCTGATCAGACAGGCAGGCAGACGCTGGCGGGAGTCCTGGCTTTTCTTAGCACACAAGCCCCTGCTGCCCTGATCAGACAGGCAGGCAGATGCTGGCGGGAGTCCTGGATTTTCTTAGCACACAAGCCCCCTGCTACTGTTAAAAGCACTAAAATTAATACATCTAGTTATCAAATATTTTATAGTAGGACATATAAGTTCATAGTTCTGTTTATGTTGGAGGGCATAGGTGATTAATAAAGTTTATAAGGAATAAATATTAAAATGCCCATATTGAATATACTTGAGTACTGACATGGAAGGATATATATAAATCCTCTGGTAGCTTCTAGAAGATTATGTCACATGGAACTATGTTCAACTAAAACACCCTATATGGATTGAACAGTTGGTATATAACACACGATGGAGGGGGCCACTGCTCGCTCCTCCACATTGCCTGCTGTCAGAAGACTCCAAGGCTGCAAGATGAAGACACGCTAGGGATGACACCCCCTGCTTTGCCATTCAGGACCCAAGGAGAGATGGGTAAAGATTTCCCATTGATCAGTATGGACTAAATGAACTCTTTTTCCGTAAGCTGACAAAGTATATTATTTTTCCTTTCTGTAACTGAACCCTGGCAACCATTTTTAAATAGATAAAATACATTTATTTTTTACATTTTTGAAGTCCTTTCTTTCATGCGCTTTTACGTATTTGAAGAAAAATATATTTAAGAGTATATTTTTAACATTTGGTGAGCCAGCCATTCGTGATTTTTTTTTACATTTTTTGTTGTTCCTTCACTTTGCATAAGGGGGGTCGAAGTCTCAAGTATCTCCTGCAAAGGATCAGGAATCGACAATTTATAAAAATCACGCAGAACCTAGGAAATACGTATAAGTCAAGTTGCATGAAAGTTTTTTTGAACTTTAAAGACTGTATAAAGCCACAGAAGTTAACTTTTGACGTATCTTTGAGCAAGAAAGAATAAGTCAGTCCAAAAGAAGTATTGGACGTGCTGAGCAAGGTGAATCAAGTCTTATAGGATCATCCATCAGATCATCTGATCATTTCAGGTAAGAAAATGGATTTTATCTCTTCATATGTTAAGCAAAGTAAACTTCAGTTCACTTATTCAGATATTTCTAATGTGGAAGAGATTTGGTTACGCTTTTATGGGGAGTGTGAACTTGAGAATTCACGTATAGAATGTGCAAGGTCTTTTAATAGAGAGAAACAGAAAATCAGAAATGTCTGTCATTTAGTCTATGATTTTCACAAGTTAATCGTAGAAAAGTGTAAAAATGGTGGAAATAGACAACCTGAATTGTCAGGAAAGTCAGTGATAGAGAAATCCAAAGACTGCTTAGAACCTGGAATGTCAGTCAGTGATATTGTGAATTCTGACTGTAATGTTGGAAATGATAAATCAGATTTAGACTGTAATTTTGCAAATCAGAATTTTGGTAATGGCGGAAGACACGTGCTACATAATCAAGGTGATTTTCAGCATACTGGGAAAGAAGCAGGATATGACGTAGAGAAGCCAGAAGGGGGAGGAGCCAGAGTGGGACACGTGCAGAAAGGACACGTGCAGAGAGAAAATGGCGACGATCAGTTTCTAAAAATAGAACAGACAAATTTAGGAATTAAACTTAGAAAGAGTCTATTGGACATATGCAAATTAATTCCCGCATATAATCCTAAAATACATGTTTGCAGAAATTCAGAGATATTTGAAAGTTCCATTGAGAAGTTAAATTTAACCAATAGTGAGACGAATCAGTTATTCCGTATGTAGATACCTCAGCATTTCTTTAGACAATTGGCATTAAAAAAGTCTTCTGACAATGAGACATTTGATTGTTCAAATAATAACGATATCATAAGGCTGAAAAATCTCATCTTCTGTGCAAGGAATGAATCTGATCCAAATTATGAGATGTTAAAGGAATTACAAATTGAACAGAATGAGAGTACGTTCTCATTTATGTCCGTTTTTGAACGTTTGTATAGGGCGGTCATTCCAAATGTCAGATTGGATGGAATGATACATTTATTCATCAAGAAATTTAATTTCCTTGACAATGCAGCCTGTGCGGTGGCATTAAATAAAAAGTCCCTATTCGAATGTACGACATTTATTGATTTTGTTAGAAAAAGTCAATCAAAACAGAAATTAATTAATTCTGAAAAACCAACATGAAAAAGGGAGAGTTTCTGTGAAAAACCAACAGTGTCTCCCAGATCCAGATATTTCTGTGACAGGATATATGAAATTCGCAGGAAGATGCATACGTGTTATAAACCATACAATCCATCCCAATTTTTATCATCTAAAAATCCTTTTCCACAGGAAAAATTCTTGTCTCCAGTGAAGGGATCGGTCACTGGGATTGAGGATCCCAGACAAATGATGAGTAAAAGCTTTGAAAAACAGAAACAGGTGTCTAGTGGAGATCCTCTCCCTGGGTTAGAATTTGATAGCCAGCGGCAGCTGGGAGACGTTCTTTCTCATTTAAGAGAAGAACTTGAATTACATAAGTTCAGAGATTCCTATAAGTTTAAAATGAATCTAATAAATCGAATCTTTGAAGAAAAATTTAGGTTTCGTCTTCAGCTAAATAAAGTGGATTTCTGGGTAAATTAATTTTATTGTTTGATAAATATGTTTATTCATATACAGTGAATCTATGTATATATATATATATATATATATATATATATATATATATATATATATATATATATTAAAGGTAGTGATGGTAAATCAAGGTCATATTTTCATTTAGTAAAATGATAGTTTTATGTTATAAATTAATAATTTGATCTCTGTATATGGATAATGATATTTAAAATGAAATAATAAGAGAAAGTAACAGATTTTAAGTGTTTCATTTTTATCATAAATATGATAATAATTTTATTCTTTTATTTCCCTCAGAATTTATCAGTAAAGCAGATTGATGAAGTATTATTTTTTTATCTATACATTTGTTCTTGTCCTCAATCAGGTAACATATATCTTATTGTAAGGTTAATCGCGAAAGCACGATTAATAATAATTATTATTTTCTCAGGTACCAATTGCCAGAGAACTATTACTTTAACGTTTCTTTTATGAATATACATACATCTTCTTTAGAATTATTAGAAATGTAATCTGAGCTTTGGAGTGTAGTAAAACTGCTTGCTGTTTTGGAATGGTGTTCTTTGCACGTACCAGAGCATGTGACTTGAATTACTAAAGCTAATAATAAATGTTTGTTCTATGGTCAAATGTACAGTATGTAATACATTGGAATTTGTATTTTTCAAGAAGTACTTCAAATTAGTAACATAATTTTTGAAATGCGCATAGAATAATTGGAAAAAAGGGATATGTGTCTGTCAGTTTCTATGTAGAAGTATATGTTAAAGAACCATGACAGTCTTGTGTGCATAGATGTGTCTATGAATGATTGATTGTTTGAGCAGCTGCTAATGTCAATGTTGAGTACTTGGATCCAGAAAAAAAAAAAGGGAATTTTTGTTTTAACTTCGAGGTTATAATATATGTATGTATACTATTAGAATAAATAAGTTATAGTACATAAGTATAAATAATGAAGGAATTTATACAGAATATATATCTTATTCTTAGACATATTTCTTTAATATAGAGATGTTAGGATCTTTTGTGTTAAGTCACTTCTTTTACTGATACATAGATTGGTAATCATTTTTCTTTTCAAATATGGAAGTGATATTTATAATATGGTCTTGAAGATATACAACACAAATTTTAATTTAATTTAATCTAAACATATTAATTTTTATAATATCATATTTCATGATATTGAAAGGGGGAGGTTTGGTCTCAATCACACATTTTATATTTGATAAATATATGTGTTTACAGGATACTTTAATAATTAATATTTCAAGTACAAAGGAAGAATTGGGAATAAAAAAAAAAATATATTTGAAGTATATCATAATGTATTTATATACTAAGAGAAGTGTATTATTTGCAAGGTTACATGACTTAATTATTTTTATAGGTTACTGATATGATAGGTATGGTAATCCTATAAGATACTGGTAACATTAAGGTTATGTATTATTAAAGACATAGGTGTTATATACATAGAAGGCTTTATTTTTATTTCAATTTTTATTTTTATTCCGATTTTCATTTTTCCTTTTATTCCCATTTTTTATATTAAATTATTATTATTTAATATTCACATTTTTAATCAAAATCTTAATTCTACAATTTTTATTTTTCCTTCAGATTTTAAATATCTCAATTGAGAAAACACTTCAATATTTAGTTCAGTAATATCGAATATAAGAATATTACTTTATTAAATATGAATCATATTAAAAGGGAAAAGTTCCACTTTTTGGAAGAAAAGATACTTCCTTCATCAATATATACAATTGTTTACTTTCTGGTAATACATTATTTTTATATTAGTATGTTAACACAATAAGGATGAAATATTACTTATAGTTACACATTTTCTTATAGTAGGTTATTTAATAAATAATAGACAAATCAAATAAATTAAATTGGAGTAATAAAGATGGAAGATCGAGGTACATCTAGGTTTACCTTCCTATATTTACAAATAATATATTATATTTTTAATCAATAATAATTTATAATGGGTATTATTGTGTTTTGATGGAATCATCCAGTCTTTTCTAAAAGGTTATTTGCTTTGGTTTATAATTTTACAAATGATCTAACTAAAAAGCCACATTGTTGCCTTTCATATTTATAATATGATACATGTTATAGGTACACATTATATTATTTCATATTTTATATTCTATTTTGGTTACATTCAACATATTGCCACCTATGGGTTTGGAAGGGTAATGCACCATTGACAAAAAAGGTCATTACATGAGAATACTATTGTCTATACCATTATGCAGTATTTTATCATTCTAAGTATCAATTATATTAATACTTCTACGATAATAATAATGACATGGTATTATAGTATTAGAGTTATGATATGCTGTGACATTTATTAGTGATAGTTATTGCCATATTTGGTATTTAGATTAGGGAATGAAGTCTTCAATCAAGATTACAAAAGATAAAAAGACTTTATAATTTTCCTAAAGTTAAAAGGGATTCTGCAAAAAGGTCCAAAAGGTAACGTCTCAAATAAGACTGTGAAACATACAAAATACACTTACCGTGTTTGCACCTCAGAAACACAGTGGTCCTATGGTTCAAGGATGGACAATGACACATGGTCTGTGCATTAAGACCTCCCTACAGATACTAAGAAGAGCAATGACGTGTTAAAGTTAACCCCTGTCGTGCTGACCAAGAACGTCTTAACATCTGTTCCAGGATTTGACAACAGGCAGCATGGAGGATAAAGGTGACTAATGTAAATTACACTGCACAGACATCAAAGACTGATGCTATTCTTCTACACTCATGAACTGTGGTTTATCAACATTGGCTATGGACTTTGTAATAAAGAATAAAGTTTATGGACTTGATCTAACAATGATAAACACAATACGGGACTGTTTAAATTGGTAACCATTCATTTTTATCAAAGGATTTATTTCTAAGAGACTGTGTTTATGCCGGATTACATCGGAGATAAGAAGACATCAACTCAGAGGACATCATATGGTGACCGGATTTGTTTTTTGCATTTCTTTTTAGGTCTAGCGAAGTATAGTTATATATTTTTATATGATTGATCAGTCACGGCCTATCATAACATGAATCCACATTATTATATTATTGAACTTACAACATGAATAATGCAAATTAATTATTATTCATCATTATTATTGATATTAATCCATTATCACCAAATAAGGAAAGAAGATTTGTTATTTTAATGATGTATTAATTAATTTTCGGGGTTGCTCCACCCGCTTCAAGGGGGGATTGTTAAAAGCACTAAAATTAATACATCTAGTTATCAAATATTTTATAGTAGGACATATAAGTTCATAGTTCTGTTTATGTTGGAGGGCATAGGTGATTAATAAAGTTTATAAGAAATAAATATTAAAATGCCCATATTGAATATACTTGAGTACTGACATGGAAGGATATATATAAATCCTCTGGTAGCTTCTAGAAGATTATGTCACATGGAACTATGTTCAACTAAAACACCCTATATGGATTGAACAGTTGGTATATAACACACGATGGAGGGGGCCACTGCTCGCTCCTCCACATTGCCTGCTGTCAGAAGACTCCAAGGCTGCAAGATGAAGACACGCTAGGGATGACACCCCCTGCTTTGCCATTCAGGACCCAAGGAGAGATGGGTAAAGATTTCCCATTGATCAGTATGGACTAAATGAAGTCTTTTTTCCGTAAGCTGACAAAGTATATTATTTTTCCTTTCTGTAACTGAACCCTGGCAACCATTTTTAAATAGATAAAATACATTTATTTTTTACATTTTTGAAGTCCTTTCTTTCATGCGCTTTTACGTATTTGAAGAAAAATATATTTAAGAGTATATTTTTAACAGCTACCCTGATCAGACAGGCAGGCAGACGCTGGCGGGAGTCCTGGCTTTTCTTAGGACACAAGCCCCTGCTGCCCTGATCAGACAGGCAGGCAGACGCTGGCGGGAGTCCTGGCTTTTCTTAGCACACATGCCCCTGCTGCCCTGATCAGACAGGCAGGCAGACGCTGGTGGGAGTCCTGGCTTTTCTTAGCACACAAGCCCCTGCTGCCCTGATCAGACAGGCAGGCAGACGCTGGCGGCAGTCCTGGCATTTCCTAGCACACAGGCCCCTGCTCCCTCCCACCCCGGTCAACCAGACAGGCAGGCAGACGCTGGTGGGAGTCCGGGCTTTTCTTAGCACACAAGCCCCTGCTGCCCTGATCAGACAGGCAGGCAGACGCTGGCGGCAGTCCTGGCTTTTCTTAGCACACAAGCCCCCTGCTGCCCTGACCAGACAGGCAGGCAGACGCTGGCGGCAGTCCTGGCATTTCCTAGCACACAGGCCCCTGCTCCCTCCCACCCCTGTCAACCAGACAGGCAGGCAGATGTTGGCGGCAGTCCTGGATTTTCTTAGTGTGTCGCCCAGGGAATGGGGTTCTCGGTCCCGGGCAGTATATACAATTGGGAATGTCACTTTGGTGGCCGTTGCCCGACTCCGTGCCCTGGGTGCTTTTTATAAAGGAAGTATTTACAGGGGAGATAAGAGTTAATGTTCATGTGACGCCACCTGCGGGTTGCGGTTATGATTGTGGAACCGCCGCTGCTGCAGTGGGTACTCCCAGGGCTGGTGGTAATGGCAGCTGTGCTGGTAGGCCCTCCACAGGTAGGGCTGAGCCTGGGAGGTATGTGATGTAGTAATAATGGAGGCCACACCGGTGTTTTAATGAACAGTCCTTACTCACTTTAACCTGTGGACGGCTGGTTCAGGTCCCTGTATTCCAGTGCCAGTTTAGTGACTCGGTTGCTCTGTCCCCGGTACTCAGTGTAGTTGAGACCCCGAAGCTTGAAACTTTGGGGGTCCCCCGGCTGTGATACAGCGGTCTGTCCATTCGGCTGGCAGTGTGGACTGTGGGGAGGTATGTATCCGAACCCGATCCTCGCTTTACTGCTGATGCCCCCGGATCTGTAGGTCAGTGAGGCCCCTGGAGAGCCCTCACCGTGCAGGAAATTGACAGGCCGTATGAAACGGTCGCCTGACCTAGGGCCCTGTGTCCCGTGCGTGCCCAGGTTCCAGTGGTGCTCCCTGAAACCGTCCCTGGGGTCTTGACTCTGGGCCAGAGGTCCTTAGGTGCTCCCATGCTGGCAACTTGACTCCTGTGCCCTCGGGTCACCGTTACATGGACCCACCTCCAAGAACACTTCACTCCTGCACCACACATTGTGCTCTCTCTCCCACGACTCTCTGCAACAAACTGGCTTGCCCACTCCCACCAGACTAGCTAGTTCATGGACTGACTTCACCCTCTAGGTGACCATCTCTTTATCTGACTAACCCATCAGCCCTGGTGTGGAGTGGGTGTCACGGGGTTCTAATCCCATATCACACAATCAACAGAGCGAGAGATGGCTGAACAATCCAAAGAGCATTTATTCCTAGCAAATCAAATAGTCCATAACATAATTCACAAAACAGAGGGTAAAATTATCCAGTAGTGGCATAAATGTCCCCGTCTCTCTGAGAAGTCCCAGCTGCTCCCAGAGGATCAATCCTTCTTCCTTGAAGTTCTCAAACAGACTGACTGCCCCAGGTAAGCAAAAAGGTCTCTAGGCCCACCTCCCCCCACACCCAGGGACGGAAGCGCCTCAAGAGGCTATAACCTTGCACTATAGGGGGTGATTACTTACACACAATACAATGTACACAGAAGCAGTACGAATAAGACAGTGAACCAAGCTTAATATAGGAATCTGTACAGCAAGATACACCTCCCCCATATCCCACCATCACAACCTCTCCCTCCTTCTGAATAAGTGAGCATGCCATGAGGTCTACACAGACCTCTGGCCATCTCACTTAAGTCCATGTTGCTGAGCTGTGGATAGTCCATGGTTCTTCTTGCTGGGACAGTCCATCAGCATTCTGGTGTAGTCTTCCACGCTTGTATTGGATGGAAAAGCTGTAGGTAGTCCCTTGTACAGCGATAGGGTTGGAAGGACAAGCTTCCCTTTGTGTCCTCCTTCACTCAAACTGTGTTTCCTGCACCCACAAATCGGCATTGTAGATCTCCCACATCATTTCCTAGGAGAATATCCACAGGCAGGCCGCTCATCACCCCAACCACACATTGCTTGACCCCCAAAGCCAAAGTCCAGATTTACAGTCGCCTTTGGGATATTCCTCCTTTGTCCTCCAGCCAATTACATAGTTACATAGTTACATAGTTACTAAGGTTGAAAAAAGACCTAGGTCCATCTAGTTCAACCTTCCTCCACCAGTTCTACATTTGGTCACTTAGTCATTTATAACCAACAATGTTTTGTGTACTGAGGAAATCATCCAGCCCTTTTTTGAAAGCTGTTATAGTATCTGTATTCCACAGTATAGTGTATTCCACAGTCTGACCGCTCTAACTGTAAAGCACCCTTTCCTATTTAGCTGCCGGAATCTCTTTTCTTCCACTCGCAGTGACTGCCCCTGGTCCTTAGTACTGTCTTTGGAAGAAATAAGTCATGTGCCAGTCCTTTATATTGACCACACATGTAATTATACATATAAATGAGATCTCCTCTGAGACGTCTTATTTCTAAGCTAAACATATCTAACTTTTTCAACCTGTCATCATACAGGCGGCCTCCATTCCTTGTAGTAGTCTAGTTGCTGCCTTTGAACTGACTCTAACTTCTGAATGTCCTTTTTAAAATGTGGAGCCCAAAACTGGATCCCATATTCCAGACGTGGCCTTATAAGTGATTTATAGAGAGGTAACAATACGTTGGGATCCCGGGATCTAATCTCTCTTTCTATACACCCTAGAATCTTGTTTGCTTTAGCAGCTGCTGCTTGACATTGAGTGCTGCTGCTCAGCTTATTTGTAATGAGAATACCCAAGTCCTTCTCCTGTTCTGTAGTCCCGAGTTTAATTCAATAACAATCCCTGGTCCATGATGTATCGCCTCTGGCCGAACCACCCGGGGATCAGCTATTGTGAGAAATGCCCCGGAGTCACAAAATGCAATGACTCTCTGTCCATCCAGCACAACCTCCTGTAAGTGCTTCCTTTGATGGTAGTTCGGCTGCAGAGAATGAACAGGTCGATTTGGTGCAAGGTCATTCCTCAATCGACCAGCAGGGCAAGTTTTTTGCAAATGCCCAAGTTGCCCACATCGATAACATCTCCTCTGCGTCATACTCCTCCCAGTGTGCATTCTGGAGAAGGTAGTAGGAGAACCTGGTAAGTCCATACACTCCAACAGGGGAATCTATGGTGCAGGGGTCAGCGGTACACTCCGGTGGAGGTGGTGGTAACTCTTCCTCAGTCGGGATGGAATGCACAAAATGCATCGGACGAGATGGAGGTGCATGGGGGTCCCTCCGAGTCCTTGCAAGACAACTGGATTGCAGGTGCCCAGGTTGCCCACACCCATAACATCTCCTCTCTGTGATTCCCCCAGGGCGTGGTTGGAACTGTTTGGGCCCAGGATTGTGAGCCGTGGTTGTCATCGGCCTGTGGCTGGTTGGAAGGGCAGCTATATAGTCATATAAAAAAGTTTGGGCACCCCTATTAATGGTAACCTTTTTTCTTTATAACAATTTAGGTTTTTGCTATTTCAGTTTCATATATCTAATAACTGATGGACTCAGTAATATTTCTGAATTGAAATGAGGTTTTTTGTACTAACAGAAAATGTGCAATCCGCATTTAAACTAAATTTGCCGGTGCATAAGTATGGGCACCCTTATCAATTTCTTGTTTTGAACACTCCTAACTACTTTTTACTGACTTACTGAAGCACTAAATTGGTTTTGTAACCCCATTGAGCTTTGAACTTCATAGGCAGGTGTATCCAATCATGAGAAAAGGTATTTAAGGTGGCCACTTGCAAGTAGTTCTCCTATTTGAATCTCCTATGAAGAGTGGCATCATGGGCTCCTCAAAACAACTCTCAAATGATCTGAAAACAAAGATTATTCAACATAGTTGTTCAGGGGAAGGTACAAAAAGTTGTCTCAGAGATTTAACCTGTCAGTTTCCACTGTGAGGAGCATAGTAAGGAAATAGAAGAACACAGGTACAGTTCTTGTTAAGCCCAGAAGTGGCAGGCCAAGAAAAATATCAGAAAGGCAGAGAAGAAGAATGGTGAGAACAGTCAAGGACAATCCACAGACCACCTCCAAAGACCTGCAGCATCATCTTGCTGCAGATGGTGTCACTGTGCATCGGTCAACAATACAGCGCACATTGCACCAGGAGAAGCTGTATGGGAGAGTGATGCGAAAGAAGCCGTTTCTGCAAGCACGCCACAAACAGAGTCGCCTGAGGAATGCAAAAGCACATTTGGACAAGCCAGTTACATTTTGGAAGAAGGTCCTGTGGACTGATGAAACAAAGATTGAGTTGTTCGGTCATACAAAAAGGCGTTATGCATGGAGGCAAAAAAACACGGCATTCCAAGAAAAGCACTTGCTACCCACAGTAATATTTGGTGGAGGTTCCATCATGCTTTGGGGCTGTGTGGCCAATGCCGGCATCGGGAATCTTGTTAAAGTTGAGGGTCGCATGGATTCAACTCAGTATCAGCAGATTCGTGACAATAATGTGCAGGAATCAGTGACAAAGTTGAAGTTACGCAGGGGATGGATATTTCAGCAAGGCAATGATCCAAAACACCGCTCCAAATCTACTCAGGCATTCATGCAGAGGAACAATTACAATGTTCTGGAATGGCCATCCCAGTCCCCAGACCAGAATATCATTGAAAATCTGTGGGATGATGTGAAGCGGCTGTCCATGCTCGGTGACCATGAAACTTAACTGAACTGGAATTGTTTTGTAAACAGGAATGGTCAAATCTACCTTCATCCAGGATCCAGAAACTCCTTAACAGCTACAGAAAGCCACTACAGGCTGTGATTTCAGTTTAAATGCGGATTGCACATTTTCTGTTAGTATAAAAAACCTCATTTCAATTCAGAAATATTACTCAGTCCATCAGTTATTAGATATATGAAACTAAAATAGCAAAAACCCAAATTGTTATAAAAAAAAAGGTTAACATTAATTGGGGTGCCCAAACTTTTTCATATAACTGTAACTGGAGAGGGCCGGGGAGCAGAAGCAGGCTGTGTCTTATTGTCCAGAAGCCTCCTCCATTGTGGTCGGATAGTAAGGGCCTCATCAGCCAGGACTGCAGCTCCATCCAAGGTGCACGGTGTGCGCTCTCTGACCCATTCCCGTATTTCTGAGGGAAACTTGTAAAGAAATTGTTCTATAAGAAACACCTGCATAACGTCTTCCACAGTGATGGCGTCTTCTGCTTCCAGCCATCTCCGACATGCCTGGGACATCTTATGGGCATACATCCTAAACGATCCCCCCATGGTGCATGGGAGGTCTCGGAACTGTGCCCTATGTGAGTCTGGGGTGATGGCATAGTAATCCAGGATACTCTGCTTTACAATGTTGTAATCCCGGTTCTGCTGAGTCAATGGTGTGACAAGCCTCCGCCAGGCTTCCGTTCAGGAGTCCCACTAACAAACACATCCAGCCAGAGTGGGGAACCTCCATCATGACACACTGCTGCTCAAAGTCCTTGAAGAACCCTTCCACATCTCCGGAAGCCTCATCAAATGGCTTGAAAAAAGGCCGGGTGCTCCGTACAGGCTCCTGGATCACTGGGTTTACGCTCCAACTCACATTACTCCCTCTGTTGGACTCCATTGCTTTTTGTCTCCTCTGTGCTCGGCGAGCAGCCTGCTCCTTATATTCCTGAGATACACCGGGGCCAAGAGCTGCCATTTCTTCTTCATACCACCAACAACCACTGGCTTTTTGGGGCAGGGATACCTGTCCCCTGTGTTTGTCCATCAGACTGTAACGGGGTGCCAGGGTTGCCTCGGGGGTTGTAGTCGTGGCCCCTTTTTCTATCAGGCTAACCCCCGGCTCCGCCGTCACTATTGGGACAGGAGAATGTTTGGTGGGGCAGAGTGTGGTGATACAGAGAACGCTGTCAGACGTATAAAGACTTTGCAGACGAAGATCAGTTGAATCAGAAGGCACGTTTATTGCACACATCTTCACAACAGTGGCAGTAATCTGTTAGCGTCGTTTCACAACTCCTGATGGGGGAACACCTCTTCTTGTCGTCTCCTCTCGTGGGGATGTGCCCGGCTACTCTACTTCACCTAGGCTCCCACTCCGGCTACCGCAGACCTGACCCACTCAAACCTGTTTCACCATAGAGGACACTTTCTCTTTCTCTGTTCTTCGTACGCTGTTCACCTAGCTCCCACACCCTGCCCCCACTGCTTCTTCTCTCCTGTCCCGGACTCGACTGCCTCAAACTCAAACTTTTTCTCTCCAACAACTTTTTCTCCCTCCCCCTTCTGCTGCCGACTCCTCCTTTCTCCTGCACTGTTTCTATGGGGACAGCCGTCTCACCCAGCCTCTGGGGGAAAACCCACTGACACAGTAAAAACACAGTTTATCAATAACATTAACATTACAGCTTTATCTACCCCAGCGTGGGTATCTTCAGGGGGGAAAACTGCACCTCCTTGTAAGGGGTCCGTCCACCCCTTACAAGACATCTGGGAGGAGGTGGACTGGCTCGCATCCACCAGTAGATCAATTAAGGTTTCTTTACTCAGTCCCTGGTAGCTCAGGCCCAGATCTCTGGCTCTCTCCTTTAGACTGGATATGGTCCAGTCTCTGTACTCACTATGTGGGTGGAGGTGACCCTGACTGTGCGAAGAACAGAGCTGAAGCGTCAGGGAATGATTGTAGTGCTGCATGAGTCTAGTGACCGCAACCCAAAGATCATTCTGGGGACAAATGTGATTGAGCACTGTATGGGTGAGGTGTTGAGCCTGTTGCAGCAATTGTCCGCCACCGCAGGAGGGGGGCGGCAGAGGGCACTCCAGCGTGAGATCCGGGCTCTCCTGAGCAAGTGAACCTGACGGGTGGAGAGATTGGCAGTGCACGGGTGATGGATGTAGCACCCTTGGTAGTGCCACCCAAGAGCGAAATGATGATCTGGTGCAGGGCAGCAGTCGGCCCCCAAGGACGGATTACCCAGCGTTAGTGGAGCCCTTGCCTTCAGAACACTGGCCCACCGTAATGACAGCCAGGGGGTGATTGACCTCAAGAAGGGAGAGTGCCGGTGAGAGTGCTGAACTGTGGAGAGGAAGAAGTTAGGCTCCCCCGCTATTCCACAATAGCTAAGCTGTTCACCATCAACACCCATGCCATCCAAGAGCCCATTCCCGCTGCACCTACACGCGACACCAGCCACAACACACCACCCTTACAGCCAGAGGAGTGGTGCCGGGAGCTACATGTTGGCACTGAGACTACCCCAGCACATCACAAGGAGGGGGTATACCGGGTGGTTCAGGAGTATGGGCAGGTTTTTAGCAAACATGCAAACATAGACTTCGGGAGGATTAAGGGGGTCCAACACCATATCCCCACGGGCACACACCCGCCCATTAAGGAGAGGTATAGGCCGATTCCCCCAGCACACTATCAGTGCGCTAAAGATATGTTGCACAACATGAAAGAGGCAGGGGTCATCCGGGATAGTTGTAGTCCCTGGGCAGCCCCACTGGTGCTAGTGAAGAAGAAGGATGGCACCATGAGGATGTGCATGGACTACTGTAAATTCAACCAGATTACGCACAAGGATGCCTACCCTCTCCCCGCATCGAAGAGTCTCTAGCCGCATTGAAAACCACTACCTACTTCTCCACTCTTTATCTCACCAGTGGCTACTGGCAGGTGGCGGTTGCACCGGAGGATCGAGAGAAGACCGCGTTCACCACCCCGATGGGACTCTGCGAGTTCAACAGCATGCCGTTTGGGCTGTGCAACGCCCCGGGGACCTTCCAGAGGTTGATGGAGTGCTGTCTCGGCCATCTTAACTTACTTCAAAACAGTTTTACTGTACTGGATGATGTGATTGTGTACTCCCGGACGTACAGTTAGGTCCAGAAATATTTGGCCAGTGACACAATTTTCGCGAGTTGGGCTCTGCATGCCACCACATTGGATTTGAAATGAAACCTCTACAACAGAATTCAAGTGCAGATTGTAAAAAGAGAGAGAGAGAGAGAGAAAGCAGAGAGAGAGAGAAAAAGAGAGAGAGAGAGAAAAAGAGAGAGAGAGAGAAAAAGAGAGAGAGAGAGAAAAAGAGAGAGAGAGAGAAAAAGAGAGAGAGAGAGAAAAAGAGAGAGAGAGAAAAAGAGAGAGAGAGAAAAAAAGAGAGAGAGAGAGAAAAAGAGAGAGAGAGAGAAAAAGAGAGAGAGAGAGAAAAAGAGAGAGAGAGAGAAAGAGGGAGAGAGAAAGAGGGAGAAAGAGAGAGAGAGAAAGAGAGAGAGAGAGAAAGAGAGAGAGAGAAAGAGAGAGAGAGAAAGAGAGAGAGAGAAAGAGAGAGAGAGAAAGAGAGAGAGAGAAAGAGTGGAAACCCAGTGGAAACCCAGCAAACTGACCACCATCAAACCCTACCAGCACAGCGCATCCCCAAGGTAAGGGCTCCATGCCAATACACTGCTAAAATAAGAATTGATCGTATATTACGCATTAGAAAATATAAAAGAAAGCCCTTTAAAATGAAACAACACGGGGATAGCACTGTAGTCAATGCAGGAGACCTGGAGAAGGCAACTGGAGCTAGCAGGGGGTCTGACACATTAGAGATAACCTTCCCTGAGAATGCCAAATCCAAGGAAGCTAGGAAAGCCATAAAACTGGACTCTATGAAGAAAAACCCAGAGACACTACTAATAGACTTGAATGAACAGGGGGAAAAAACAAATCTGTTATTCTACTCAGGGCACCATGAAACCTGGGACCAGACTCTCAGCAAACACTACAAGAACATCAAAAAACGGGGCATTAGCAGGGGCAAACAAATTAGAGTACAGGATGAGGAGGACCCTGAAACCTTTAATCTCTCCATAAATATGTATAGCAATGGAACTATCATGGTCCAAGGAACGGAACAAAAAATGGAGGAATTTCATCAACAATTCCTGCACATTAAAAAGCAAGTGAAAACCCTAATGAAGGAAGGAAGCATATCCACAAGTGACCAGACAATCTCCAGCCCCCCCCAGCCCCATCTACATCCCAATCATCACAACCCCCAGGGATATACTCAGAGACTGCTTGTCCAATTAGAATGCGAGTTTATCAATTCAAAGAAGAATTTCAAGAAGCCAAGGTGAGAAAAATGCAAATGACCAACTGAGGGGAGAAATATCAAGTGTGAAAACAGACCTGTGGGAATTGCAAAGGTCACTTCAAAGGCTGCAGGAAGAAAATGCATACCTCAAAGAAGAAATAACCCAGCTAAAATCCTCAATCCTACAACAAAAAACAGAGAGGGCACCTCAAAGTATAAGCACTCCCCCAAAACAAATGCCTGCACCAACTACCCCGGTGCCAGATATATCACAGACCTGCGACAACCTCAGCCAGACGGACTCTACACATAACTCCAGCAATATCAATACAGCCCCACAAGCACAGCATATCAGGGTGTCCAACACCCCTGGACCCAACAACACGGAGGAAACCCCTACCATCAACCCCAGCAATAACAATACAGCCCCACCAGCACAGAAAATCAGGGTGTCCAACACCCCTGGACCCAACAACACGGAGGAAACCCCTACCATCAACCCCAGCAATGAAAATGCATCATCACAACAAACAAAGGCAACCAACACTCAGAGACCCAACACACAGAAACCAAATGGCCCAAATAAAACACTGGATCCTGATATAGTCCTAATAATAGACTCAAATGGGAAATACCTGGACACTCAGAGACTGTTTCCGACGGCTCGGGTTACAAAAATTCACTGCTCAACGATCCCACAAGCAGAGGAGGTGATCAGTAACTCATATTTCACCGAGCCACACACCTCATACTACACACCGGCACAAACGATATCCACCAAAAGACAGTCACAAAGGACCTATCAAAACTCGCACTAGCAGCCCAGCAAAATTCCCCAGAACCAAAATAATCCTGTCTGCCCTGCTTCCAAGGAAAGATGTACACCAACAAATAACCCAGCAAATCAACTCAGAGCTGGCCGCCAGTATTACCTCAGCACCAAACATACAGCTGGCAAGACACCCCGAAATAACGCTCCATCACCTCTATGACGACAAACACCTCAATAAACAAGGAGTCAGCCATCTAGCAAGAGAGCTAAAGGACATGGTTCTAAACAGACCTCCAAGACCACAAGCAAGACACCACCAAACAGATGGCAGCCCACAGAGACCCCTGGAGAGAGTCCACAGAGATGGCAGAAATACTCAAGACCACATGCCCCAAAATGGCAATACAAAGCAACAGAGGGCAGCAACATGGCAGAAATAAGGACATTGCTCAACACATTGTGCAGCAAACTCTTAGGACACTACTAAAATATGCCACCCAAAACCACCACTAAATCCGGTTATGTCCTATGAAAATCTATCCTTCCTCATTATAAGGTATATCAACTAAATATGACATCCTTAGTTATA